>NC_056473.1:14085008-14422603 GCF_008729295.1 Plectropomus leopardus | reverse complement strand
AAACATAAAGTTACAACATAACCGTTACATATGAAATGTAGAAATGTAACACAACTGTGGTTTACAGAAATATGCACATTGTATGTTTCTGCAGACCGTGGATGCTTAACATTTATACATTATTTCGTAGCAAATACATTGAAAGTCCACTCGGTTATGGTTAGGAAAAGATTATGTTTTGGCTTGAAACACCCATGTTTGGTGGCACAAAAGCCGCTGTAAAAGCAGGGATGGGGCATTAGAAAACACCAGGGTTCTGTGACTCAGACACCACTGGGAGACACCACAATGTGCCGGTGAACAACACTCAGGCTCTGTGGTGCAGATGCCACTGAAAACATCCAGGCTGAGCGACTCGAACACTGCTGCAAAATGCTATGATGCATCTGTGAAAACACCCAGGAACAGTGACTCAAGTGCTGCTGTAAAACGCTGTGTCAGTAAAAACATCCTAGATTCGGTGCCACAAATGCCGCTCCCAAAGTGTGTGCTGCTTAAAACAACCACGTTTGATTCAACACTCGGGTATAGTGCCACAAACGCCCCTGGGAAACTCTGCAATGCGCGGCATTGGAGACACTGCAAATGGTCACCAAAAGACAACCAGTGTTGTTTGTTGTTTTGAAGAATAGTCTGCAGCTTGACAACCTTTTATCTCCTACATGTCACACCATCCACCATCCCCTCCACCTTCCGATGACAAAGTCAGCCCACATACGTCACAATTAAAATTAAAATATGAAACGTACAAATGTAACATGTCCGTGGTTTGCAGAAATATACAAAACCAACACTTTCTTCTGGTGACTAGGCTGACCCTTTACATCCCCAAAACACTTCTGAAGTTTTCATCTCCATGGCTATATTTAATCGCCAAATCATTATGGTATCCCTAACCAAACTGTTTTAGTTGCTGAACAGTTTTACATGTGCAGACCTCGTATATTAAGCTCACACTGTCACATGACAAACACGTAAGAAGTGATGTATTCAGTGAACGTCTTCACACTTGGTCTTGTCCACTGTTCATAATCCGTTTTAGCTGTTTTTCGGTTTTTATTGAAGGTTGTGAGACTTGTCTGTCTGTTGATGTAAAAGCTCTTATTAACTGGATATCGGCAGTTGATACAATATTGTATTTATTGGTAATAGAGACAAGTTGAACTAAAAATACAGCAATTCTATCAGACAAAAGAATGTGGTGTAATATCTCTTCATTGATGGCACAGCAAATCACCAAATAGCCAAATAATTACCTTTAGCTTAATGGCATATGCTGTCTTGCAGCTGATCTGTTGAATACGACTCATCCTTTAGTAGGAGTAATATAATTTGTATTTTCAATCAATGTTGGACATGAATTAAGTCTGTGTCTAAAAAACAGGGAGAACACAGTGATGTTGTGGAGCGTAAACCCTCCACAATTTGTAAAAGACACAATAAATAACTACATTTTATCCATATTTTGCCTGGTATATGTATGTGTAATGTAAAAATGATGTGATAAATCATGTTAGATAGCATAAAAGGGGGTAAGATTATTTTAATGGGGATCTCTCTGTGGAAAACACAGGAAGGAATGCATTTCTGTGATTTCTGATGTTGAAAAGAAACTTTTATGTATATATTTTGGTTTACTATTAGTCATGTGACTGGATGTTATAGTCCGCCTCCTTCTTGGCTTTCTGTTGTCAGTGTGCGTGTCTCTTGCGGTAAGTCTTTTTGGAGTTTCTGGAAGTCTTGATCTCTTGGTGTTGAGAACCGGTACTCTCCCCGTCAGCATTTGAATGGGGAGGAGAAGGTGTGATTGTGTGTGGTCGTGACTCACAGTGCACAATGCTTTTCGCTCCTCTCCCGAGCCCTTTATTTATTTTTAGCTGAGCAACATTTTATACGCCAGAACTGTAGGCCTGCACACAAGATGACACACACACACACACACACACACACACACACTCTCACATACACTCACGAGCACACGCGTGATGCAGAACATGCTTCCATTTATCTTATTTATTTGATACTGTTTTTGTTTCTGTCAGTCATTGCGGTCAAGCAGACTTTTTTCTGTCATACTCACCAAAGTATACATTTCACTTTGTGTGTGTGTGCAGTCCATCTCCACATTCTTTGCATTATCTGCAGATAACTGAGCCTGAATATGTCAAAACAGATACAGCAGACGTTTCTTATACAGCTTTACTGTTTGATAAAAATTACTCTTATTTTGACTTTTTTTATCTTGTGTACAGACACTGGAGTTTGTTTATATTGCTAATAATTTTTTTTGCTAATAAATGCACTGTATTCTTACAGTACTGCTTAAAGGAATTTAAAAGTTGTTGTGGCTCAACATGCAAAAAGCTTAAGTGGCCAGACTTGTATCTTAAGATACTAAGTGATCTTTGTAAATTAATACATGCCTTCAAGTTAAGAACAAACTACAAATCTGAGTATACAACACATGAGATTTTCAGATTGTAGTCATGGACTCCAAATAGGGATCAGTTCGAAGACTTCAAGATTAGAAGAGTTGATGTAATTGATGTTATATCGACTGTAGACTTATAAATAGTCTTTAACCTGCAAATCATCGAATTGTTGCTTAGTGGTCTGTATGCTGTATTCATACTTGAGAGCTGTGTTCAGATTTGCGCCTATTTTTAGTTGTTAAAGTCAAGCATGTTCTCCTCATGCATACCAGACTCAAAAGTCTGTCATTTGAATCAGATGATATTTGACTTTTTTTTCACCTAAAGTTTAAAAGTTTGGACGAGCCTAGCGGGGCGTTCAGTGGGAAAGTGACATTCATGTATTATAGTAAATAAGCTAATGGCGCTAACAATAGATTGGCAATTTGCAAAAAAAAAAATTGCCTACATTAGATATCAAAGAGAGGACATTGACTGTGTCATATTAGGTTGCTATAAGCTGTATATTCACCACAATCTAAGCAGAAGAGAGAAGATAGTGTTATATCAAAGCCTTAAGGTGCAGAGTCACTCTCCCTCTGTGCCGCTGCATCATGTCCGCAGCTCCCTATACCAAAGAGTAGTGTCAAAGTCAAGAGCGCTCACTCCGCAGCAAAATCTGCACACTGCACAGCGTAGTGAGTAGCAAAAAACAAACAAACAAAAAAAACTGAGTTTTTGACTTGAAGCAATGCCAGTTAAGTGAGGAGTCTGCAAGTGATGACTTGAATCTCTGACTTTCAGGGGGCATCCCTTGTTTTCTCAATGTTCTCAGTCTTCCTCTCACAGCTCAAAGACATGCAGGTTAATTGTTGCTGTAACAGACTTAAAACCATGCAGATTTACTTCTCACCGTATCAGCAAATCTATTTGCTTCAACACAATGTTTATCAGCAGTTTTTAGCAACCGTATTTTGGTCACAATTAGCTTATTAATTAAAATTTCAGCTTCTGTAAGATTAGGAAATGATCATGTTTTGTCTTAAAATACACTGTTTGATGGCATAATGTAGCAGTAATGTCTCCGTAAAATCACAACCACTTCCTGTGGTTTTATCCCTATTGGAAAAACAGCGATGGGTTTTGAAAAAAACACCATGTTTGGCGCATAAATTGTCGCCAGAGAAACAGCTAGTCTGTAGCTTGGTAGGTGTCTCACCCAGGTGTCACACCATGCCCTCCAACTCCCGATAAAACAATCAGCTCATATACTACAACACTATAGGATATGTACGAAATGTGCAAATGTGAAGCATACGTGGTTTAAAGAAATGTACAATGCCAACATGTGGGTCAATCCATGTATGCATGTTAGCGCATGTATGTATCCCACTGGCTAGCTAATCATCATCGCTTTGCACTGCGCTCATGCAGTGGTTGCCTCTGATATCGGTATGGCCACGTCACAGCAGCGAGGCATCCATCCTCAGGTTCCCTTCTGGTTAACATGGTTAGCTCTGTCAGCACTGTTGCTGTTGTTTTGCGCTGTTGGAGTGAGCACCGTTAGCTGCTAGCTGCCAGCACAGTTAATTCCATGGCCAGACGACTCATACCCTCATACAGAGCCCCTTTAAGTATCCCAGCTAAAGCGAGAACACAGTGAAAGCAAATCTGCAAGTATGTCCAGATGGTAAATTGAGATCTTTTTAAAAAAGTCATGCAAGCATGAAAGGTATCATAAATAAGTGTTTAGATTAAATTAATTGTAAAAGCAGTTTAAAAAATGTCCAACATGCGGCTGGCATATCACACTTCTGGAGCGTATAGAATAAGGCTCAGGTTGTAAAGAAAATTTGTAAAGATCTAGAAAATCATTGAAAAAAAAAAAAAAAAAAAAAAAAGGTTAGGTCCTGGTTCATCTGGCGACACCCTTGGTTACCATGGTAACAGCAAGCCTGGTTTAATACTACAGCACTCTTTAAGCAGCTACTTTGTCAAATATAGGAGCAACTTGTAGATCAGTTGACAATGTAGCCAAACCAATTTACATAGTTTTAGTACAGAAAAATAAATGCAATAGCAACTGATTTTAGTTTTTCACACAACTGCAGGTCACAGTAAAATTGATAACCTTTTTTAGAGGTTTGCACCCTGCAGCTCCTCATCTAACAGCTCACTTTAGCCGCTACCTTTTGTTACTTTGCTCCTTTGCAAAAATTAAAACAATTTGCTGATAAGAAAATGACAAAATGACTATTGTCTCTTTATGTAGACACTTTTTTTTAATGAATGCCCTCAAGTTAATGCAAACAAATGCATTGTTTCGTGTGGCTGCTTCACAGTAAAAGCCGTCACTGTTTGTTGTCAGTGTAACACTTTTAAACTGTGGCGCAGCTGCAGAGGAAATATTCTGTTTGGATTTAGTAGTTAAAATTAAAGTAAGTAAAATCAAAATAGTAGATTAAAAAATAAAAATTAAATAAATTAAGAACAGCTCTGACTTGCTGGAAAAAGTACATCTGATGTCAGCAAGATTAAAGTTCACAGCTCTTTTCTGCATTTTTTTGTCATCTATCTTGTGTGTGTACCATCATTTGTTTTGAATCCCTCGTGTAAGTAGTCAGAATCCAGTGTGGGAATTGCAGACTCTGCTGCAATCAGACCAGCACATATGGGTATTTTGCAAAATGTCAAGGCCACACCCCTTTGTGGGGGACAGAAAAAAACAAAGATCACATAGATGTCAGTGCAATTTGACAGGTGTTTGGATGATAATTTTGGCATGTCTGCATGCATTTATTTCTTGTAAAACTAATGTTTGTTTTGCAGACATGTCTGATAACTTTTTTTGCAAACTTGCCTGAACCTGAGTGTTCGAGGTACCATAATAAATTCAGGTTGTTTGGTGTCATGCCCCTCCAAACCTCCCCTGTCAGAGTCTGTATTTAGTTGAATCACCAGGTATCTTCAGGCTAAATCTTGTCTGTTAACAACTAGCCTGTTAATACCCAACTTTTTGATCTACTGACTGAGAATAAGTTGGAGAAGACAGTAATGCTGCTATCCTGTATGGCTTCATTGCGGCAGCCCACCACTCAAGCTAATGTTAACTACACTGACACAGTGAATATTCACAGATCTTATGTGACTCAAACCTCAGCGTGAAAGCCTAGTTAACCTACACAAACAGCTTTTCAGCATTTTCAGTTTTCTGTCCTTATCTGACAGCATATTTTTTTTCCATGAAAAGTGAACACAGCTGATAGTGTAGTCTGTAGTTCAGAGCCAAAGATCTTCTATATTCTGTCTTTTTTAATGACATGACAGGGAAACAAATTGCAAAACATTTTTTTTGGTGCAACCAACATGTTCTCATTCAAAGTTGTCTCAAACTGCTGCTTTGCAGTGGACTAGATATTACACTCTAGGTATCCTTATGTGTCTGCTTTTGACATTCTGGGATGCCACTACCGTGATGTTGGTTCAAGCACATGGTTGGATTACACTGCATGTGATTATGTTTACACAACAACAGCACATGGCAACCAATGCTGGGACATTAACAAATGCACATGCTTGCACAGATGGTTAGGATTAGGCAAAAGAGACATCGTAAGGTGTAGAAGAAAACATCACATTCAGATGGGAAGTGAACACCAGACTCCCGTATTAAAGTCCAGGGTTGCTGGATCCATCCACCACCCCTCCTGATGACCCTATATGAACCTTTGTGCTCCTTGTATTACGTCATTACCGGCAGCTTGTATCAAGCAGACAAGACAGATTCCATCTGGCCACATATCATGCTGCTGCGGCAGGTGCCGTCTGCTCATTCGGCGGTGTATAATAACACTGCAAATGGTTTTGTCTGACTGCGTTCTCAGCTGTCAACGTCCAGCGGCCAAAAGCAGCAGCGTTTGGACGATTTTGGAATTATAACAGGCTGGTGTAACTTACTGCACAGCAACTCTTTGGGTTCAGTTTGTATTTTAAACCAATTTATTTTAAGTAGTGTTTTGAAACATGTTTCCACTTCGTCTGTGTACAGCCCTGTCTCCCAGAAAATGATGTGAATATTCAAGAAATTTTCAACAGCAAAAATGTTTTGAGGCAGAAACGTAATGCGGAGTGAATGACATTTTCTATACATAATGAGGAAATGTTGGTGATTAACGCGTCGCAAACGTCGCAAATGCAATGACGCAGCAAAATGTTCACTAAATGTTAACCAACAACATTGTTGTCTGCCAAAAATGGCAATATAGGAATACAGTATTGTTTTTATTACCTTTTTTAAAATTAATATGTACCTGCAATCACGATCTTTCCCTATCCTTCACCAAAGTGCAGTTGATGCCTTGTCTGGACAAGAACCCAAAGTTTTAGTATCGATGACCTGCAGTTTTGTACACCAGCCATCCTTTCTAACCACCTTGCCACCACGCTTCTTATAAAGCCTGTGCAATAGATGAATGTAATGTTTTTTGCTGATATTCAACATGCTGATATTTAAGAACTCATTTGGCAGATAACTGATACCAATATCGACGTGTAAACTCATTATTTCCCCACCTAATTTTAGTGATCAACAAGTCTCTTCTGTAATATTCACATTATATTATGCATGCTCTCATCATGATGACCCAACTGTAGATGGATTCATAAAATACAATCCTTTTCAGTGTATGTAATATTCATTCACTGAGCAAAATAAGAAAAAATACTTCAGCTTGGGGTTGATGTTTTGTACATGTTCACTTTTTCAAAAAAAAAAAGTGGTTTTCAATATCGGCAGAAATTAGCATGTTGGCTGATTCTGATATTACATTTTAAAGTCAGTATCTGCCGATACCGATGATGTGCCAATATTATTGTGCATCCCTAGTTGTGTTACCTGAAAGAACGGTTGTCTCTGACAAATCCTTTTAGCGCTTATGTTGCCACATTAATGTAATTACGAAAGCAGTTTGGTAACGTACAAATGTAATTTTTAGGAGACAAGTTAGCTGTGTATGCTGTTGTTGTCTACACGGAAAGCTGGATTGTTTTCAGTCAGAAGGCGCATGGAGGTAATTTCAGAATTCAGATACATCGAATGGCTATTGCAGAAACATGCAAAGAGCTGAAGTGTTGATGTAAAAGGAGATACATAATATCATCTGGTAAGATGCACAAACTGTAACTCTCATCTGACCCGTATGTCTTAATCACCATCTTCTCTGCTTTGATTTTTAAAAATAATTGCTTGCTTTCCTTTTGCTTCCCCTCCATAATTCTTTATGCATTTTTGTCCTCATCCATCGCCTCTTCTCCTGTCTATAAGTGTCTGTCTCACTTGTGATTCCTCCCTCTGTCTCTCTCTCCTCTCTCATCAGTCTCTCCCCCTCAGTCCGTCTTTATCCTCCTCTCTCATTCACTCTGTCTCTCTCAGGGGCCCGAGGTGAGGATTGACAGAAGGGAAATCCTGACTGACTGAAACCCGGTTGATGAGTTCTCCTCTTCTTCCTCCTCCTCCTTCTTTTTCTCTTTCTCTTCCTTCTCTCTGAGCAACTTCTCTTCCTTCACCTTCTTCTTCTTCACCACCTTCTCTCCAACACATGCATCTGCTCCTCATCCTCCCCACTTCATGCTGTAGGATTAAGGTACATCCACACTTCCACTACAGAGGCTCTCTCTCTTAAATACATGCACGTGACGTAGCTGAAACACACACTTTAGTTTATGATCTATGATTGAACTTGCTTATCAAAATCACACAAACAAAAAACATTTCCCTTTAAGAACAGTATAGCCAGAAATGTGTCACAAAGATGTGGCATTTAAAAAAACAGAAAAACAGACACAATGTTAAAAAGACACATACATTTTTTTTTTTCAAAAGTTTAAAACCTTGTCCTTCTCTGGAGAATTTTTAAACCAGAGGAATAATTGCACTTGAAAGTCATGTTCCTGGTATTATATTAACTTTGCTTTTAGTTAGATAATACATGGATACTTCCAGAATGATAATATGTCCATGCTATTTGCACGTGTCAATTAGGGAGTTTTGATTCACTCACTTGGCTGATGCAGCAGTGGACAATTCATCTCAAGTCCTAAAATGAGATAGTGTGTACATTTTAAGGATTGTTCAATGTGAGAAATTCCAGGAGCCCAAGTTAAAAAAAATATGAAACCTAGTTTTCCATGTTGTGGATATTGTTTTATTTATTTGAATGGTTGTTGCGTCTTTAGTGTGTTTTTCTTGTTAAGCCCCTTCCAGGTGTGTTTTCAAGAGGAAGCTTTTAAATCGATTATTATTATTATTATGTGTATTATGATAAGTTATTATTATTATTATTATTATTATTATTTATTATTATTATTAAATCTTAGAAATAAAAAGAGATTAAGCAAAAGTATGTGTGTGACTATTGAGCAGGTGCAAGAATTTTTTTTTTTTTTTTTAAAAAGTCTGAATGAAATGGAGGGATAGTACCTCCCACTATTTATCTGGGTGAGAGGGTGGATATTAACTTGACGAAGAGCATGGACAGGCTTTCCAATTTCTTTTCTAATTTCTTAATATTTATAATACATGACTGACTCAAAAAGTTTTAGTATTTCCCATTTGGAAAAGTCCTTGCAATCGTGTCTGTAAAAGCAAAACTACTTTGCAGCTCAACACATAAAGTATCATCTTCTGGTGAGCTTTAAATGTGCAATATTTTAAAACAAGGTTTTTAAAAATCAGATTTTAACTCAAAAAGTGAGTGTTGTGTTTGTAATGATGGTTGTCTCATTTTAGAGCCAAACTTGTTCATCTGACTAGTCTGATACTAATGAGATAATTCCCAAATTCTTGTTGAGCAAGTTTTGGGGTTTCAGGTGAACAGACCAGTTTAGACTTTGGTTGCTTGTATCTGAGTGGCATTTCTCAATTTTTGGGTTTCTTCTTATATGTCAGATACACTACCTGTCTAAGTAAATGTGCTGCATGGCTTTAGTTTTGTATTCTATATATTTTTAAACAAGTAGAAAATGTCATTTATTGAAGCTGGCTTTGAAGTGGTTTTGAAGAAATACAATTTTTCCACTTATACAAATTAGGAGGGTGCAAAATTGTATGTCCTCTTCAGTGTGTTTTATTTATTTGTTTTATGCACATGTTGTGATTCAACTCTTTTTTGTGCCACTGACGTAGGTTGAGTTTGGTTGATAGAGTCAATCTCTGTGGATCTTGTCTTGTGACTATCATACTTCACTCAACCATATAGAGATTTAACCTCAATTCTTAGCATTTGTTATGGAATTTCGTGAGTAGTTTCTGAGGGTGTGTACCAGTTTTGAAGCCAAAATAATAATGTGTGGCAGTGCTTAGTGCATTTTGAAAATGAAAATTTAGCGTGAATAAAAGTTGATGACATGTACAATAAATTACATATTTCAATTTCATAATAATTGCAATATGATTTTTACTTTTTTAAAATGTACTTTTTTTTTTTTTTAACATAGCACCCGGTGAATGCAGCCCCACTGCACTGAAGTGATGACACTTGGTGGTCCATGGAGTGCATTCTAACCACGACTACAGGTATGACTGTGGAGCTACTTGTATGACAGGAAATTCCCATAATTCATGAGTCCTCAACAGGTGGTCCTCTGAGTAACCTAAGTGGGGGATGCCAAATTATTGTTTGAACATTTTCTGAAAGTTTTTCTTAAAACTTTTCCCCATAAATTATTATTATTTCTATTTATTTTTTTTTTAGAAATACACATTAAGATTAGTGCAAAGTATCAAAGAAAAAATGTCCTATTCATTAAAAACAACCAATTTAATTTACAGTACACAACATTAATATGCTAACTGTTATTCATGAATCCTCCTGCAACCATGTGAGCCAGCTAACCTATGCTAAATCACTGTGCCTTCCACATGTACGTTTAACATGATGTATAAATATGTCTCTCAATAATTATTATTTTGAAAAGACAAATATTGAATGCCCCATAAAAAGATATGTCCATACCCGGCACTTTAGGCCTCCCTCACATGTTATTGTATGTAGTGGAGGGTCCCTGCTCTATTTCTGTCTGTCAGTGAGGGGACCTGAAAAATGTTGAAGACCCCTGCCATAGTTCATCACTTACAGTAACAAACTGAGCAGAGTCACTGGTTGTGGTAAAAATGATCCCGCTGTAAATTTTCTTTAAAAATTTGACTTTTAAGAATAACAACAATGTCACCCTTCACAGAAGCAGAGACCATCCCATAGATGATAAAATGATAATGTGCCTTGTTAGATAATTAATTTGATTTCTGAAAAAAAGCAACAACAAAAGAAACAGTTTCCTGTCAGTTTTTTTTTTTTTCATTTTAGCATCACAGATTTCAAAACTAAAACTACATCTGCCTCATTAGTTTTTGCTCCTGAGATGATGCTAGACGGCATGAATGAGAGTTATAATATATTCAAAATGCTCCTTTCATCCAAAATCCAAAATTGATTGATTCAAACTTCTGAATGTTCAGTATTCAGTGTTTCTGCAGTTCTTCTTGGGACATGTATTAGATTTCACCTATTGTTTCCTGTCTTGTGTCTTTGGATTTTTATCAATTAGTCTGACATTTTCAGGGGAGTTGCTCCTTTTTTTCTACTTACTTTTCTGTTAAAACAGTTTCATGTGTAACCATGACTTAGAGACTGAAATGGCAATTAACAAAATATTGCAACGGAAAAAGAAAAGAAAAAAGAACCATGTTTTTCCTTCTGGGACCATGGGAACTTAATTTAAACATGTTGTTATGTACACATGAAAGTAGAAAGGAAAAGGGCCAGCTTGGTTAACAGGGGGCAGTTGCTTTTTACCATCACCATAAATCACTTACAATTTCTTCTGTGTACCACAGAGGACAATGGTTTATTTGCCATTTCTAACCAGAAGTCAGTGTAAATCTCCTTTTTAATGTGATGATGATCTTTCAATCAAGTCCTGTTTGTACCTAACCAAACCTTGAAGGATTGAGACTCCCTAAAAAAATGCCATTTCACCTGCAGAGCATTAAATCCTGCATCACATCACAGAGTCCAGTGAACCTGATGTGTGTTCTTGTCAGTTTATCCCTTTTTGGATCCGCTAGCAAAACTGTAGCCTTGTTGTTGTACATTAATGTAATCTTTGCCTTAACCCCAAAATTAAACCTACAGGAAAACCCAGGCCAAACTTTCTTTTTTCTTTTTTTTGGTATTATCAATTTATGAAGATGCGCTTAGGTTTTTGCTCATTTTCTGTTGACATGGCTGCAACCAAGATTAGACTATTCTGCAGATTTCAAATGACTTTTACCTGACTGCAAATGACCTCTCAAATTAAAATATGTACAACTAAATAGTGATAAATATATATTTACATGTAGATGGACTGAATCATGCAAACAACAAATCTGTGTTCTCAAAACAATGTAGTATCTGACATCAATAGATGCCCAAATGGGTTTACAAAGCTGACTTTCAGTTTCATTGGACATAGATGTGAAACCAAATATAACATTTAAAAGAAAACATGAATGATATTCTGTATGCCTTCATACTTGACATGCATCAAACAAACTAATCTCACTTTTTTTATTTTTGTATTATTCAGTCTAGCTTGCCTAATTTTACAAGCTTTGGAAATAAAACTGGCCCAAACTTTACAACTCAGTCCAAATTCTAATTGGCATCAAACCAAAATAATTCAGGTATTTTGGTCTGTATTTTTTTTTAATAAGATGCATGCAGATAAACATATAAAATTAAATGTTCACTTACAGGTCAGTTGGTCAAGGAGCTCGCTGAAGCATACACTGCTGTGTCCTGCAAACCCATGCCCCTCAGAGTTTAAGGAGTCCATTAAAGGAGTAGTTCAACATTTTGTGAAATACATTTTTTTGGCAGAGTAAGATGAGAAAATACCACTCTCAATACCCACATACTCTCATATCTGTGTTTGAAATGTAAAGCTACGGCCAGTTAGCTAAGCTTGACACAGACTGGAACCAGATAGCCTGGCTCTGCCCAAACATAAGAGTATACATTTCAACAGTCATAAAAGCTGCACTTTATTTTATTTTCACACCTTCTTTGTCCACTCAGACTCGTTCTTACATTAGATATCAGTTCTGTAGAGTCTGTTGGATTCCTCTCTAGTTTCTAAGTTTCATATAAAACTTGAAAAGAACAGATCAGGTCCACAGACAACGTCCAGAATTATTTGTAGTATTTAGTTCCCAGTTACTGTGAATACTCTTTGCATTGCAACAGAAACAACAGTGTTCATATTTTCAAGTAATGCTATACAAGGTCTCATAGCATTACAGGACTCTACTGACGTTGTTCCCCAAGATGTCTCCAGTACTTTAAGGATAATTAAGTGGTGTCATGCACTGGCTTAGATACATCACCCACAAAAAAAAATGATATTATATTAACTCACCTAATGTTCTGTTGAATTCTTGAAAGCAACTTTGTTTTTCCTTGCATGTCTCCACAGTGAATGAAAAATGCAAAAATGAAGAAAAATCTAAATGAATTGGAGTAAGTGTATCAAGATGTACATTCACAAACTCTCATACAACTTGTGCGGTATCATCCAAATCTCATTTATCCAGACGTGAGCTCTGTTCTTTTCCAAAAAAATGCATTTTTAAAAAACAAAATCTTACTTTATAAAACACTTCCACATAGACTGTCTCACGCGCAGAAGAGTAGCACACCTGAGCGTGTGTGTTTAAGCTGTGCTCACGCTGAGCACAGCTTAAACAATGAACGAGCAAAGTTCAAACACAAATTAGGAAACGTGGCCCACTTTTGACTCCACTTCATTTAGAATTTTCTCAGTTTTTGGATTCATTGTTCACAACATGCCTCCCACAGAGACGCGTGGGAAGTTTTCTTTAAGAATTCAGCGTAACACGGCGTGACTAACATGATAAGCAAATGATCATTTATTTGGGTGAAGTATTCCTTTAAGAAGACATATCTCCCATACATGTGGCAGAATGAATTTAAAGTCATATGTAAACATAATGGCAACCTCACCACCAAAACTCACAAGATAGGGTCTGACTCTCAAGCTGACTTACAGGTCTGTTAACACAGGATACTTTGGATTATGATCATCTTAATGATAAAGAACAAAAATACAGATTTTTAAAACATTTTTTATCCATTACTCAGACAAAGCTTTTAATTTTAGTATACCTCATATATTTCCATGCAAAACATATTCCTGATAAAGCCTTTTAATATTTACTACTTTTGCATGACATTAACATTGACAATCAACAAAACTAAATACAATTATCTTAACTGTCTTACATCTTTATGGTGGTTTACATATAACACCTGATTTGACATTTATGTAGCAGCTTTAAATATAAATAAAGATTCAGGATGTGATTCATATTTTTCATTATATTTTTTCACACAAAAGTCAATATTTTCAGCAAAGCGTGAAAATCAGACGTACTTGTTATCTTGCCGAGCTCTGCACCAAAATATGAAGTGGTGTGGTGTGGTGTGGGGAACATTTCCGGACGGAAGTGTGGTGCAGTGTGTGTGTGTGTGTGTGTGTGTGTGTGTGTGTGTGTGTGTGTGTGCTACCGAAGGGCAAAATGCCACGTCAGTTTGGATCGGAGGTCCTTGTTCTCTGCCAGGATGTCCTGTAGCAGACTCCACCCTCCTGGTTATGGCAGATATCTCTGCATACTTTTAGCCCAGATGTACAGTATATATGTATATGACTTTTAATCTGACCCTTCATTTCACCTCACACACACACACACACACACACACACACACACACACATATGCGCTTTTTAGGTGTATGAGTCAAGAAAAAGCAGCTTGCTCATCCCATAGGGTGGTGGAAAATGATTCAGGAAAGTGGGAAGAAGGGGAAGTGAATGTTTGGTAAGAGCTAACGCTGTGGCCCCTAAAGTAGCGCACACACACACACACACACACACACACACACACACACACACACACACACACACACACACACACACACAGGTAAATACATGCACTTATGAGGAAAAAAACACACATAAATCGAGACAAAAACACACAGCAGTGCATGTCTGGACGTCATCAGTGCTGTGAGAGCTGCCTCTGTGGCTCCATAGACGTAGATGAATGAAGCATCACAGCATACAGTCCATTTAATACACACACACACACACACACACACACACACACACACACACCCCCACATAAATAGACAATATTTCATCATATTTGTGGACACACACACGTCAGATGGTTGAATGTATTTCAGGGATATTTGTCATACACTGTTGGTCAAAACATCAAAAGGCTTACATGAATACACATATAAACACACGCCGGCACACACACATGCACAAGTACATGTGCGACTAATAATAGTTCCTTTGGTTTGCGCCTGTTACTTCGAGTTCACGGACTTCTGAACCAGTGACGTAGCAAAACAAGTTCTAATTAATTTGTTTTGTTAAGATGACATGAGATTTAGCTGATTCCAACTACAAATAAAAAACAAAATGATTTCTGCATGATACCTTTAATTATTTATATTCATTTATATCTCTTTTTTCTTTTTCTTTTATTTTTTACATTCCCAGCAACAAGGTTTTGTGAACAAGAGGAACCAAAAGTGATCACAAACTCTGTCCCTCACTTTCTCTTTACAGTTAAGACACACATACACACACACACACACACACACTCAAATACACGTACATAGAAATATATACACACACAAACACATAATCTCACACACTTGCATATGTCTTGAATACAGTTTCACAAGTAATTTCTCACTCGTATGCTGACGCACTCACACTGACACTTCGTGACTCACCCTCGCACTTTTTCTTTTCCTTGATCTCTTCATTTTCTGTCACACGCACGCACACACAAACACAGACACACACACACACACACATACACACAGACACACAGATTCTGCAGTTGTTGATAAACAAAATCTTGTTTCTCAAATTCAAAACTTTCTCCAAACATCAGACATGGTTTCATCATGAATTTGTCCTGAATAAAGTAATGTTTATGAATGCAGGCTCACAGAAACACCAATGAACATTTTGAATATCAAAAATCTTCTATGTGAAATTTGTACATAACACAAAATATCAAATGTTACACGACCATGTTTCATGAATTACTGCCTCCAAAAAACTGTGTTTTCAGGCCAACTTCTTTAGATATTTCCTTTGTCATTTTGTAAAATTGAGATTCTCCTCTTTAACAACTGGATAAGTTCAACTGCTGCATTCTGTACAAAATAACATTATTGTCATGATCGACAGGAATTCAGAATTTAGTTTTGATGTAAACAGCATCATCTCTGCTTTAACTGAAAAACATAACTGACTGTATGTTTGTAATAAAAAAACATGTCTGTTTTCCTCCCTAATACCTTCTGTAAAAAACTATTATTTAAAACCAAATGAAGCACATGGCAGAATATTGTTATTCTATTTGTTATCACTTTGTACAGTAAGTAAGTATAAGTTTTTATTTAGATAAAATAAAATCAGATAAACTTTTTTAATCTCACAGCATGAGAGATCCACACATTACAGTGGCTCAACAGAAAAAAGCTAGAGATTCAAAAAGAAAATGTAAACAAAAAATATCAAAATAGACAATAAAACATATAATAACACAAATCTGAAAAGAAATATAGCCTTCCCAAACACACACAAATGTAAAAGCACCACAACTAAAATGTCTAAACAAAATAATCGAACAGCACAGACCAACCAAGATGCTTGAAAAGCATATTGACTATTTTTTAATCCTCATATTTACCCTTCATTCAAAAAACTCATCCCACAACAATATTACACTTATCAGCCAGTTTACGCAACACTTGGACGCAACACACTCATAATTAAACCCTCTTTTTTTATCGCACACTTTGAAATGCATTTTCCCGATTAATTGAGTCTTCCTCTGATTAAAATTTAGTGCCCTTATTGTTTCAGAAGCCTTTTTAGTGTTTTTTTTTTTTTTTTGTGGTTTGTTCATATGTATCACAAGCTTTGATGTCAGAAAATCAAATCCACAAATATAGATGTAAATATGTCAATAAAATATAAGTAAATAAATGTGAAGCTTACTGGGCAAATTAAAAAATAAAAAAGCAACTACATGTTTATGGTTTTCCTACATTTGCCTGACACCAAACTAATTCCAAGCACTTCCATCCTATGTGATGGTAAAATCATGTTGTTTTTATTGTTAATATAAAAGAAAACCTCAGTTTTATTACAGATTTTTGCAGTATGTAGTCTACAAGAAAATATTGTAAATAAAAGTTTTGTGTAGGAAATGATACACTGGCTGCAGAGAGGATGAGAAACAGTAGCAGCTCAAAATGTAAAACTTCAACAAATGTCATATTATTAATATTTAAAGAGGATTTATGCTTCCTTTATGGGTAGAGCGGATTCTTAATCCTATATGTTGCATTATGAGACTGAACGCTGTTAGGAATAGACCTAAGTACAGACAACAGAGAGCCTGAATATTTAAGGTTTAATTGTAGTTCCCTTAAACCTGGTAGGAGATAGTGTCAAGAGATTTGGTTTTATGTGTCCAGGTTATAAGATATCTGCCTTTAAAACTGTTGCCAACAACCAAATATAATGAAAATTTGTGGAACTCTGTGCTAATAGCAATAAAAACTAAAGGCCTCTTTGAAAAACCTAAAGACAGGGTCTATTTCTCAGCAGTGTCAATTGATTCAATTCTGTCATTTTCAGTGTGAACATGATAAAAAGACAGGTAGTAACACACAGTAATGTGTACAGTCGTGTGCAACTGGAACACTAATTTAAAGCAAAGAAAGTTTTAACATCACTGGTGCATTCTACTTTAAATTTGCAGGTTAATCATCTCAGTTTAGAGAGAATTTGTGCACAAAACATTTTTTTCTTGTGTATGTGACACCACATGAAATCATCAGTGTTACGGTGACCTCTTAAGTAAATTGTTGAAAATGATTCACAACCTGATTTCCAGAATTAAGGCCGAAGATTAAAGGCAAAGTTTATCCGAGCCCAAAAGCCATGTGCAGTGAATCTGAGTGCTCTTGAGCTGAACAAAAACACAACAGGTCATTTTAATGCTAAATTTATTTTTGTGTTTTAGAAAGAATTAATCACACTAAACCATCTAGAAGACGTGGGAGAGAGTGGTACAAGAAACTGCAGAGTAACTTTAGAAGTAAAATAAAACAATATTACCAAGAAGAAAACATTAAAAGTCTATAAAAAATAATATCAACTAAGCCAAACAATTAAACTCTAAATTTTCAGGCATCCACTTAACTTGAATGTGTTATCCTCAATCTACGTCAACGACCTCTTCTGAGAATTATTATGAACTAACAAACAGTCTTAACAGGTTAAAACATGAAATTGTTGGATAGAAATCATTCATGCTTTATTTTATGTCTGTTGGTCATGTTTGGTAGCCAAACATAAATCTAAATCCATTTTGTTGCCAAATTTTCAGACAAACTAAACATTATTACACAAGTCAGTTTATATTAACCTGCTGCTTTATATTTCCACATCCAAAAACTAAAAGTCCAGAGCATTTCTCCTCATTCCTTCCCACCATCTCCGCCAAAGTGAGGCGGAAATGCTCTGTTTGATTGCTTCAGGTTGATTTTTTTACTTCTTCGTTCTCTCAGTTCCTCTCACAGTCGTGCTCTGAGTGTCAAGTCCCAAACACACATATGAGAGAAGATTTGAATTCTTACAAATTTTGATACACTCATGCAATTGACCTAAAAATGTAAACCCTTTTTGGTCCAGGTTGCTGAGGCTTTATAAATAAATACCTGCAGACCACTCGTGGCTGAGTAAAATATACTGCAAACTTTTGATATTTTAATTTACAGCTAATATTCTGCCCGAAAGATGCTAAAATTATTCAGAAGTCTTAATTAAAGCCGCAAAGCGCTTTATATCAAAGATACAATTCCACGTTATCTATCATAAACCCTTAAAGGTAGACATAAATTAAACTAAAAGAGAAGTTTGTTTTTCCATCACTTATTTTAGAGAGACATAGAGGATTTTATGTGCCCATTGATCCACTTTAGTTTCCACAAACACTTCAAATTGTCAGTTATTTAATAGAAAAGTTCAAAAAGGTGTTGACAGAGAAAGTCTGCTTAAATCTGTCTTCTTCTCTTATTGTCTATCATAAAATGACAGAAAACTGCCTTTTGTTAAGGGCTCAAACAACATGAAAACAAGCATTCACACCCATGAGACTCACATAAAACCACAACATTTCCATAGTTCAATAAAAACATGAGTGCAAAGCTACATTTTAAAAAGTAGTGACTATAGCATCTTCACCCTCAGTAGTATGTTATAATTCCAGGTGAAATGGTTTCTATGAACAGGACTGTTTACCACACACACACACACACACACACCTCTCATCTGCATTGTTAGATCAGGTGGATAATAATGAATATATCAGACAACAACCACAAAAAAATTGGAGATGTAGACAGAACTGAAATCCAAACACATGTACAACTCTTAATATCAATTTACTCTGATAGGTACACACATCATTTTTAATGGGATACATTTACCACCCTATCATATAAAACCTGTCGGAACAAAAATTGATTTTGATATTAAAACACTACAAAAACGATTTTTGACACATATTTTGTAAGTTAAAAGAGATGCTAAGACACAAGGGACTGGACTGGAGCTGAGAAAATCTTTTAGGGTCTTCAAAAGTAGCTGAGTTCACTAAAGTAACTGATTCTTCATTTATTTTGAATGCTTTAATTTATAACACAGTTTCTGTTTTTCTGTGTATATTCTGGAGTAATTGTGACTTAAATTAGGATTTTTTTTTTTTAAATTTTGCATTACCTTGAAGCAACACACTGCTTTAAAACACATTTGCTTAGTGACATTAGAGGTATATGACAACTTTCTGTGTGACTGTCTGGCTAATTTTTGACCTTTTAAGCACTTATGAAATAAAATCTACATTTTTGTTAACTTCAGAAGAATTTGAATGCTAAAATACAGTTTACTCAACAGTTTTTCACCCCTCATCAGTTTTAAGATCATTTTATTCTCTTTCCTCCAATAATTACTGAAATGTGTAGTTGTGATATGAATTTTGAGAATGACCTACATTTTTATTCTGATTTGAAGAATAAGGAGCATGCTGAAATTGATGGGAAAAAAGATCTATTTTAAACCCCGGTTAATGACTAGTTTCAGTTAGAAATGTGAAAAACATGTATCAGTCAATGACCTTGTGAGAAACTCAAGGTTTAGGTAATATAATATTCTTTATTCTGTGAAACAACAAGGGAATCACAGTAGCACAGTTACACATTTGATGTTTTTGCAGCTCTAGAAAGTTCAAAACCCATTTTTAAGTAAAGTATCATGATATATATGGAGAGAAATGGTTGAATTAAGTTAATTGCTACATGCATCTGAATAGTTTTTTTAAGTTTACTTAATTTTGACATATTTAATGAAAGAACAATAACCAGGTGTGTCTATTATGACTAAAGCAAAGATTAGGACATACAAACACATTTATTTCAATCCTGTTTTCTTACCCATTTAAATCATCGTCTCATATTTTCACTTCTGAACATCTGGAGAAAACAGTAAGACTATGGGAAGAGAAAAGGAAAAGAGAAAACATATTTCAAGAAGCATTCAGATAATTTGAGAAAATTGAAGTAATTTAACTCTTTTTTTTTTACTGTTGTATAACGAGGTGCTTTTGGGGTTTATGCAGTAAGTTCAAGCACAAAGGTCAACAAAGTTTCTATGATGTTAAAACTGATTAATGTGGCCTCCCAAAATCAGACACACAAATGTGACACACATTAAGGAGTAATATAATAGTAATAGTTATATATAGTAATATAGGAAAGATAATCATTTACACAAGACTTTGTTGATTTAATGGTATGTTAGTGTCAGTGGATCAGTGGAGATTTGGCAGTTTGTCTTGTGCTGTGAATTTACCAAAGCACACACAATAATATCTGCAGTTTTTAGCATTACAACTTAAAAAAAAACTCAACCCAAAACCATATTTTCAACTTTAATATGCTTTAAAATTTTGGATTAAATCTACAAACTCAAAACACAATATGTAAAGTTTTAGATTATTTGCAATTGCAATTTACAATGTACAGTTGCAGTGTGTGTGTGTGTGTGTGTGTGTGTGTGTGTGTGTGTGTGTGTGTGTGTGTGTGTGTGTGTGTGTGTGTGTGTGTGTGATGTGACATCAAAATTGTAACAAGCTCAATGGAAAAGCAAATTATAGACTATAATTAACAATGTTCCATTAGACGTATAGTGGTTATTTAATTTGACATGTATTAATTGTGGTGAGTGATTAAATAAACTAATGTATCGACTTTAGTGTCCTCTCTCAGCGCGTCAGTTCTCTTTTAATCTTTCCACATTAACAGGGTCATGATCAGGGCAGTCCAGCTATAACTCTTACAGTACAAACCTGTGTTATATCAAGGATGCTCTACAGCAGAAATGTAAGATTACTCTGATTGAATTTGCAATTTACAAATCAGTCAGATGTATGGCACCACAAAAACAAACACATATACACTGAAAATTTTTAATCAAACTTAACAAAAGAACACTAAGGATTAAATTAGATCTGTTTATGTGTCTAATTGAGGCACACCTGAAAATGAAGAAATTTTGTCTTTTTAACATTTTAAGGACAAATTAAATGTTGTGTATATATTTTTTTAATAGTTAAATATGAACATAGTTTGTTTATATGATGGTGTTTCAACCTTTTCTGCCCCATTATTGTGTTTTATGTCCTTCTGTCTTCTCATAAGAGAGGTGTAAAACAAAGGAGATCACAAAGGAAGCTCTTGCAGATTGTATAGTAAAAAGGCTCTACTTCAAACTGATTCAGTAGCTTTGAATAAAAATGTACATCACAAAAATCATTATATCAATAACATCTCAAGTTTTCTCATCTATGATCTTTCTGCAATAAAAAAAAGTCATGATCTGTGCAGTGCTGCACTGATTTGAACAGTCAAAACTCGCAGCAATTCAAAGTCATTCTTTAATTTGCAGCTTTAAAAGGACTCAGATGCATGCAGACAAAAACAAAACAAAAACAAAACAAAAAACGGTGTTACCAAACACAAAAACTCTCATAACCTTTAAATCTACATATCTGCGTACATGTGTGAGCACTCAATCAGCTGTTTTGTTAATGCAGTGATATGATGTGATTAATAATCACAGCAAATGTATTTATGTAGCCATCATCGAAGCAAAACTTCATCTCACAGATCATGATTATGGTCAGTAACTCAAGCTGAGACAAGAACAAGGAAAGCATCTTACCATCATATCAAATAAGTGCATGTTACTGCTAAACACAAGTAACAATGTGCAGATAATACCAAATAATTTAAATTGTTCTCATTTTTAATCTATGTACTGAATCTCACATCTGATGTAGTTTAGACAAAAGAGACAAAAATAAACAATAGTTACCTTACAACCTCTCAAAAAATTACATTACGACTTCCTGCAGCTGGGTGGTCAGCCCTCATTCTTTATCTCCAAAATTCGTATTTAATGACTGCAGCTTCAGTAAACAATTTAATGGACTAATGTGTGTGAGTGTGTGTGTGTGTGTGTGTGTGTGTGTGTGTGTGTGTGTGTGTGTACATGTGTGTCCATAAGTGTGTGTGTGTATTTGAATGTTTGAATGTTGCAGAGAAGGACAAAAGAGCCTGGATATCTGTAAGTGTGTGCGGGTTTTCAAGCACTTATTAACTTCTGGATATGTGGCCGGATGTTTTTCTTTGTTTTATGAGGGGTTTGGGGGACGGGGGCATCATTCAGCCAAGTTGTAAACAGCATTAGTCCGTCTTTCTTATCAATGGGGCCATTTTTAGACACAGCGTCTTATTTTTAAGATGTTCTTATTTCATGAGAAACCAGAGCTTTACAATTCAAACTTTTAACCGATTCTTAATTGAATCAGAATCATTTCTCTGGTCTCGCTGAGATTATTCAAAACCATTTTTTGTAATTGCTTCACCACTTTATGTAGTTATCTTCAAGTTGATTTATTTAAGGGTCATACATTACTGGTTTCAAATGTAATATTTTTCTTCTTTGTTATGATTATTAACTCTTGATAAAGCATTACAAATACTTTAATTTGAGAGAAAAGTGTATTTTATTGGATACATTTTCAGAGTGAGTGCTGAATGCTGTGACTTTTTAATGTCAAATGCTTCAAACTTGCCTAATTGTGGGAATTTTGCCAAAAAAAAAAAAAAAAAAAAGATTCGTTTTGATATAACTTTAAATGTAATCTCTCTACTGAGGACAAAACTTTGCCACCATGCAACGTATTTCACCATGGATAAAAAAACAAAGATAAAGCTAAACTCTTCCAGTGTGACCTTTTTAAACTTATATTTCACAGGTGTTTTTAAAGACTGCTAATGTTAGTACTTGTGGGTTAAAAAAGTCAGTATCTTTAAATGTGATTGTTTTAATGTCTAAAATGGTCATACATCAGTGTCTCCTATTCATGTTTATTCAGTCACTCAACAACAGCACTTACACCATCATAAGTCACTAAAGCCTTCATTTGAAACCCACACTGGTGACATTTTTAGATGGGCTTTAAAGTCTGTTGAGTAAAATTGTATCAAGTTTCAAGTTTATTTCATTTATATAGCACTTTAAAAAGCAAAACACCAAAGTGCTTAACAAAGACAGACAAATAATTAAACACATAGAGACATTACAGTGCATAGATGAGTTAAACAAGATTAAGATAAAACATGTTTAAACAACAACAACAAACTCTCAAACACAATTAAAAGCAAGAGAATAAAAAATGGGCCTTAAGCTGCGTTTTAATAGCATCAGCAGACTCAGTCTGTCTGTTGGTCTCTGGCAGGCTGTTCCAGAGCCTAGGAGCCGCTGTAGAAAAATCTTGTCCAAAACTTCGTCATAACAAACACTTGACAAACAGCATCTCAAACAGCTCAATGATAAAAAGGTACAAATGCAGGTAAAATCCTCCCAGATGTTTTTTTTAAATCATACAAGTAGTCCTTGTTGTGACCATTTATTGGGTTGGCATGTTAGGGCTTCTGCTAAAGGATAACTGAAGGATAATGTCGTTAGCACTGTTGTTACCATGTATACCTGTGTTTTTTGATGTAGGGGTGTTTTTCGGCAAATTTGGTTGAAACAGGTTTCCTTTCATGAGCAGTGAAGCCTCCTTATGTCTGACAGAAAATGGCTGCCAGTACAGCTGAAGGCTCAGAGCTCCAGAGAGGCAGAGCTGCTCTCCTGAGTCTCACAGTATGTTTCTTCAGAGAGCTGGATCCTAAAGAGCTTCATGACGAGATGTCAGAAAATTTAAATGGATGGTATTTTAGATCATTTATGCTGTAAAACATTGAATTAAAGTGAGGGAAACTGATCTTTACAGATATTGCCCAACTTTGTTTTGCAAATTGAATCTGTTTGGTCATTTTAAGGCAATGCAGTCATGTGTGTTTAGCATATCGGACTGCATGTTAACTCAGTGTCTTTATGTTAAAAATGAACAGAAAATAATGTGTAAATTAAACACAACATAGTGTTACAAGAAAATGAGAAAGATATACAAGATTAAAAAAGAGCAACTTGTTCAAAAACAGTAACAAAATCTGTGTCTGCACTGAGAAACGCAAACACAGACACACACGTATTAACACACGCACACTTATTGTGAGTGTGACGTAAGCCTCTATATTAAGAATTGAAGGCTTAGTGAGAAAATGTAAGTTAATGAGACTTACAGACTTAATTCACAAAGTACACAAGTGTTTTTTTTTTGTTTTGATGCAGGTGTCATGAACACAAAAATGAAGAAATACAATTAGGTAGCATAGACAAAACCATACTTAATCCACATATGTAGATTTTGGGGGGGGGGGGGGCAGGGCACGCAACCCCTTAATATTTAGAACATGTGCATTTGTCTCCCCAGTCAAAACATAAAAGTATCAATTATTTCAACACAATTTAAGACTTTTACACCCTAAATTGATGCAGAAAAGGAACAAACTGGTGTAGAAAAATTCACCAGAAAGCAGCAAATTAAGTGTGTGATGTTTAAAGATGCCAGTGAAGTTGTCAGATGAGTCCAGATAAATACTAAGTGCAAACAGTGGCGTGCTAGATATCAGCTGTAGTGATCACTGACTGTTGGTTCTATATTAAGTAGCATTGAATATATTGCAACACTGTTATTTGTGAGCCTTATTGGTTTTTAGTGTGTATGAGAGTAACTAAGAAAATTATAATAAGAAAGGCAGTTATGTCTGTAGGTGGATGGGTGTAGATTTTTTTTGTCCCCCAAATAAAAACATGTAACATTTCATTTTGATGCAATGAAAGAAAAATTAAGACAGAAAAGGAACAAATCGGTGCATAACATTTCACCAGAATGTCGGAAATTAAGTATTTGATGCTCAAACTTTTCTGTCAAGGGACTCCCAAACCTCCCAAAACATATGTACCCCCCTCAATGTTGAACAAACCTACACTCCTGAGTAAAAATACAATTACACAAAAGGAATATATAAAAGTTTATAGGTGAAGTTATGTTGGTGTGATGTGAACATAGTCTGCAATGATGCCAGGGAGAGTTGTCAAATGAGTTGAGATAAATACTAAGATATATCAGTTGTAGCGAATGTTGTTTGTAAACTAAATACCGTTTAATTTATTGCGCCATTGTTGTGTACTTTTGTGATATAAAGAATGACACAAGGTTATGAAGAATTAAAACCAAGAAGAAAACAGTTATGTGTGCAGATGCAGGAGCAAGGATTTTTAGGGAAGATGAAGGGCACACATCGCCCTCAGCATAAAGAATATGTGCATTTGTCCCTGATTATAAAACCATGAAAGTTTTCATTGGCAAGGACAAAATTAAAGACATTTACACTGTAAATCTTTCCTTTCATGGAAAAAACTGGTGCATAAATATTCACCAGAATGTTGGAAATTAAGAGTTTGATGCTCAGCATTTTCTGTCAGAGGATCTCCGTTTTACATGTGTCCCGCCCAGTGCTGAAACTAAACCTACCCCCTCATGTAGACACATGTGTGTGTGTGTGTGTGCGTGTGTGTGTGTCTGGAGTCCTGTTCATTTTTTTTCTGTGGTATTACCTCACTTCTTTTATTGTGTGTTTTTGTGCATGTTTTACAGTGTGCGTTCTTGACATAAACTGGATAGTCTCCTCATGATATTTTTTTTATTAATTTATATGTGTTTAAGTTTGTTGTGTGTATGTGTGTGTATGTGTATGTGCGTGTTTATTGCCACCTATTCATTTTGGGTTTCTTGTGACTGACCACACTTTTTTTGTGTGTGTTTCTGTGCATTTTAAACAGTATGTTTTGGACAAAATATAATGTCTCCTCTTAATATTTCCTCATTAATTTACACTTGTTTAAGTGTGTGTGTGTGTGTGTGTGTGTGTATCTGTTGACTCCCATTCATTCTGTATTTCTGTGACGGGCCACACTTCTTTTTTTGTGTGTTTTTGTGCATGTTAAACAGTATGTGTTTTTGACATATACAGTTTAGTCTCCTTGTTATATATATCATCATTCATTTACATGTTAGGTGTGTGTGTGTGTGTGTGTGTATTGACTCCCATACATTTTGTATTCCTGTGACTTATCTCACTTTTTTGTGTTTCTGTGCATGTTAAACGGTGTGTTTTTAACATATACTGTATAGTCTCCTCGTGATATATCTTCATAATTTAACATGTGTTGAGTGTATGAACGTGTGTATTTCACCATAACGTTGAAGCAGATGCAGAATTATTCTTGCCAGAAAAGGGAAACTGTGAACAGTCTGTCCTGTAGGCCGGAGGGGCTGAAAAGAGTGAGACCCCTGTGGATTGTGTGCCGCCCAAAAAAGAAGTCTGACTCTTGTTACCTGCTTGCACGCAGACTGTTTTTCTATTAATTACAGTCCTAACTCATGTTGTTTTTAATGAAAATCTTAGCATTGACAGGGTCATTTGCTACACCCAATTGTGTGTGAATGTCCATGCATGCCACTAAAATGTGTGTTATTCACCTGAATTCGTCATTTTTTGTGTTTTTAGGATTGAAGTGAAGATTTTGGGAGACAAGAAAATGGAAACTAACGTCACTGATGAAGCAGAAAGGAACAATGAAGCCCAGCAGGGAGGGAGGAGGCAGCCCTATGGGCGGCGAGAGAGCTTGGATCAACCGACACCTTTTTTTTTTTTTTCATTAGCACCACCCAAAACCTTGAGAGTCTACTGGTTCAAGTGGGACACGCCTGTCCACCTCCACCCCTGCTCTCAGAGCCACAGTGTCCTCTAATCGCAGTACCACAAGGTAAATGGGTGTGACTTTTATTGCTTAAGTATGAATGGGTGTTATTCTTGGTGGTGAAAATAAATTTCAGATTAAATCAAAAGGGTATACATACAGAAAAATTATAAACTTAATTTAAACCTCTTTTTTTAACTGTAAAATCAATGAATGAATGTTTTATTTAAAACTTACTGTATGTGAGAAACAGAAGGTAAAAAGTGGAGTAACACTGACTTTGAAAATTTCCACAACAAGGCTTCAATGTATTTAATCTGTCCACAAATGTTAAATTTTTTGCAAATATGATGCATTATAATGATCTTTAGTTTGTCTTCATAAATCTGTGTATCAAAAACAGAAAATTAGATTGGAAATACATGCCGAAAGGTGGAGCAAGGAGAAGGAAAAGGCTGGCCAAGTTCAAACAAGTACAGTACAGTGGCAAATGAGTCATTTCAGTTGTTAAAAAATTCAGTCAACCAGCCGGCACGTGTCCCTGAATGCAGAAACTTTTTGCTCTAGCTGAGCTTAAAAGCAGCCCTGCTCGTACCAGCTTTTTAAAAAAACACTTTTCAGACCTCTCCAGGATATTTGACATTTCGACCATTCGGATCACGACTTGACAGCAGCAGAATAAGTGAGTTTTATGAATCACCATGATCATAAATGGTTCAAGAATTAAAATGGAAGTTAATTTAATTCCCTTTTAGTTGCGGAGTGGTTTTTTGAAGGGCAAGCATTAGATGCAACCAGCACGCCTGATGTGACACCAGGTGACATTTGTGGCAGATTCTGTTTACATTTGTTGTCACCAAGACTTTGCTGGAGTCAGAAATTTTGTCAGATCATAATTTTAATAGTTATATAAATTAGCATTGGTTTAATCTTAATTCTTAAGGGGGACTCAAGGAGGTCCTAATATCTAATATAATCTGAAATCTGTTTTCCTCAACAACAGCTTTCCATTTGCAGTTCTTGTGTCTCTGTTAAGGGGTTTGCACATAAAAACAACAGGAGGACCTTGTTCCTTAAGACGAGAGCCTACACATCCCCAGAAAAACAGCTCTACATCCCGTTTTAACAGTGTAAAAGGCTGGGTGAATCCTTGCCCTAGAGTATTAATTATTTTCTCCTAAAATTGTATGAATTGTATTCAGACAAGACTTTCTCTGATGTGGGTTTTTACGGTCAGTTGCAGTGAATTATTTCAGCATTAAATCTGTTGATTGCTTGCGCTCATTTGCCAGATTATTAATATACACCTAGCTAAAACAAATGCAGTCTAATGCAACAGTGTTGCAATAAATACGTCATGAAGGTTATAATGTTTAATTTTGGCCAAGCTGTTTTAGAGAGGCGTTGATTCAACTGTATGATCATTTTGGAAGCTGTAGTTTGAGGTGCTGTTGAATTACATTGCAAGTGTTTCTGATATTTAGCCTACTGTCATTAGTATATTTGTATGGGGTGGACAAAATAAAAGAAAAACCTGTCAGTATAACGCAACGCTGCAGCCTTGTATCATCATCTCTCTTAAACTGCTTAAAAAAACTAAACATTATACACTCCATATAGGAAGGATATATTGCAGTTTTTTTTTTATATGAGACTGCATTAGTTTTAGCCCAATAAACTGGCAACCAAGCATACATTAAATACCTTTAAATGTGATTACTCTGATGGCAAACAAATTCAAATATTCACTGTCCCCCCAGTGTCTTTTGCAGCAGTTAAGTTACAAGAAGTTTCATTTGAAGCCTACACTGACAAAGCAAAGTACTCCCAACATTTCAGTGCGCCCTTCATCACCCGGTGAAGGTCTTTGCACTAAAATGTTGTTCCCAATGAATTTCTGATTATTGCAAGTGTAGTAGACGATGTGCGGGAGTTCTTTACTCCATTATAGTCGGCCCATGCTCTTCTCCTACACACTGCCACCGCACTACCTACAGGTGTCCAAACGTTTTGCTTTTTAAAGCTGATGAAATTAATTAAGTTGGGTGTGATAACAGGTTTGGCAGAATGATAGCTTGAAGCTGGTTCAGTAAAAAAATGTCCATCATATTTAAGACAGATGACATGAACAAGATCATATTCAGTTTTCATTTAAAGGCAAATATCAGGTGACAGATGAGTCTAATCTGGATACAGTGGTAGCTTCCCAGATACTTGATGCATCCAGTTCAGCGGTCCTAGTGTGTGTATGTGTGAGAGTGTGTGTGTGAGTGTATGTTCATTATTTGTCTGTCTGTTAGATGCTTGTGTGTGCTGACTTGGAGGCGACCACAGATAGTACAGTGGAGGGAGGTGATGCAGTGTTATGGGGTTTAAGGCTTCTATACGTGAAATATTAGACTGCAGATTAAATGTTATATTAAATGTACATTTGATGCATTATTGAACGCAAATGTAAGACCACAACGCCAATGCTTTTAGCACATTATTTTAGTTTAAACCATATGAACATCTCAACACATTATTTATTCTCTTTAAGTAGCTTTGGTTTGAATGTGTGATTTACCAGCTTTATTATCACAAGAGTGTGAGTGACTGTGTGTGTGTGTGTGTGTGTGTGTGTGTGTGTGTGTGTGTGTGTGTGTGTGTGTGTGTGTGTGTGTATATCTGACTCTGTTTCTGAGCATCTACGTACATATGTAAAAAAAAAAAAAAAAAAGAAATTGTGTGTGTTTGGGGGTGTCAGTGTAAGGTGTTAATATTTTAAAGTCTAAAACGTGAGTGTAAGTTCATTTAAAGACACACAGGGTAAATGCTGAGCGACACACATGCATATGATCCACGTCAGTTGCATTTTTATAAAATATTAGTTAAATTGGAATAAAATATTTTGTAAAAGTGAAGGAAAATACCTGAAAAAAACCCACTTACTTACGTAAGTCTGCCAAGAGTCACAGACATGTAACGGCTGTTTGTGTGTGTGTGTGTGTGTGTGTGTGTGTGTGTGTGTGTGTGTCTTTGTGTATGTCAGTATGTAATCCTTAACTGATGAAATTAAGAGACAATTATCTAACGTACAACAACTGCACATCAAAACATACATAAAGAGACATTTGTATTTTAATATATTATATTTAATGATTGAGTACAACTTGTGTTTGCATCAGTATGTTTGTGTTATATGTGTTAACGCCTGGTGTTAATTCTAACACACCAAACTGAGACAAACATGACGTGCAATTGTAAAACTTATTTTCTTATTCCTTGTCTTATTTGATATTTGAGAGAAACTGATTTATAATGAAGATATTTTCCCTCCATCCTCATTAATCCCAGATTTAGACGAGTTTCAAGTCATTTATTTAGTTTATGTCAGTGTAGGTTTGGCAAAGCAGAAGTTTACTTTTTTTTAATATGATTTTTGATGCATTTATGGTTTATATGTTATGGGATGCTTTTTAAAGCAGGTATCTTCAGAGTGTAATTCAAGCTGTTTAATGTAAAGATGTGTTCCACAGATTGGAGGGAGTGTTACATGTGGTGCCGTGTGTGTGTGTGAGACAGAGAGTGTGTGTGAGTAGATGAGCACATATATAGTATATATGTGTGTGTCTGTGTGTGTGTGTGTGTGTGTGTGTGTGTCCACATTTTTCTGATAAGAGTGAGTTTATTAATTGTCATATGTGCAGGGTTGAGGTGTGTGTGTGTGTGTGTGTGTGTGTGTGTGTGTGTGTGTGTGTGTGTGTGTGTGTGTGTGTGTGTGTGGGTCTACACATGTATTCATTTTAATTTTTTGAATATGATAGTGAGATCAGATTGTACAGACATGAAGACACATTAAATGTGGATGTGTAGGGGGTTGTTTTAAGTCTTAAATTCTTGCTTCTTTCTGTGTGTGTGTGTGTGTGTGTGTGTGTGTGTGTGTGTGTGTGTTGGCCCCTCTGTTTCCAAATCAGCACAAGGTGGAGTGTGTGTTTTTCTTACTATGCGTTGTCACTTTGTCATTGTGTGTGTGTGTGTGTGTGTGTGTGTCTTATAAAAAGTCTACTGCATGATGACAGTGAGTTTAAAGAGATTCAAATGTCTCTGTGTTTTTTTTTTCTCTTGCTGGATAAACAGATGAAAAAGACGAGGCTTCGTGTGAGGCAGCAGCAGTATAACTGGACATAACATACAAATACACACAGGTGCGTTACATGTTATATGTTACACAAAAAGCAAACAGTATATTCTGTGTAAAAGTGCCCACCTACACATGTTGTACATGTCATCTTTATCTATTTTTGACTCCTAAGTACTGACTTAACAAGAAAAACTGTAACATAAATTATGATGAGAAACCACAGCAGATATGAAAATATATCCAGTGAGATCCACTGAAATAGCCTTGAAATTCCAACACACAGTATGGGGTAATTTCTCACCTCCCATTTTATTAAATTGTATTTTGAAGATGCCATTGAGTAAAAATTGTGAGTGAGAGTGTTTGAAAAAGCTGAAAATCTGTCAAGTAAGAACATATATTTTGCTGTAATTGCAGCTGCCAAAAATTAACTCATATTTGCTGTAAGGTCTCAGTCATCTTTGTCAGACATAAAAATATACAATAAGATGCACAAATGTTTTTTTTAAGAGTCGTTATGCTGAAATTAAATTGAAGCTAATTTCTGTGTCCTCAGATGCAGCTGCTGTAATGTCACTGCAGTTCTCCGGATGAAACAGAACCATAGGTATGTATAAAATAAACATAAAACCCCTAATTGTAAAGGTCTTATTGTTGAGAGGATGCAGTGAGGCTGTTTTGCTTATCAGATGCTTTTGAGGTTTTGGAATATGACTTATAGTGCAGATATTTCTGTGGAAGGAGCTGTTAGTATTTAGAGTTACGAAAATGAAACGTGACTTTATTCAGGGGTCTGCTGTGTCTCAGGTGGAGCAGGTTTCCCCCCTTTACTGCTGCGTAAAAGAGGAGTTTGTCTGTGTGTTTTGCCTCTTTTGAAATGTTAACGGTGAATATCATGAACTAAACGGGACCAGGAGTAGTCACTGCAGGGTGGACAGCTGTATCTTAAGGACAGGGCAGGAGTGGTGAGTTTGCGAGTCTCTGACAGGTGTGTGTCTGATGCTCGTGCAGATGTGGATACCTCTGTGCAAGTCAGATGTCGATCATTTACATATGAGAGGCTTTAAATGTGTTTAAAGAGGGTCTCTGTGTGCGTCGTCGTCCACTTCTGCGGTGCTGAAATGCGCGATTCAGCACCACAGGGGTGGACAGCGACACAAAAGAAAAAACACGTAAATCGACCGTCCTTAAACTCTGACAAAAGTGTGTATAAACTATACTATTGCCGACCAAAACTTCAGAATGTATGAATGTAATTTACAAGAAAAAAAAGTAGCTGAAATCTGTGATCACAATCTGGATTTTTTTTTTTTCATAATTGTATCAGTTTGAAAAATGATCAGCACAAAGAAAAGTATAGTCCGACACGCCGTCTCTGTGTGATTTTTTGCTCACTTTAAAAACGTTTGTTGCATGAAAAAAAAATATGTAAATGTATTTTTTAATATAATAAAAGATTTGAACTTAGAGGACAGCAGTAACGCAGTGGACCGAGTAACTGATGTGCCATGTTGCAGTGTCAAAGTGGACGGTCGGATTTAGGGTGTGTGTGTGTCTGTGTGTGTGTGTGGAGGCAAACGTGGGGCTAGTATTGACTGGGAAGGTGAGAGAAAGCGTGTGTGTGTGTGTGTGTGTGATGAGAGGAGGGGCAGAAACTTTTCTGTGAAAGAGGCTTTGTGTTGCAGGATTTAGGGGAGGAGGTGTGTGTGTTTGAGTCTGTGTATGTGTATGCTTAGGACAATCGATACTAGGAGGGGTAAATGGGCTTATATTTTTCGTGCATACAAAACGAGAACCTGAAATTAAAGAACAGTAGAGCCTGTGGTTTGTGGTATCGCTGTGGGACAACCTTGTAGAAATAAAAAGAAAAAAGAAAATTACTTATTTTATCTTGCCTCGTGCGTGTTTTATAATAAAAGATCCATTGCAAAAAATGTGTTGAGATGCGGTAGACGAGCTGATGTTCTAACGTGTTTGTGCACTTTCTCTGTGTGCTCTGCGTGTTTAAAATCGTGCAGATTATACACACACGTATAAAGATTTTCTCAGGGAATTGTGCACCACTAAATCCACATTTTCTCTCTTGTTTTCAGCTGTTGGGCTGCGAGGACACGACCGATACGTGAAGGTGGAGTCTCAAAAAATATGAGTGTGTGTGTCATGTGTGAAAATTGATGTTATTTAATGTTATGAGTTTAAACACTTTGAGGCTACTCTCTTCCAAATTTATAGTCATTTTGATGGCTGTTATACTTCATTCATTTGCTGTGTTTTTACAGTTTTAAATTGTTTGCAAATATCTGTGTGCAAAAACTAGGTCCATATTAGTTGATAAATGCTTTTTAAAATTGCACTTTAATGTATAGCTAATATTGACATGTGCAATGATGCCACAGTATAAAGTCGCTGCTGTGAAAGTATTTTGTGAAGATTATTTTGTGACATGTAAACATATTTTACTCTATACATTATAACTGTAACTGAGAGGCATTTGGTCAGAAATACATTTAATTTGCCCCCGTTTGAAATTGTTACACAACTTGCTGCTCCTTCCTCTCGATGTCACGCTGACTTCGATTCCTCCACTTGTGTCAAAGAATTCGAGCAGCTGCACGACGACTGTCAGCATGTAGACACATTTTTATACTCTTGTCCCTCTGCTGAGTACATGACAGGCTTTGCTTTGTGCCATAGAGCCTCGGTGTGTCAGAATTTTATGTTTAGTTTGGATGTGTGTGTGTGTGTGTGTGTGTGTGTGTGTGTGTGTGTGTGTCAGAGAGAGAGAGTGAGAGAGAGACAGGGAGCATGGCGGCAGAGGGGATGATTCGGGGGGGGATGCTGTTGCAAATAGCTTTTCTGGGTCGGAGTGGGGAAACAGAGAGCACAGAATGGTGACAGCTGGTTGTGCTGAAACATCCAGCGTGTGTGAGCATGACTGGCTTTTTCATGTACGTGCAAATGTTGAAAAAATAAAAAATAAAGCGATGGAAATTCACATGCCTGTCTCAGTGTTTATGTAACGCACACATCACATCTCATCTCCCCCTCCTCAATGTTTGGGATGGGAAACTTACTACGATGGTTGTACTCTCGCGAGAGTTTGAGAATGGACTGGGGATTGTAGTTTTTCCTTTATGAGGAGCTTGTACTCGCGCATGTTGCAGGAGAGGCGAGTGTGACAGAGTTACCCGGCGCAATATGAGTGGATCTATGCGCCAAGATGCCTGACTGCACCCGCTTTCACTTTTTTTGTGGTTTTCATCAGCATGATGCAGACAGAATACCTAAAATAGACGAGTGACTCATGTCTAAGTGGGAGCAAGCTGACCTCGCAGACTGGCATCGCTTTAGCCAATGAAGTGTCTCCAAGCGCCCTCCAAGGGGCGGGAGGACGCTCGCATTTTTCACCAATGAGGACATCCTTTCATTCATAAAGTGGTGTGGGCAGTTTTTTTCCGAAAGCGTGGGTTTGGAGGGTTTCATAATTCTGACTGAAACCGACAAACCTGCTCCGGCGAGAGCCAATGACTGACTCCGGATGGGAGCTGCCGTAATGTTTGCCCAATCGCTCCTCATCCCGGTCTCCCTTTGACCCACCCTGCTTCATACAGAAAATCAAATGAATGGGGGAAGCTCTGGAGTCGATTGACATGCAAATACACCAACCAGCGGGGAGGATCTGCCGAGAGACAGCAGCAACAGCCAGTGAGCAGCAGAGGAGGGCGGTGCAGAGTAGGAGGTGGGCGGTGCACTTTAAATCAGGCTAGACAAGTGTTGGGGGAGTGTGTGTGATGCTACAACCTCCTTATAAAGGGACTCTCTCTCACGTTGTGGCTTGGAAATTAGAGCACATTGCCTAAAATTGAGGTCTCCACACACACACTCTCACACACGCCGAGTCACCGCGAGCCGCTGCCATGAACTGCATGAACGTTGAGGAGATGCTCCGCAGGGCCGAGACGCCTCTCTTCTGGGTCGGCGCGTTCACTGTGGCCTCCCTGGCGCTGTGGCTGCTCTACAGGCTGCTCTCAGGCTTTAGGATCTGGGTCTTGGGAAACGGGCAGCTGCTCTCTCCGAAGCTGGGCAAATGGGCAGGTGAGTTGGGTCACATCAATTTTCACGCCACCTACATCACGGTCACGAAGAGGGCAGCTCATAAGTAGGCAGGTGGACTCGACGTGCAAACGCCAGAATGAGGTTATTGGGCTCAAACTTCACTTTGACACAAAGAGGAGCTGCATTCTGGTACGGTTTTTTTGTGGCTTAATTCAAGGGGAGGTTGGTGTTGCGTAACAAGCGCAGGTAAGCAGCTGATTGACTGGCAAGATAATGGTCCTTATTAGCTCAATTGGGTTTTTTTCTTCCCTCGCGTCAAACACAGCACCGTCTGCTGCCAGGGGCTCCAGTCAGCATTTTCACCCACATTTGGAGCGGTTGGGGGATGCCCCACATTGAGCCAGGAGCCAAATTGCGCAGGCTATGCGCACTTTTTAGAGAGCTGTTTTATGTGGGTGAGCTCTCAGCCAGCGCACTACCGAACCACATTAACCCATCCGCATGATATAGGACAAACGCATATGCCCAATTAAAACGTGACCTACATCTAGATCGTTCTCACAATTTTTCACTCCTCAAAATATGTCTCACCGGGGCAGATTGTCCTACATTTTCACACTTGTGTTAATAATCTTTGACCTCACTTTATGTGTGATCACATTCAGGCGGTGTTTTGTCATGCTTTCGCTTGTGTCGTCGGTTCCTTGTTCCATTCTGTTTGCCCTACATGTTGTTAGATACGATTAAAACGTCTTTTAATGTATTGTGACACTATAGTGTACTTTTCTAACGTGCTTAGACAAAAAGGAGCGATCTGGCAGTCAAATCTAAATGTATTTTGGTTTGGTATAGACTAGTCTCATAGGAATCGCCCTGCCTTGGCTTGACCCACTTCTCCAGTCTCCTATTTGGAGAAGACTGCTGCGTCTGGAGCCTCTTGCTGCGCAATTTGCCGAGCGCTCCCCTTCGCATCGGGATAGGTTGATAATCTCCCTCCAACACCCCTAAACCAGGCGACCCGGATGATTTGAATGCTTGTTGTTGTCATTTTTTTCCCCACAATAATCCAGATGTTTATCTGCACCGTGACGCACTTTGCCTTCAAATGGTCTTTTTTTTATGAATGGAGTGTTTAATTGATGCTCTGTGCGTTATAAGAGGGATTGAAACGCATGACGCAAAGGTAGGGTGCCTTTAGGAATGACTAATGTACATTTTTTTTGTATGATTCTGCTGGAATATGCGGAGGAATACCGGTGCACACCGATGAGTCATGCGCTTGTTCGTCGCTTCGTCATCCACTGGTCATATAGAAACTGTGATCACCCCCACCTCCCTCCACTCCACCCCCAGCAGCCCCAGTATCTTATCAGATGTAGCTCTTACTTCGCACTTGAGGTGTCCTTTCTGAATTCTTAGTAACCAGAAATTTTTTTTTATATTTTTGGTGCAGGAAAGAAGCTCTCTCAGAGGTTTTCTGTTGCATCCAGTTTAATGGGTCAAATGTAATACTTGTGATTCTGTAGTTAAAAGAGTGCAGAAAAAGCTCTAAACCACCACTTTTAGACAATATTCATATTTAATCTAATCTTAGGGTTCATGAAAACCTTTAGCTTTTCCACACTGGTCACATTTGTATACCTTTTCTTAACATGTGAACATGAATGCCACTCCCTGAAACCAGTTCTTGGCACCAGTCAGACCAGCCAACGGTTGCAGCTATGACATGAAGTCAACAGGTGACTGAGGATAGATGTTTACTTGGGATGAGGTGTCCTCCTCAGCCTGTCATACTAGATGTGCAGGTCTGGCCTGCTCAGGCAGTGGTGTGATTTCTTTTATGCCCATATACTTATGTCAAGTGGTGTGACTCCATGTCTCCACCTTTAGCTGAAAGACTGTGGCACCTGTTGCAACATGTTAAACTACCTCAGACTATTAAATAGGCCCAGTATTCTTTATTTTAATGCCAAAGTAAGCAAAGCAAGTGTATTACGTGAAGTAGCTGCTCCACAGAAACTGTAAGAGTTTGTAGGAGTTGCAGTCTTTCACCATTTTTTTCTTTTACACCTCCTTTCTCTCTGGAGCTGTACAGCCCCATTATGCCTCATTTTAGAGTTTTGCACAAACCTTAAGCTTTTGTATCCACCCATGGCAGTACATATTTATATAAAGTCACTTTATGACATTTAAAGTCTGAGATTTAATAACATTTGACTATTTTTAAAGGATACTTCTTCATTTGATGCTTCACCTGAATGGAGAAAGAGTTTAGCTGTACATCCACATTGTCATTTTAAGATCATACTTTTAAAAACTGTGGTAGTTGGACTAATAATCCGCCAGTAGGTTTGTATTTAAATTTTATTTGACCTTTATATGATAAGTATTTTGGCCTGTCAAACAACCACTACATGATCATTCCAGGAAACGAAATGAGCCACGTTTTATTTCACCCGTGAAAAAAAGTTCTCAGCCTGACATGTGCCACGTTAAATACTTAGATCATCCTTTAAACATGTGCTTCTTGCAATCCACATGGCTGTTATTGCAACACAGGAGGCAACTGACATTTCCTGGTCGGACAGGTTTATTTGATGCAAGTGACTGAGGTAGTTTACCTGGTAACCACTAAAATTAGCTCAGACAAAAGTTAGTACTGCTCCTTTTATGAAAGGTCAAGTAAACTTGAATTTAATGCTGGATTTTGTAAGTCTTAGTTTTTCCATGTTATCACTGCCCATGCTTCAGTGCTGAATCTCTGTAGCTCTGACATGCAGAGCAGGGCAGGGATTTCTCTGGAGTTCCTCTGCTGGTCTTCCCCTTAGTGGAGGAGACTCCTAGTGGCACAGGAGCAGCACTGCAGAAAGGGTGAAGGCGGCTTCCCCAGCCTCTCTGCTGCACAGTGCATCACCCTCCCCACCGCCTACCAGCTCAGTCCATGTCTGCAGCCTGTTTTTTTTAAAATTTTGAGCAAAGGAAGTGCAGACCTCTGGAACACAGCACATTGTTTAGTCTTTAATTTCTTAGCATATTTCTTTTTTTTAATGGGTGCATTAGAAGAAGGGGGATTCCTGCAATTTCTAAGACATCTAGTCTAAATTTTAAACCTTCTCTAGTATTTTATAGTGTTTTAGCACATTTTTTATGATGCAGTATTCAATATTTTCATGATGCAGTCTTCAATATTTATGCTTTTATCCAGTGGAGCAGCTTTTCAGCTAATGTGTATTACAGTTTTCTCCTCTCTGCTCACTCACTCTTAGCCCCCAGCATCTCATATTATATAAGGGAGCTAGTGTCTGTTCTGTTGCGTGTGTGTAAAACTCCATTATAGGGAAGTAAATTAGACCAAAGGGAGCTTTTTGCAAAGGGTGGGGAGGGGTAGATAGTGATGTCACATGCGCCTTAGAAGTGCCCCCCCTCCTCTCTTTGACATTAGAGTTTATTGAGAAAATGGTCCTATTATATAAGAGGGATGCAGCCATTCATCAGTACAGCACAAGAGTGACAAAGACTTGTGTCAGCACTTACGCAAGAATTTCGTTGAGTTTGATTCGACTGCAGGAATAAAAATTTGTGGTGTGCAAGTTTATCAACAGGAGCTGCGGGCGAATCAGAGTGGCAGGGCGGCGTTTAATTATTCTGGGAAAATAAATTTCAGTGTTTTTTTTGTGAATAGGCATTAGGCTTCATTCATGGTAAGGAAAATGCACATATGTGAATGAAATTTATCCATGTGTATCAACTGAGGCAGGGTCTCCACTTCTTCATCCTTGTGAATGTGGTTCCCCCTAGTGTTTTTTATGAGAGAGAGTGTGTGTGTGTACGTGTGTGTGTACGTGTGTGTGTACGTGTGTGTATGTGTGTGTGTGTGGGCGGAGAGAGAGCGAGAGAGAGAGAGAACACTGCTGTTCATGTGATGAACACGCTCTATGACACGTGCTGGAGCTGGGGATGCTGGGTAAAAAAAAAAAAATCCTCTGCATCTCTCTCATTTCAAGCTCTTCTCAATCCCTCCCCCCTCCTCCTCTCCCTCTCTCCCTTCCTCTCACCCATCTCTCCATTCAGCCAGTCTGTGTATCTGTTTCTCTACATCTTGCACTCTCTTTGAGGCTACAGTACCATCTTCCTCTGAGCACGTTGTTCTTATTTTCCACTTTCAGCTCTCGTATATTCTCCATCGATCTGCACATTTCCCTGTCCACTGAGCCCTGCTTATATTGTCTCATGACTGAATCCTTACCTTTTATCAGTGTAGTATTCTCTTAAAATTTAAATACCTAAATGCTTGCTATCCATCAAGAACAGTACTGATATTGTCAATTTTTTATTTGTTTTTTTTTTAAATAACTGAATTACAAATAGACTATTTTGTACATTTCTGATTAGTTAAATAGTCTAGGTCTGCAACTTACCGTTATTCTTATAATTAGGGTGCTTTTTCATCCAGTACATATAATAAAAATGATTGACCTTGAGATGAAGAGACTGAAAATTTATCTTAGATTAAAAAAGATGATGACAAAGTTTTCCTTTGGGGACAGAATTTGCAGTTGAAGAAAGGTCAAAATATGTCATGTTAAATGTTAGCGCAATCCTCTGCATATCGCAAAACGTTTAAAATCGCAGTAATAATGTACTGTGATTTAACATAGTGATAATACTGTATCATGGAGCCTCTGGTGATTCCCACTTCTATTAATGTTTGATTTAATCATCTTATTATTTTTATTTTCTCAATATATTGTTCAGTCTGTGAAATGTCAGAGAATGGTAAAACAAAAACGATTTTCTAAAACCCAAATTAACTTCTTGCAACGACTTGTGTGTCTGACCAACAATCTAAAATTCAAAGACAGTCAGGTTTACCATCACGAGACAAAGAAAAGCAGCAAAAACTTACAATCTGAGACAAAGTGGAATGAATGTTTGGTAATTTTGCTTGAAAACTAGCAAACATCATTCATCAGTCAATATTACTTTTAGTTGAGGCATTTTTCTCAATGTGAGGATTTCCGTTTTTCATTGTAAGCCTAAATGAGTAGACAATTACCAAAAATAGTTGCCGATTACCTTTCTGTAGATAAACTAATTGTTCAGTTCTCTAAATGTTTAGGTCTAAAACGGAAGTTTGAAGCCCTTACACTACCCAAGACAAGTGAAATGCCTCCACAGATAAAGGTAACATTGAGTGATGAATTAAACTGGTTAAAGTTCCTTGGATGGAGCAACCCAGACATTGCCCCTTTTAAGTAAAATATTACTCGTTTACGCACTAGCATAACAACATACTTATTATTATTTGTATTTGGTCTTTTTAAGTCAGGTACACTTACTCTAATTTTGTTTGCAAACTTAGTCAAACTTTAACTGCCAACTTTCCTGCTTACTGACATCTTACACACACTGATAACAAGGTCATCAAGTGCAATTTGCTAAACACACAATACTGGACCACCAACATATTTGGAGTCAGTGGTTTATTGCTTTCAGTAAAGTGACACCTTCCTACACTGGTTGCGCTCTGACATGCCAGAAAGGCAGTTTGTTCAGTTGTGAGTATCTGTTGAAATGTACTTGGAGGCATCTGCGTCTGTCTTCTGTGGGACAAACTTGAGAAGAATGTATGAAGACATGTTCTGATCAAAGTCATCACCTAATCTCTGTAAGCAAGTTAAGACCACATAAACCACCCGAGAAGAGTTTATTAGATGTGTGCAAACAGTGTGTAAAATGGAGTTGGTGTGCAACAATTTATGTAGTTTTAGGACCCAGAAAGAGGCATCTGTGTTTTGATTTAAAAATTATTTTTAATGTGAGCTTTCGGCCAACTCTCTTATGGTGTCTTGTTAGGAATCGGTAGCATAACTATCATGGTTTCAGCAATCACGTTTCAGGGTATCATTCCCCAGAATAGACCTTTTTAAATAAGGGGTTGACGGATTATCAACCTGGCCAATGAATGAGGCAGATATTTGGCATTTTGCCGATTATCTGTGTCTTTTTTTTCTACTTTTTTTTTTTTTTAATTAATGGTCGCCGTTACAATTAATTGATTAAAAGATGCAAAGTTTGTTACATTTGTAGAGTAATTTTATCCACCAGTCTGAGTTATGTTACCAATGCCGGGATGTAAATGATCCAACAGAACTTCAATCAACACTCCAGCAGGTGCTTTCACTGATTAACACTCCTTCAGTCAGACAAGATGGACTAACAAAGTGAAATCACCCGCTGTAGGCTTTATTTGAACCTCCACACAGCACAGTCCATCTCTTAATGGCACAATGAAGTTTGCTCAAAAATCACCTTGTCTCAATTCAGCTAATTGTGAAAAACTATTGATTTATTTTAAACAAGGCATGTGATTGGAGGAGGGAGGGGGGGGCTATTTTTGCTCTGTAACCAAATATAGATGCTGCTTCTATCTTGGGCAGCTCTGAAGTACATGTTCTCTTTTTCTGTCTCCCTCCCTCATTTCTCCCTCTCCCCCGGCCTGATCAAGCTTTATTTTTGTCGACTTTTATATCACCCATGTGACTTCTCTCCCCTGCTATTTAAAGCGGTGTGTGTGTGTGTGTGTGTGTGTGTGTGTGTGTGTGTTTGAATGTGGGAGGTGGGCGGATGGAGAATGGTGTGTGTGTGTGTGTGTGTGTGTGTGTGTGTGTGTTTGGGTGAGGGTGGATGGAGGAGGAGGGGGGTGCGGTGCTGTCTTTGGATCTTCTGCTGCATCCCTCCCTCCATCTTTTTTTCCTCCCTCTGAGGTAGGAGGGGCTGCTCGTTGATAGGCGAGTTTGGGGTGCGACAGATTACATAACAGTACGTAACGAAAGCGGGGCATACAAGGACCGCAGTCTCTCCTCACTGAGAATCTTAATTGGGGATTTGGTTGGTGGTGGTGGGGAGGGTTTATGGTGGGGGGGGGGGGGGGGGGGGGGGGGGCTCATTTTAGCTCTGTCCCGCTCCCTGTGCATAGGAAGTTGGATCCTTAAAACTGGAAAAAAAAAAAACTGTGGATGACTGATAGTTTGGAGCATGCCAGCTTTCTCCTATTTTTTTTTTTTAACTTATCAGCACACCTTTACCTCGGGAGGGAATTCATAGAAATCTCCATCTTCAGCAAGATGTGTCTTTTGACTGCTGCTCATCATAACTCATCCTAATGCAGTTCATCTAAATTCCTCACATGTATCCTTCTATTTCCCACTGTTCATCAGATCAGGTCTTATGATGTTTTTTTCCTCCCCAGCCTGCAATGCTCATGCTCTTTAGGTGGGGGGGCTGAGGATGCAGCAGCAGCAGCAAGCCTGGTCGTCGTGGTCATGGCGATGGTGGTGGGGGATCTTGTTGGTATTCAGGTGCTGCGGCAGGCAGGCAGGCAGGCAGCTCCCAGACGAGGCAGTGCAGGCGCGCTGCTATTTTTACTCCTCCTGCTGCTTTTTTTAGACCCTCGGAATAGTGAGCAGGCAGCGGCAGGGGCTGCTCCACTGCTGAGGAGGGAGGGAGACAGAAAAGGCTGGGGGATGTCAATACCGCTGGACGTGATGTGCAGCACTAAGCACAGCAGAGAGGCAGCGCACATGCGCCCCCGTCAGGGCGCTTCAGAGCAGGCATGGTGGAGCAGCTCACTTAGAGGCCTTGGAATTGGGGGGGGCAGTGGTGCACACATCCTCCCTCAATACATTCATGCACTCACACATTCTACCCCCGGCCTCTCCTGAATCTCCATTTTTCCCCCATTGCACTCTCATACGTGGTTGCCCCATCAACACACATTCAGCCTTTGTTGTCAGTGTGTGCGTCTCTGAGCGTCAGTAGCGCTACTTTCAGTCACGTGCTTGCTTGCGTAGACCCCTTTTACAACATTAAATCTGTGTGTGTGTCACAGATGTAATGCGTTGTTCACGTGAGGGGAATTAAGTCCTGCTGGGAGCTCTGGGGTGTTTGTGACTGAACTTTACAACAGTATTTTTGGATTCTGTGTGCTACATATGCATCAGTGTTCATCACTGAGGGGTCACCAGTTATTGGTTAAACAGTTGGCATCAAATCTCACTCTGCTGTATTTATGTCTTATATTAATTTGTGTTTTTGCACATAAATGATTTTATGTTACTTTACAGAACATTTGCTTTCTTTTTGTGTTAGTTGCTCTGATGATGCAAATGTCTCAAGACACATAAGGAACTCAGTGTCCTCATCACACTGTACTAGCCCTCTGTTACTTACACACACACACACACACACACACACACACACACTTCACTCTCACTCACTCCCCAGACAATGTTTATTGAGAAAATGGTACTATTATATAATGAGTGGGAGGAGTGTAGTCATTCATAAGTACAGCACGAGGATTTGGAGGTTGTGGGGAGGGAAAGGGGGAAGGAGGGGGTTGGGGGATTGACAAATGCAGAGTGGAAAATCACAATTCAAAGTAGAGTGTTTTTTAGAAAAAGTAAGTGGCGATTAAAATAGTTGCTGATGTTCTCCATGTTTATCTCTCATTTTCTTTAATACAGCTGTTCTTTAAAGTGGATAGGAGGCTAATTTGTCTCCATCATGTTTGGCCTTCTCCAACAAAATCCCCTGTGAATACTTCAGTTTTACACTCATTATGTGTTTTAATTTTAATACATGGCTCAAGTAGTTCAGTTTTTTTGTTTAACTGTCATTTTGTTCTAGTTCTACGATATCTTTTAATGTTGTTTTGCTAAAATCTGATTGATTTAATGAGTTTAAGGACTTGATTGGCTGGCAGCAGCATCCCACTAATTCAAATACCATAAACCTGCAGAGAGGAGGTTTTCCACTTGACATGCAGCTGACTTGACTGATAGGAAGGATTTCACACATTGTTTAGTGATGAGACAGTTGTCTCTTTTGTTCTTTGGATTGACACGCCATATTGTTTTCTTATAATGCCTGGAATGCATAGCCTGAATACACTGACTGTGTGCCACGTAGCACACAGATATGTTCTTTGCTGTCATGTTCAAGTTCAAACAGTCATGCTGCACATGTGTTCTGGCACATAATGCATTCTTGCACGCTCTCTTCTATCAGGTGAAAGTTCAGATGCATTACATGCATGTTTACACGCAGGTGCAATTCTCTGCACCTGAATCTCAGTCATGCAGGTGAAAGACATCCCAGCTGCTTTTCTTTTTGGTATATTTATTGACAGGTGTGTGTCCGGTGCTCTTGTTATACTTTATGGGTTTTTACTTTTTTCAGTTTCAGCCCACATGGCCTGTCATTTCTCTGCTGAAGGTTTAGTTGGCCTAGTCAAAGAAGGTATTCCTTGTCAATCAGGGCTTTTCTTCACTGTTTCTGAAGAGGGCTGTCTTTTGGGTTCTGTCTAGAAACTTTGTAACACCAGTCATGTTGATTTTTTATGATCTAAATTGTTTCATGCTGGTCTTCTCTCCCTTTTGTTCGTTATACTACTTCAGTGCTCATCAGATGAACTCAAAACTTAAATTTTTGTCACCAAAAAAGAAGCAGATCTTTACAGTTCCTTAGAAATATGACATATTCACTTGCCAGCCATGATATGGAATATTTTCAACCTTATTTTCACATCTGTGATATGGATTTGTCTTAAGTATGAGCCATGGAGCTCCTAGCAAAAATAAGCCCCATTCAGTTGCCCAGATTATTTCAGAAAAAGCTGATTTTATTTCGAGGTGGTTGTTGCCCCCCCCCCCCCAGCCATTTTACTTTGCAGCGAATATAGCCTCTCCCTGCTTCTGTTTGCCCCCACCTGCATTAGCAACAAGAGCCTGATTTGGTACAGCCCGCGCCCATTGAGGCTTTTCTGCCACGGAGCGTTTCATTCTTAACATGGGGGAGGTTTAAAAATAACCAGGGATTCTGCTCTCTTTTCACTTTTGACTTTGTGCTACTCTCTCTTGCTCTCACTCCTCTTCTCTCATTCACTCACTTGTACCCCCCACCTCCACTCCCTCCTCCTCCTCCTCCACCGCCATCTCTATTCTGTCTCTTTCTCCTTCACTCATTCGTTCTCTTGCTTCGCTCCAGTTCTATTTTTAGCCGCCCCTAGGATCCCTCCTCACTCCCCTCCCTACCCCACTTCGCCCTCCTCCCTTTCTCCTGCTCCATGTTCGTCATCACTCCCTCCTCTCTGCATCCCCTCTCTCATCTTGTCTCTTTTTCCTGCTCTCCAGCTCTTTGCCAGAGAATGTCCTCTGCCTCTATTAATCTTTCATCAAGCCATGCTAATAATATATTCATGATGCACAACTATGTGTGTTTGTGAGTTCCCCCAATCCCTCCTCACCACCACCACCTTTTTATTCTTGTTTGTCTTCTCTCTGCCTCCTTCCATCCTTCCCTTCTCCCCCCCATCCTCCATCAGTCAAGCAGGAGCTGGGGTTGATGGGCAGTGAATGTTTAAAAATAGCCCTGCTTGCTTGACAAGGTGAGGAGAACTCTGAACACAAGAAGAACATCAGCTCCTCTCTCCATCTTCGTTGTACCACCATTCGACCACTTTTCGCCATCTTTTTGTCCTGCATCTATGAAATATATCCTCTACTTTCCCACCATTTCTCCACTTTTTAAAAACAAAAATTAAACTGCAGGTAGCTGATTTAACCTTGCCAGTTAGATAAAAATGATCTTGAGATTGATTGAGATCTTGATATTGTTTTGCATCATGGGAGCTGCTTCCAGTGAGGTATTAGGAGGCTATCTTCTGTCTTTGTTCTGCTTTAATACATTACCATCTTATCTCCGCCTCTATGCAATCTCCATCCCCTCTGTTGTCTTTGTAGCTTCATCTTTGTGAATTGACTCCTATCTATATTATCTTGGGTTATGTATATGCATATCTGCTCCTTTTCGTATGCGCTTTGAGAATGGACACCTTGACACCAAGCTTAGAGAGAGGCTTTCCTAAACAGCAGGTGAATAGTATTGGGTGTGGCTGCCAGTTGATATCCACCTGAAAGAGCCATGCGTTTAACTCCATGTCGGGGCTCTGAGCTAATATAACTATGATTTTCAAGTGGTCAAACCTGATGCGAAGGTGTGTTGCAAGCCTGTGAACACAGAGTGTCATATTTGTGTTTTATGTGCAACTGTGGCAAGATGCAAAGATAACAGATACAGTGATGATTGCATAATAGATGTGCCAGAATAATGAGTCAGTCTAGCGTGACTTGTCAGTGAGATGTCACTGATGTAATGTGCCACTGGACAGGGTTCAAGTAAGTCTGCCCATATTCCAAATACAAAGCGAAGCCATGATTTTAATCATTCATTCTCAACTTTTGGGGACTTTTATGAGCACCTGCTCCCTCATTAGTTGAACAGAAGTTGACTTGACCCCTGCCCTGCTACACAGTGTCAATGTGTTGGAAAAAGAACCAGTACTAACCTCTTTTTCTTCTTTTCTGTCTCCCTCCAGTTGTGACGGGAGCCACGGATGGAATCGGGAAATCCTATGCGGAGGAGGTGAGGCTTCTGGACCCTTATTTATTTCATTTCTTTCATGGCAAAGCTGTGACTCATGCATACACACACACACACACACACACACACACACACACACACACACACACACATATAAACACTGTGTTCACTCATAGGCCACGGTAGGGGAGAGCTCTTATAGGCCTATTAACGTGGAAGAGAGTCCTCAACACACATATGCACACACACTTCAATACAGGCTCCTCAACAAGAGGTAACAAGCACACGTTGAATAGGGGCTACCCTGCCACGTGTTTGGCCCATACTAATGTGGGTGTGCTGGCTGTATAATGTAGTCATGTAGGGCCTTTGACTCATACTGTTGCTGTCAGTGCTACAGTGGGACTCGCTGCTTGTCACGCAATGCTAGGCTGCCATTTTGCCCAGTCTTTTATGCCATGCAAAGGTTTTTTTGTATGTTCACATTTATGCAGAAACATGGAACATGATGAATCTACCTATGTGCATCATTTCCAAACATTTGAATTGCATAAGCAGATTTGCTCACTCTGCACAGCAACATGCCCACATACCCAGAGATCAACCCTGGCTGAAGAAACACATGTTGATTTGAGTCTTTTGTGCATCCAAAGTAGCTGCAGAATGGGACTAAGGATGTAACTAAAGATTATATTCATTGCTGATTATTTTCCCGATTAATTGATTAGTTCTTTGGTCTGTAAAATGTGCTAAAATGGTGAAAGATGCTGAGCAGTGTTTCCCAGACCTCAAGCTGACATTCTCAAATGTCTTGCTCACAGCCCAAATGTATTAAGTCAACTGGCATAGAGGAGTAAAGAAACCAGAACATATTCACACTTGGGAATTATTCAGTCATCAGATTTATCGGCAATTTATTAAACAGCTGACAACTAACTGATTAGTCGTTGCAGGTCTAAATAGGACAGAAGTTGAAGACAATTAAGTAAAGTGTGATCTTAGAAGTCTTTACAGCTCACCAGCCCTCTGTCAAAGTCTCTTCTGGAAGCATGCTTGGCACAAAGTGAGAAAAACAAGTGATGCTGCACATGCAGATAGAGATAAGTCATCACTCTACAGCTGCAGGATATGTTACCATTTCCCTCTCAATTATCTGATCCAGAGTTGAAGCACACTTATTGAAAGACGATTGTTGAGTCTTATTCCAAAGTCATCAAAAAGCGACCTTTCGGGTTGTAGTGTCAGTATTTGAAAACCTGAAAATGACACTAACATCCACTGTCTTTCTCCAGAGTAATATACAGCACTGTCAACCCTTTAGAGAGTTTGTATATGAGATGAAAATGATGAGACACAAAATTATCTTTGATTTCTAGACCCAAGTTCAAGTCAAACTGTTCTGTCTCCTCCTGCCATAGTTGCCAACACTGTGTGTGACTTTGTTCTTTAAATCATGGAAAAGTTGTGTGTTAGTTACTAACTAGTTATTTTCTTTCTAGCTGGCTCGTCGAGGGTTTGCCATGATGTTGATCAGTCGCTCCCAGGACAAGCTGGATGACGTGGCCAGGTCACTTGGTAAGTGTGTATAAAAAGTGTGTGTGTGTGTGTGTGTGTGTGTGTGTGTGTGTGTGTGTGTGTGTCTGTGTGTGTGTGTCTGCGTGTCTGCACATCATGGAAACCTGTTTGGGGTTGAGAGCACAATGAGTGGGCTGATGAGGATGTGTGTAAGGGCAGGTGGTGACGTGCAACCTCCCACCCCGTTGGCTACAGGGTTTCCCAGGCCTTCATAAGAGCGCATATTCTCGACATAAGGATTTAGAATATAGTAAAAAAGAAAAGAGAAAATGATCTGTTTTGAAGACAAAATACATTAATTTGGGATGTTTCACTCTGCACAAAGCATTGCAACAGAGGTGTAGGACATCCTTATTCAAAAACAGAATTCATTTGTTTTACAGAGTCATTTTGTGAGTAATTTCACCTTTCAGATTTACCCTCTAAATCTGATTATTCATGCTCTTTTGCACCTGCTAAGTCATTCCTCCATTTAGCTTGGGAGCTGATGAATTGGAAACATTTCAGCCAACAATGCATGCTGTGTTTTACTTCCTCACTGTCACTATGAAGAGAGGCAGATCAAGTAACTGGCCTGATTTAAAGAAACTTGTCAACCAACCTCCTCCTGAAATATTTGTTAGAAACTGACCAGGCTTTCCTCATTCAAGTCTGAAAAGACAGAAACTGAGCATCCATATGAAGGGGGAAAAAAACTTTTCCTCTTCCTTTCTGGCCCGTCTCCAGATTTTAACAGAGACTGAATGGTAAGTGCCCCCACCACCACCACCCTTCTGTTCAAATAGTGCCCTCTCCCTGACTCGCTCTCTTTCCATCTGTCTGTGACGTCTCCCACAGCGCAATTTCCCCTGTCGTGCTTCAAGTCCACAGAGGGGGCTGATGGGTAGTCACGAGCGGGATGGAGCGTGCCAAACTCTGGCACTCCTCCCTCACGATTAGTCTGACAAACCCACCCTCCTTAGCATGTAACTGGCCACCCTGTCCCATCTATAATTTCAATAATGTTTCTCCTCTCTTATGCAAACATCTCATTTGACTCCTAATCGGCCACCCCAAATGTCTCCTTCAGTTTGGCAGCCTTAATATTCTCCTCCTGTGTCCAAAGTTGCTTTTATCATTTTCTTTGACATGGACTGAAAGTGGTTGTGAGGAGTTAAAATAGTCTGAACTAGATATAAATTTTAGGAACGCTGCACCCTTTTTTTTTTTTTAACTCCCTCTCAGGTTTCCCCTTTTTAATCTTTTCTCAACTACGCTGACACACTCCTGGTCTGAGCCGAGGCACATCCCAGGAATTTTCCTCTTATAACTCTCTCCGCCACCTATCAGCTAAACGAGTCTTTGGACAATAAATTCTAATTGCAGCAGGCGTCAAACATGACGAGGGAGTGGAGGGAGGGCAGAAAAGGAGGAGGAGGAGGGGAGAAGAACGCTTGGCTGGTTTGTTGGTACGCAGTGCCCTCTTCAGTTTGAATCTGACCGTGGTTGCTTTCATGGTTCATGCGTTTGAGTAGATCCAGGGTTTTGAAACAGGGGGATTGCTCTGTTGTTGAGCCATGTAATGCTGGCTGATTTGTGACACATGAATGCATGATATGAGAGTGTGGTGTAAAGATAAGTTATCTAAAACATGCTTTCCTTCTGAGCCTCAGAAACTTTACAATGTAACTTTCATTTATACAGTTTAAACCCTTTTTGTTCATTGCTATGCATAAATATCAGTGTAACCTAAAAGATAATGGACACTTGTTTTTTCTTTTCACAGAGGAGCAGTTTAAAGTGGAGACCAAGACCATTGCAGTTGACTTTGGAAGGGCGGACATCTACGAAAAGATCGAGGAAGGGCTGGTCGGTTTGGAGATTGGTGTTCTCGGTAAGAGCTGTTTTTCGGTCTGGACCAAGTATTTATTCATCCTACAACTCTCTCCAGTGATGACGTACAGGCACCATTTGCATGTTGTCATATTCTGAAAATAATGTTGGGCTTTCTTTTTTCTTCAGTGCCGTTAACTGTGTGTTGCAGACAATGAAAAGACCAATTCTAAAGAGCAAAGTGACAGCAGAAGGTGTACATCACTTAATAAACACTTGATATTCACTCATGTAATAAGTAGCATGAGATGCCTTGCGTTTGTAGCAGAATGGGAGACACTTGAAGAGTCGCTGATGTTATAAATTGGGCATAATTCATGGATTGAAGCGTGTTGTAGAGTGCAAAAACTTGCAGACAGATTTCTTATTTCTTGTGAGTCAGCCTCCCCACTGGATTTTATTACATACATCAGCAGAATGTACAACTCTTATTGTGGAAATGTAAGGTGATGTGATTTCTGTTTCTGTCTGAACAGTAGGGTCATTTGATCCATTTTGAAATCCCACTAACTGGATACTTGACCTCTCTGGTAACTTTTGCCTGACAGTAAAAATACAATGCGCATATTGCTGAGTTTTTGTTTGTTTAAATTACACAACTTTGTTGTGAAAGAGACATGTTACCAGAACACAAATAACTTTTTTTTTTTTTTTTGCGAAAATTATTATTTTTTTCAAGACCTTTTTTAAAGTCTGTCCTGAGCTTTAGAGATTTTCCAGAAAACATTACGTTGACACCGACATCATGACTCATGGCATGTTGGTGTAATTCAGACAGTTAGACTTAAGAGTTCATGTTGTACTTTTTAGCCAAACATTTAAGGAACTGTTTGTCCTCTTTTTATGATACCAATTGTGCTCTGCTGGTTGTAAGGTGTGGCTGTTTCTTGTGTGGAGTAAAATGCCTGTTTCTATCTAATTTGCTTTTGCTGCCACCTAGTGTTAGAAATTCCAACAAGTTTTATTTCTCCAGCATAAGGTTTATTTGTGAAAACAGTAGAATAATTTTCCTTTTTACTTCAACAGTCAACAATGTTGGTGTGTCCTACCCCTACCCTGAGTACTACCTTCATATTCCTGATCTGGACAATGTGAGTTTTTCCTCATTTTATATTTATTTGCAGATAAATATCTCTCAATGACTGAGCTGACTCCTCTTAGACTTTGAAAAAAAATCACATTACCAGTTTTTCAGCATGTACTTTCATTGTCTCTTGCCCAATAGTTTCATAATGATATTTACACCAATTATCTGCTTCCTTTTTATATCCTTTGTTATATTTCTGCTCAATCCTCTTATAAATGTGAATGTTCATCTGAGTGTCGCTTTCTGTGTTTCAGTTCATCACAAACATGATCAACGTCAACATCACCTCAGTATGCCAGGTAAGTTTTCACACTTTTGCTCTCCAGGGAGGAAATATTCCAAAAACTTCAGCCCAGTAACTGCAATCTACCCATTTACATCACACCCCAACAAAGTTTGAGCCATGCATTATCACTTTCCTCCTCACTTTCCCCCCTTTTGTTCTCCTCCTCCTCTTCTCTTCCCTCCTCCTGTTCTGCTGTTTCTACCATGGTACCTGCAGTGTCTCAGTTGTTCCCAAAGCAACGGTGGACTACACCAACACTGTCTGTACTCGCCACCCACGCAACCCTCTCTTCCTGTCGGTCTCTGCCTCTCTCTCTCTCTCTCTCCCTCTTACTTTTAGTCTTTCTTTTTTAAAATAAAACTTTCCCTTCTTACCCCAGCCCCCTTGTTCTCCTTCATGAGTTGTATCATTGTTTCGTGTGACAGCTGATGTAAACTGAGCTTGTGTTGTTGTTGTTGTTGTTCCAGATGACCCGCCTGGTGTTGCCCAGAATGGCTGAGAGGTGAGTTAGATGATAGGCTTCCATGTTTTGCGACATGACTGCAGTCAAATATCAGTGTCTTGAATGAGGGATTGTGGCACAGAGGCTGTGTGAGGAATCCCAAATTTAAACCACAACCCCTTTCTGTTGTCTGAGACCAATATTTAGGAGGTTACACTTCATAAAGGTGACTCTTTTTAATGGAAAGGGGGACAAGAAATCCTCACCAAGCCCTTTCCATCACTGCATCTCTCTTTTCCTCTCCTCCTTTGTTCGCAATGCTGACAAGCTTTCAATTCACACAAAGTGCTCTTCCCACCCGATTGGCTGCTCTGTTCCCATGTGACTCCTGCTGGCCAATTGCAGAGCAGGCACATTTGGTGCCGTGTGAGGCTGGAGCGTCGCTCCACTACATCACTGCAGCAACAGGCTGCCATGGCAACACACACGGCCACTACCACACTGCTTTAGTGTGTGTGTGTGTGTGTGTGTGGGGGGGGAACATCCCTTTGTGTGTATTTGTAAGTGTGCTGAATCTGTATAGACACAGGGTTCCCATTGGCATGGAAAATCTGAAAGTTTGTGGATTTGAAGACAAAATAAGGATCCCCTGAAAATAAATGTGTTGTGCTGTTCTGGGATTAGTGCTCCATGTCTTGAGGAAAGCCCTGTTATGTCTATTTTTGTTATGGCAGCCGGATTTTCAGCTAGTCGTTTTAATTTGACAAAATTCAGAGAGAAGGATGAAGCCTCTGTGACATAGGTGTAGATTTAGGGGATGTGCATGTGTGCCCCCATTTAAAAAAAATAAAATAAAAAAGTAGCAGAGGACTTTTGGCAAATCTAAAAACGGTCACACCACAAATTTATATGGAAAAAAGGCACACATTGGTGCATAAACATTTGGAAATTACCTGTTTTATTCTCAAATGTAAAGCATTGTAAGACCTCCAAACCCCCCATTACATATGTGTCCCTCGCAGACCCAAAATGTGGGGAGCTTCTCAGATTTCCAAAACAGGGGGAGGGGGAAACTCAATCTTAAAAGCCTTGGCAACAAAAATCAAATAAATGGCCCCAAAAAGTTTGCAACCTATGGCATTGCAGGAATTGGTGAGGCAGAGTTCCTTGGTCTTTTGACCATTTGCCACAGAGGGGTGAAGTATATTTGAATATTTTTTTGTGATCCAGAGGGAGAGCAGTGCAATCTGGGCATAGCTTTTAATTTATATCATAGCAAGTCAAGCATTTATTGAACTACAATGAATATTTTCAACACAGATTTTCTACACTTTATCTGTGATTCCAGTACCCAATTCATGCTGCCTGTGATGTTTCCAGTGGAAATTGATCAAGTTTTTAGTCCTAAATTAACCTTGTGCTTTTTCTCAGTTCCAAAGGTGTCATCCTGAACATCTCCTCTGCTAGCGGCATGTACCCCGTCCCTCTGCTGACAGTCTATTCTTCCACAAAGGTATGTGCGACATCTGTACTTGTCTGTCACCTTTAGACAGGCAAGAGTTTTCTCAAAAAAAAAACCCCAAATTGTTTCATAATATCGGCCAGCTTGTTTAATCTGGTCAACCCTTCCTTTTTGCCCCATGTAGAGGTTGTGATAACAGTCCAACATTTTATAAACTGATATGTTCAAATCTTTCAATCTTCTCTGTGTGCAGGCCTTTGTGGATTTCTTCTCACGTGGCCTTCAGGAGGAGTACAGGCGTCAGGGCATCATCATTCAGGTGAGTTTGGGATAGGATTTTCTTTTTTTTTCAAGAATGTGTCCTTCACTGTGAGAACACTTTGAGCCTGACAGATGCCTGGAGGAAGCTTAACAACATTGTTTCCCAACACTAACTTTGACAGACATTAGCATAGACCATACCACTTTAAGCCCAGTCTTTACCATGGTGTCATTTGATTACTTGACGTTTGTGAAGCTATTCCAATTAAAGCTGAAAATATTATACACAGCAGTTACACCTCACCCCTTCATGTAGAGTGTGTGTGATCCACGTAACATCTGGACTGCGACAACTGGAGTGGTGCTGTGGACTAAACTTAAATTGTTGCTTTACTTTTAAGTACAACAATGTAAAATGGGTGAAGTGCATGACGCATTCGTTTTACTACATATCACTCATTTTATAGATGCATTTTGTTCTAAACTCTGTGACAAAGGATGTGAGATCCGCCCGTCAGATGCTTTCGTAATGAAATTTTGACTCAAAAGAAAATCTTGTTACTCCCAACCAACGCTGGCTGGTGGAATGACAACACATCCATCAATTATACCTCTGATATGCATTTTTAACAAAGGAGGTATTTTTGAAAATGTTGCTCCACATAAGGCTTGTTTGTTCTGTTTTTAGCATCCTCTGTAGTATTGACTCATGTGCCACCCTGTGGTTGAAGTGTGCACAGCAGTTTCACCTCAGCAAACCCTGAGAGTGTTTTCACCTGATGAAACCACAGGCATCAGGCCAGTTTACTGCAAAGATCTGATGTATTTTGAGTGCATCACAGTGCCACTGGTCAGCCTCACAGGAGTGCACATTATACAGCTTTTGTCTGTGCTGCAAATCTGGAGTTCAACTGTGGAAGTTTGTCATTTAAATTAGGAAACTTAATGCTAACCTGAAAAGGAATAAGGAGTTTGTTTATCCAAAAATGCCTAATTTGTGATTAGGCCAGGAGCTTTTTTAACTAATCTCATGTGTTTTCCCCTTGTCTTTATGCAGAGCGTGCTGCCCTTCTTCGTGGCCACTAAAATGACTCGCATCAGGAAGCCCACACTGGACAAACCCACCCCAGAGCGCTATGTGGCAGCTGAGCTCACCACTGTGGGTCTGCAGAGCCAGACCAATGGCTATTTCCCCCATGCCGTCATGGTAAGTAGTGGCAACTTTCAAATACCTCTCCAGAAATGCATTAAGTAAACTTCGTTGTTGCTCGTAGTTATCAGATGTCAAGACATCAAGGTAAACTTTGGTATTTTTTAACTTGGACTCTTTTATCATGTTTCTATGTAATGGACAAATGGAGAAAACAATGTTTGAAATTGGTGGAGTCTTGAAAGAAAGCGCTGCAGCGAAACTGGCTCCCATGTAATCGTTATGATCATTTGTGCATCGTCAATTTACGTCTGTTAAAAGTACTCATTTTGCCACTGACCGGCTCAGATTATTCTAGTTATTTTAAAAAACATTACGGTAAGGACCCTACAAAAAAAATGTTTTTCCTTACCCTTTTGCTGGTATGTTTGTCTTGCTCAAGGATAATTCTCGTTCGGAAATCTCACGCAAAATAAATTGTTGCATGAAAAACAATGGTGGAAATCTTAGTGACAGTTGGAGAAAGGAGTGCCAGGAAGAATTTGGCATGTTGCAGTAGAGCAGCTCATATTGTTATTCTCAGGTTCAGGCTCAGGTTACTTTATTTATACCTGGATGTAAATTTGGTTTGTAGTAGAAAGTACAAGGCATCCTTTAACACAGCTTCAGACACCACAGACAACATGCTGGATCAAACATGACAAGAAAGCAAGGCAGCTTTATGTATATAGCACATTTCGTACAACAGGGCAATTTAAAATGCTTTACAGAGCAATAAAAATTAACCTAATTAAAATATACAGATTTATAATAAAATAGAAAAGAGATTAAAGGTCAAATGATTATAAATGATTAAAAACAGCAGGTGGAGTTAGCAGTGTAAAAAAGGAACGTTTTTAGCTTTGACTACAAAGCATTCAGAGTCGGGGCTTGTTGAACATCGGGGAGGTTATTCCAGGTTTGTGCTGCATGATAACAAAACTCTGCTTCACCGTGTTTAACTCTGACTCTTTGGACAGTCAGTAGGCCGGCCCCAGATGTTCTGAGGGCCCTTGAAGGTTCATATGTCACAACCATGTCAGAGATATATTTGGGCGCTGAGCCACAGAGTGATTTATAGACAAGCAGTAACATTTTAAAGATTTTAGAAGATAAAGTCTAAAAAGATAACAGTACTCCAGTGATAATCAAGTTCTTAAACATGTTATAAATACCAATGAAACCACTAAACTACATGACCAGACCCTATAATAATAACAATCTAAAAACTATAATAGATAAATCATAAATACAGACTTCAAAATGATCTTGTGATGAAATGAATTTTTCTACACCTTGTTCATCATTATGATGGCAGCTGGAACGAAAATGTTATTATAGCGCTTGATTTTACACCTTGCGACTGAAAACCTGTCCAGAGGGGAGAAGCTGAAGCTAATTGTGCAAAGGGTGTAGGTCATTTAAAATGGCATTGGCTATCCGCTGTCACTGTCTAGTATACAGGGACGCTGAGTTCAGCCCTGTCTCACTGATCAGCTTACTTGACCATTTTACTGTTTGATTAAGAGAGTTCCTGTTCTCTACAGAGAGACTGCCAAACCATGACACAAAGGAAAGAGTCTGACAACATCACGGAAAGGACCCTACAGAGAAATTAAATGTATTTCTTCATCTTTTGCTGGTCTGTCTGCTATTGTGTGTAACCAAGTCACGCCCAAGGAGAAGTCCCATTTAGAAGATTGTCAATGTCATGATTGAAAATGTAGCTGTTGTGTGGAAAAGTCTGCAAGAATTTAGATCAACACAAAGCTATACTTTGTGTACTTTAACACAACACACTTTTACTGGCACTCCTCTCTCCAACTCGCTAATGCTCCCACCACCGATACTTCTCCTTCTGCGAGACTTGGTCACAATAACAAACAGGGCAACATTTGATTTCTCTGGAAGGATCGTTTCCATAATAATATACACAATCTGAGCTTCTCAGTGGCAAAAAGAAGCACTTTAAATTGATTTAACTCGAATGTGCACAAATGGTAGTAGTTACAGTAGTTACAATGCAGCCTGTTTCACTGCTGCAGCAGTCTTGCTAAATACAAGGCCAGTTTAAAAAAATCATTGCCTTCATTAGTCACTTAAACACAAAAACATGCAAAAAAATAGGATCCAGGTTTAAAAATTCCCCAACTTTCCCCTTAAGACTGAACTATCTTGCTGAGCAGTTGATTTAATTCCCCTTGAGGACTTTAAATGAATTGCATGTATCGTGATACATCCATGCAAGATTTTGTCTAAAGCAATATGTGGAAATTTTTGATAATGCTGTAAAATAATAGTTTTTAAGCATTTGATGAATTTTATGGTGTATGACTTGCATTTTTTAAAACAATATTTTAGATGCAACAAAATCAGTATAATTGACATGAAACCTACTCTTTTCAAGATCTTGGAAAAGGTTTTCATTTATTTGTTTGTGTTTTTGTTTTAAGATGAGCCGAAAAGCTATATTTTAAATCAATTCCAAACCCACACACCTCTATTTTTGTGTTGTTTCTTTCCACGCAGGGTTGGGTGACCACCAAACTGGTGCCAAGCAGCCTTGTCATCTTCTTTGGAGCCAGGATGAACCGTCTGCAGCGTACTGGATACCTGCAGAGGAGGAAGCTGCGAGAAGAGAAGAATGGCAAAATTTTGAAGAGTGATTAGGAAAACAGAAGATGAATCTGCAGGCAGCCACTCTGCTCTGACCCGGTGCAGTGGTTAAAACAAAGGAGAAACCGTGTTTGTATCTGTGTGGTTGGTCCTCCAGGATTGCCGGCGATTTCACATTTGTGCTTTCGATAAATGTGCACATCAAAGCATGTGTATGACTTTGTATTTAAAACGGCAAACTCTGCTCTGATAGGATTTGTCTGGAGAGGAATAACCAAAGGCAGGAGGCTGAAATGGTAATAAAATGCTGCTCTTGGTAAAGGACATTCATACATTTTGTCACTGACACTGATGGTGGAAATAATACAACCAAAAAATGAGTTATTTGTTAACCCTGCTGTTATAAGCAGTGGAAAACGGTGGTGGGCATTTTTTTAAATATGCAGTTTATATGTGTATAATTATTTATTTCATATTTGTATGAACACATGAGCCAAACTCACCTTTCAACCTCCTGTTTACAAATTACCGAGACCTTTTAAAAATGTCAGTTTGTGCTTTCTATCATGTCAGTTTATTTGCATTACTGAACTGCTGTCATTGTGCATTGGCTCCTTTTCCCCCTTTTCTATAATATTGTGTGTTTCTGGTATATTTAAAATGATACTTAGTGGTGGGTTGTTGTTGCATCAGTATATCACTTGTTCTAAACCAAAGTTTGTCACATGATTCGCATTACTGTCACATTAAACATAAGTGCCTTCCTTCTGACATTAATGCTGGAAATGGTCAGATTCAATGAGCGGGTGTCGACTGGTTAAAAACATATCCTGAAAGGATGTAATTCAGCTGGTGCCACATCCATGTGAACTATGCAGTTGCTCCATTTTGTGCCTCTCTTAATCCAAATGTAAACGGATTAAGACAAAGGAAAATCTTTATTGCTGCACATTTACAGAAGTTCTTCCAGTGTGTTTTTCAAAGGATTTCTCAGGAAGGATTGTCATTGTGGAGCAAATACAAAATATGAAAGTTTTACATCGTTCCCTACAGCGTGGTTCACATGCTGTCAAAAGTTTGCTTTAAAAACAGGAGGACTGCTCCTCTGTGCACAGTTGGTGAACAGTTGAATACCCTGCATGACTTCATCTGACCTGTGCCTTAACCAGGCGGTTTTGTGAATGCATTTCCTTTGTTAGAATACTTTTAATGTGTTTGGAAATTAAAATTAAAATTTCTGCTTGTGAAATGCACTGTTTACATTCCTGTAGCTAGAATCATACCCTGTGTTTTCTACTGTTTGTTAATAAAAAGCTCTTGCATACAGGACATTGTTGTGTATTTGTATTCATTTTTCCCAAATAGCTGACTAAAATTACAGCTTTTGAGATTTTTTTGGATTGTACTGTGTGTAGTGGTACAATAAACCCAATAATACCTGGACAGTGGAGGGAAGTACTAATATTTATAAGTAGCCCAAAAGTAGCAGTAATAACAGTGTAAAATTAATATAATTAATATAATTAATTAATATAATTAATAAAAATTAAATAAAAATACACAAACAATTTATAGTTATAATTATACGGATCATACAAAATGTATTCTTTCAAAGCGTGTAATTTCTTTTGTAGACCTGTAATGTAGATATTAGATTATTTGTATTGTAAAGATGTGTACATTAGTTGCTTCAAGGTTTTATTATTGATCATATGTGTTGAATGAAAAAAAATAATTTAAAAGGAAACTAGTCACCCAATAGCTGACAAATAAATTACAAGAGTAAAAAAAACCTTTTCATTTCATTTGAAATGTAGTGGAGAAGGAGTATATAGTAGTTTATAATGTAAAGACCTAATAGCCAAACTTAAAACTATACTTAAGGATAGTACCTTAGTTATGCGTATTTACTTTCTACAGCTGGCTCTGTATAATTTAACCAAAGATTTTGGGCAGAAAGATATTAAAAAACGTGGCAGTTTATGAATGAGTTGATGAATTTCAAAAAAGCACTTAAATATATTAGAACTAAACAGGCCTTGCACATAAATAATTTGACCCATATCTTAATTCCTGAGTAGATCTCTGACTGTTTTTATTGTCTCCTCTCTTTTTTTTATTTTTTAAATTTTTAATTCATTGTTATTGTTGTTGTTTATTTTAATCAAATAACGCTTAGTCTGTAATTTTACTTGATGTACCCACTAATGAATGTAAAAGCCAGTTTTTCATTACAAATACAGTTTAAAGGGAAAAAAAAATTAAGAACGTGGCGGAACCTATATTTGGCATCTCAGTTCCAGGCAGGATTTGTTTTCTTGAAACACACCATGGCTGTCAAACAGGCGTTTTAGAAATGTAGAGTTGTCTTTTTTCTCTCTTCTCTCAGCTGTTGTGTTGCGTTGCAGCAGCAATTTTGGTAAGTCGTTTAAAGATTAGTTAATTTATTTTTTTTTTTAATTCTGACCTGAGCAGAGATTTTACTGAAGTAACTTAACGAAGGTTTGGCTAAGTGAGCATAGCTAGCTATATTAGCCTATGTCTGTTTGTTTCGGTGAGACGAGCTAGCTCGTTAAAATACTATTTGATAGATAGCTTTAGAAATTATTATTATTATTATTAATATTATTAGGAGTGAAAAACTTGTTATTGTTTGTCAACGTGGTACTTAAATGTAACTTAACGTAAGCAATTATCAGTAAATTAATCGTCTTGAAGTTGGTGCATATTTTATTAAAGAATAAAATAAAAACATACATTTTACGAGTCAACAACTCGGTGATGGTGTAGAAAAGATCGGTGTGGACGATAATACAAATACCGCTTAGTTCACAGTAACTTTTTTTGTGACTGTTCGTGTTTTTTTTTTTTTTTTAACGGAACAGCACAAATTCAATTATATTTTAAGATGTATATTGTGCAAGATCTTGCCCAAAAGTGTTTTCTGTTAGTAGCTGTTTGGTATTGATGTTAATAATAAAAAACAAACAAAAATTTTAAGACAAAAAGCAGACAGACAAACTTAATCAAAGCTCATGTAGTGGAGCACAACATAAAATGAAAACCACCCTATTGAAAGCCATCATAAACCAGTCATAGTTAAACATATATACTATAACTTTTCAAAGTCCATGTCAACTTTATTGCCAATTCTGCCAAATGTACAGGACTTAGATGGGTTTGAAAGACTGCTGCTGTAAACATGCAAGTACACAAACAAAATAATACAAAAAGTAGAAAAGTAAGTCAGCACTAAATAAAAGCAATACAATTACTGTTAAATGGAAAAAAGAGCTATTTTCTATTATGCAGTGAATTGTGCAAATGGGATGAAAATTGCAAATGTAATAAGTAGTTCAGATGTAATTCAAATCAATAGACCAAGCTATACAAAACACTACAAAACTAGAGTATTACCACCAAAGGGCACATAGGACACAAAGACACACACTTAAAAAAAAAAAAAAAGAAGAAAGTTCAGGACTGTACAGTTAATCGTATGGCTCTACCTAAATGTCTGTGTCACTTGAGTCCTCGTCAATGATAACTTTACTGCTAAAAGACATGTGCCACCTTTAAACCTGGTGTTGTTTTTAACCTGTTAACAAATGAAATAAAATAGACATATTAGACATAACATTTTGTGTTCTCATTATTTATTGTGTTTTGTGTTTTGGGGAAGAATTTGATGACAGCTTGTTCTTCCCCTCTCACCTCGCAGAGTGATGTGATGTCTGATAAGCGTCAGCGTGCCAGAGTCCAGGGCTCCTGGGCCAAACAACTGCCAAAACACTCTGGACCAACGGGTAATTTAAGAATCAATGTATATGCTGTTATATTTGTTATATTGGTTGTAAACGACTCCTCTGCCTACTCCGCATTGGATGAGATCATTGTTTATAAGGCCCCAGATGCTGAAGGGGGAGTTCCATCAGAGGTTAATCGCTTTCTGGCCTCACCCCTTTCGATTTGAACATGGGTGTGAATTTTTCTCGTTTTGGAGACCAAAAGTATTGAAACTGTGGATAAACTTGTTTTGTTAACTTTTAAATGATCATAAAACCATATTGATGTTTATTTTTGAAGTGGATATCTGTGTTGTGAGGTGGAGTGGTTGGCCAATATGGGCCAACCCCGAGCTCTCCTTAACGGTTGGTCATTTTAGATAATCTAACCCAGTTCTAGCACTCCCCCAACATGTACACTCACCAGCCAGTTTTTTAAGTACACCTTTCTAGTACCAGGTTGGACTCCCTTTTGCCCTCAGAACTGCCTTAATTCTTAAAGGCATAGATTCAACAAGGTGCTGGAAAATTTCCCCCGAGTTTTTGGTCCATATTGACATTATAGCATCGTGCAGTTGCAGATTTGTCAGCTGCACATCCCTGATGTGAATCTTCTGTTCCACCACATCCTAAAGGTGCTCTATTGGATTGAGAACTGGTGATTGTGGAGACCGTTTGAGTACATTAAACTAACTGTCATGTTCAAGAAACCAGTTTGAGATGATTTGAGCTTTGTGACTTGGTGCATTATCCTGCTGGAAGTATCCATCAAGGGATGGGTATGCTTTGGTCATAAAGGGATGGACATGGTCAGCAACAATACTCAGACAGGCTGTGGCATTTGCTCAGTTGGTACTAAGTGGCCCAAAGTGTGCCAAGAAAATATCCCCCACACCCTTACACCACCACCACCAGCAGCCTGAACTGTTGATACAAGGCAGGATGGACCCATGCTTTCACTGCTGAAGTCAAGACTCATCAGACCAACGATCTTCTATTGTCCAATTTTGGTGAGCCTGTATGAATTGTGGCCTCAGTTTTCTGTTCTCAGCTGACAGGAGTGGCATCCGGTGCGGTCTTCTGCTGCTGTGGCCCGTCTGCTTCTAGGTTCGATGTATTGTGCTTTCAGAGATGCTCTGCGTACCTCGGTTGTAACGAGTGGTTATTTGAGTTATATTGTTGCCTTTCTGTCAGCTCCAACCAGTCTGGCTATTCTCCTCTGACCTCTGAGATGGCTGTGTGTGAAAATCCCAGTAGATCAGCAGTTGCTGAAATACTCAGGCCAGCCCGTCTGGCACCAACAACCATGTCACCTTCAAAGTCATGTAAATACATTGAGTTGCTGCAGTGTGAAGGGATTAGATCAGAGAGTGATTTATTTCTAATGGAATGCCCCTAACGTGACATTTGTGTCTTGCTGTGAAGCAAAAAACAACAAAAAACTGATTTTTTAGAATCCTTTTAACTTGCCTGATTTGTAGAAAACAGCATCTTATTTTTCTTATTTTATTTAGGAGCAGCCCCAAACAACCAACAACCCAAAAATCTCAACCAAGTCCCTAATTCTTGGGGATGTGGGCCACAGAAAACTCCTAAGACATTTGAGTTTCACCAACCCACCAAGGTAGACAGTAAACCTAGAAAGTCACAGTTGAATTTTTGTATAATTTTGTCTCTAGCAGCCTGTTCGAATGCTTAATCAAAAAGTGTTTACTCTTTCTCTGATCTGTCTCTTCTTCATCACAGCCAGTTAGAGATGTTCCACCCGAGAAGGTGATAGAGTAAGTTACACATTGCTGTCTTCACGTGATAGACTTTTCTCTTTTAAATGTGTTTCTGTGTCTTTTTATTTGGTTGTATCCTACTCACTGGTTGGCTAACATGCATTATTTTGTTTTGGATAGAGAAGCAGGTGATTATGAGATCAGCCATGGACCGTCAGGAGTGTCTAGGTGAGTACAGCGTCACTGGTCAGATGATTTTTGATGATTACAAATTTGTGATTGATATTTAAATCCACTAGATGGCAGTCATCCTACAAGTTCTAGGTGAATGTCCTGCCTCACGTTTGTTATACACTAGCACACATAGGATTGTTTTAACCCTTTGAGACCTGAGCAAATGGGTTTGATTTCTTTCAAAAAATGGGGAAAAAGGCAATGACAAACTTCCCTGCAAATTTCCCTCAAATTGCATGAAATTAGTGAAAGGTGATGAAGAAAAAAACTAAAAAAAAATAGTTGTTAAAAGTGGGGAGAATTATTAGAAAAGTATCAGAAACTAGGGAAAAATATCCAGAAGATCATATTTATAATCATTATAATTATATATTTAAAATTATGTCACAGAAAAAAACCCTTATATGTATTTTTCTGCACTTTTTTTAGTCATGTTCTTGTTTGTTTGTTTTATTTCTTACTCTTTTTCTTATTTTCAGGTAACTTTCTTAAAATCTTTTACTAATTTCTTGCTATTATTTGGACCATGTATTGTTAAGTTTCCCTCTCCTCATGTTTTTGGACAAAAAAAAATCTAACTAATTTTCTCAGGTTTCAAAGAGTTAATAGAAACTGAATATTTTGTAGCATGTGTTTATACATAGAGCATTTTTGACATCTAGGTAATTTCATATACTTGTTAGGCATTGATCTGATGCTTATAGCAGGACATAAAGACCCAGAACCAATAAGATAACAGAAAACTGAGAGCATGAAACTAGGCTTTGAGCCAAAGAAGGCTAGCAGTCAGTATTTCTGTGACTGTAATCGATCATCATGAAGAGCGTTGGAAAGACGTGTAAAAGAAGAAAAAGGAAAGGTAAACCTGTGGTGTTTCCCTAACACCTCATTTCTCTCAAGAACAGGAATGTTGCTGTTTTGCTGATCTTTACTCTTCATGATACTGAAAATAAGCACTTTATGACTGCTTTGCATCCAAGTCCTCGCTGGATCAGGCAAGCAGCCTATGTATTGTTGACTAACCATTGATATTATTTTTGGGAAATATTGTCAAGCTAAGACTATTTTTATAGCACATTTAAAAGCAACCACAGTTGACCAAAGGGTTGTACAGCTAGAAATAAATGTCACAACATTAGCAAGTAAAATAAAACAACAAAAACAGCAATAAATGGCACTCAAAAAATAGAGGGCAACTGTGTCAAACAAAAACGTAATTAGACTTGTAAGATCAATCTGTAAAAAATAAACAATCTTAAAATATTACAGCCACTAAGAGCAAAAAAATGCTGTCAAAAACATGTGTGTCTTTGAGACAGGGAGTTAGTGCAGGGATGCTAGTACTGGTGTAATGCAGTCTCTTTTTGTTGGACCAGTTAGAAACCTTCAGAAATCAGCTGCAATTGTATGCCTCTATCAGACAGTTGATATCATAGATGTGACAGGAAAAGATCCATGCCCAGACTTGATGCAGTGAATTTTTTTTTTTTTTTTTTTGGAGCCCTTTATCCATCGGCCACATAGGTGCCCTATTTTTGACTATCATGTATAAACCTTCAATATGTAAGAGCCACATGCTGTATATATCCATTGTACTTTTTCGAGTTCTTAGTCTGTCTGTGTTTTGTCTTTCCTGTCCAGACTGCAACTGCTGCCTGGGTTTCTCCCCCCAGAAGAGGCTGACTGGATGTTCAGTAAGCTGTTGGCAGAGCTTCCCTGGTCTCAGAAGACCAACTACAGACAGGGTGGGTACCAGAAGCCTATGGATGAGCAGCATGGAAAGGGTGAAATGTGTGCCTATGATGTAAGCTGCAGGGTGACCAAAGTTACCCCGCTGCAGCAGGTGTATTTTTGTGTTCATGTCTGTTTTCATCACAGAACAGTGTTGTACTTTTCGAGACTTTTTTTAAGGAACATATAAAAATTAGAAAGTGCTTGGATTTTTTTTTTCATTCAAGCTAGCACAATATATATATATATATATATATATATATATATATATATATATATATATATATATTTTTTTTTTTTAAACAGTCATCAAGAGTTTATTTTATTTTATTTAGGAACTGAAAAACAGTGCTCTCAACTTTATTTATACCTTTTTTCAGTAAATATATAGAAAACATTTAAGCACACACACCTCACCCTCCCCAGACACCAGCGAAGTAAATAAATTTGAAAGAAAAATAAATAAATAATAAAAAAATATAGTAATAAACAATAGTGACAATAGTTGACTATATATATATATATATATATATATATATATATATATATATATATATATATATATATATATATATATATATACTTCATCTCATTTTTTTTATTGTCTATCTGTCTGTCTCCATTGAAAATTTGTATTAATAAAAAGAGAGTACAATAATGCTTATACTAATCCCACTCTTATTGCCACCATTGCTACAAATTATTACAATAATAATAAAAACAGAACCATATATCTTCACAGATTGCAAAAGTTGCCAAACAGAAAAACTGCAGCCGCTCTCTCCTTGCACGTGCATAACTTGTGCAAACAGTTGGCATTTTCCTTTTAAGAGGAAAGAATAACACACATTGTACCCAGACAGAGTCTATACAGCGAGCCTGTTGATCTGCAGCCAGACTTGCCTCAGAATCAGCCTTTCTCTCAGCTGGCTCTCGTCCATCGTGTGTTAACTCTGCGATAGCTCAGCAGCAGACAAACAGCACGATAAAGACAAGGGGACTGAGATGATATCTAAACACAGAACATAAAGTTGTGTAATCTTAATCCTTCCCCTTTGAGACTTTGTCAACAAAGTCCATGTGATGTTTGGGTTAAAGAAGGAGTAGTGGAAAATGGATGTTAACCCCTCACCAGTCACCTCTCCTTCGTTCCCTGTCATGTATCCTGTCTTTTTTTTAAAACCCTCTTGACTCAGTTTTTCCGACCATTGCTCACGACTCCAAATTGGATCCTGTAGCTTTTAATCTTTTCCTGCGATAGCGTCTTTTCATGGTAGGACTTTTGACAGTTGATAAATAACCACACATATTTATTAGTTTAAGCTCTAGGGTGCCCGAATAATTCATCGCCATAAAAAGCAACGGCTGCTGGAGCAGTTTGTTTTGGTTTCGCCGTGTTCTCGTACCAGAAGGCCGGCCAAAATACACTAATGGCAGGGAATTGGTTCTTGGAAGAGATCTTGTTCCCAGAGAAAGAAAGACACACCAAGAACAGCAGGGTAAAACAGATAGATAGGAATTAGATTTAGTAGTTAACCCTACCTTACCTTTCTACTAGAAATAGATTGTGGTGCAGATTATCATTGTACATGTGTGTTAAAGTTGGAAAGGAATCTATTAAGAACAAAACCATGTCAGCTTTCTGCCCTACTTATTATTGTCACTGAGCGAAAAAAAAAAAAGAATAGCAGTGAAAACAGACTGGATACATTCTCTTACCACATTAATGTTTAGATGTGAGACTGTCAGTAGCATAGAGTATGAAAAAGTGACAAGTATGAAATATTGCTTTTCACAATCAGAGTTTTACCTCTATATTTCATGATCTAAATCAAGACACTTAGACAGCAGTGCTTCTGGCTGAGGTCAGAGTTCAACCAGAGAGGGCACTGGTTTTCCTCTATGGTGAACAAAGAGTCCAAAACAGGGGAATATTTTGGGGAATTTAAGTCATAGTGGTGTGCGTTCAACAGCCAAAACTCTATCAAAACATTTATTTATGAACTCTCACACAACTTGAGCAGTATAATCCATGTCTCATTTATCTAGTTGTATGCTCAGTTCTCAGCCCTCTCCGACAGCGAACTAAATGGCAAATGAATCTGAGCTATGCTCTCTTTAAAGCCAGACCCCATTGACAAAAACAGTTATTTTATGTCTGAAAATGGGAGCTGCTGGTCTGGAGAAGAGATTGGCAAGATAGAGATAGACAAGTTTGAGTTTCTGTTCAGCTCCCTGTTGAGCTGTCTGTTTGAGCATATGACTGGATAAATGAGACCCCTACAACTTCAGTTCATTGGGAATGTTCTCAGTTTTTGTATTCTTTGTTAATGGAGGCATGAAGGAAAAACAGTTTTTTGAGTCAAATGTAACACAGGGTGAGTAACGGATATACAAATGATCACTTTGGGGTTGAACTGCTCCTTTAAGTTACTCTTTACAATGTATGTATTGAACAGTTCGGCATATTTTTATTAAATGGGGAAAAGGGATTTAAACTTGTTTATATTCCCCAAAATACTGCATGAAAAAGTGTTTAGTAGTATCAGTGCTAAAAACTGGTCACCAGTTTTTACAATCTTACAATACTCAGCATGCACAGTGTACAGTAGTATTATCCACTTAGTGACTGTAAATAATGAATTTTAGGGGATTAGTTTTTGAGAACTAACTGCAATTACAATAGACTTAGATACAAGTGGAGGCTGCAAAATGTGTCCTGAACATGGTCTCAACTGGCTTCTTTGAGGTAAAAGTTTGTTTGTGTTCGTTGGTCCAGGTGAGGCGTACGAGGAGCCCAGGCTGACTTGCTGGTATGGAGAGTTGCCCTACACATACGCCCGCTCCACCATGGCTGCTAACACACAGGTTGGATTCACTCATTAAACCTCCAAGTCCCAACTCCAAGAAGTTAAAGTTATCCCTACTTTTATTTTACATTAGTTTCTGTGTTTTGTTTCTTAATTGATCACCATTTCCATTTGTTAACTTTTTTTTTTTTTTAGAATACTTTTGTCCTTGTGTCGTTGTCTCATTTGTTTCAATGTTGCCTCTGTTCAAATTGTTATTATTTTACTGTTTATCTTCTTAATGACTGAAATCGCTTTCTTTTCTGTTTTCCTCAGTGGCATCCATTGCTATTAACCCTTCGCAATGCAGTAGAGCAGGCAAGTGGACACAGCTTCAACTCACTGCTGTGTAACCTGTATCGGGACGGCCATGACAGCATTGGCTGGCACAGTGACGACGAGGCCTCATTGGGTAACAAGCCCACCATCGCCTCGCTCAGTCTCGGCGACACCAGAGTGTTCAGCCTCCGCAAACAGCCTCCACTTGTGAGATGATAGTAGAGCATGAAAATTGGTTTTCATTCTGACTATACTCTGACTATATGTGGCAAAAGAAATGTGTTGTTTGATACTTTATAACTTTATTATGAACATTGAATATCTCAGAATATTATACCTGCTTATATGCCTTTTTTGTTAATTTAGGGAGAAAAAAGTCTTGTTTTATTATGTTTTCGTCCTCCAGCTCCCAGTATTCATTAAAGTGGTCTCATAAAGTATTTGATTTGGCCTTCTAAAACCTGCAGACACTCTTTCTGACCTTTGCTGTTTCTCATGAGTTAGTTTGGTGTTACGACTTGGCTCACAGTCAAGAAGGCTATCTCCTGCTTCTACCGCACGCTACTGTACTTAATAAAGCAGAGCTGCTGCAAATCTTAATAAAAAAGAAGTGACTGAGGGCAGTGGAGTGCAGAACAGCAGCCAAATTGAGGTAGTGAAAAATCGGACACAGAGGGGAAGGCTTAAGTCAGGTATTGTGTTTAGACTCAGCAGAGTATTTAGAGGTCCGTGTTTATTTTTGTCTATTTTAAGTGTTTAAGTATACACTTCCTAGGAGGCAGGCTTCATTAGTCACAATGTAGACGAGTTGTAGTGGCATGTAATTTTGATTTGCAGTAACAGAATGTGCCTTTAACTTAGTTTGTGGCTTTTAGTTCTCCTTTGTGCACATTAATGTGTGTTTAGTTGTGTGACAGTTTGTTGTACCAATTGTGTGTGTGTTTGTGTGTGTGCATTTGACAGTAGTACATTGAGCGTTACTCCCTTTATGTTTATGTGTCAGGAGGACAATGGTGACTACACTTATGTGGAGCGGATTCGGGTTCCTCTGAGTCACGGGACGCTTCTGCTGATGGAAGGAGCCACACAAGATGATTGGCAGGTAGGCATCAACAATCAAATACAAAAAAAGCCTTCGGTACCACCTTTGTTTGTCTTTCAACTAAGAAATACTCTTCAGTTCTAATATAACTGATGCTGTCGTGGCCTCCATATTAGCCTCTTTTGAAGCTTTGTTGCTTTAAAAAAAAACAGTCAACTCTCCGTGTCGTGTCAGACACACCTAATTCACACCCATAGCTGCCAGTCACTCCTCAAGCTGATGTCCACATCACTGGTGGTGCTGACACAGATGAATTAGGCTTGTTCGAGATGAGCCAGACCTGCCCAAGTCATTATGGGACACACCTGGCTGTGGAATAATCAAAAAGCTGAATGGCTCTCAGTTTCAGCCACAAGCAGCCCCTTCTTTAGAAAATCCTAATTTTTCTGTGTAATCATAATAGGGTTGGGCCAGTATGAACATTTTCAAACCAGTTTTATATTGAGCCAAACACCGGACCGCACCAGACCAGACTGGTTGACTGAATTTTGCCAGGGGACTGACATGATTCAACAGTCAATCCTGACAGAACCATAATGACACAGTGTCCCAATAGAGAGTGTCTAACTATCACGTAGCATCGGGTAACACTGGAGCTCTGTGTCCACACTGACTCCATTAAATGTTCAACTCTGTTACTTTATGGAAACAAACCACATAGCTGTAAACACTTAAAAGATGGCTGAGAAGCCGACTTATAATGTTACTTTTTAAATCAGAAAACACACATTTTATATTGTAATATTTAATGGATATTACATACAAGATAGCTAAAGCAATGCTGTGCAATGCTCATTTACCTCAGCGGAATAGTTTAGCTTCCGGTGATCTCACTTCAGCCAGCTGACACCTTAGGCTTTTTTTTTTTTCATGTAAAAAAGTCCTCATTTCAACTTCGCAAATCAGCCAGTCTCAGCCAGCTGACACTGTGCTTAGGTTTTTGTTGTGAAAAAAGTAGGTTTCATGTAAAAAAGTCCTCATTTCATGTTCGCGAATCAGCCAGTCTTCTCCCACTGTGGCCTTTTCTAAGCGAGCATCATATATATATATATATATATATATGTAGAAACACAGCGTCCAGCAAAAGTTCAGCTCACAGTAGCGCTTACAGCCAGTAAGCACAGCTCTTTTGTTGGCTTTAAATCCAAAATGTTGTCTATTATTAAAATCTTAACCTTGACACAAATGAATCCATTACCTCATGTAATCTTTGACATTTATAGTAAATAGCTGTGTACTGAAAACCTCATCTGCCTCAGCTGGCTGAGGTCAGGTAAAGACTGACCTCACCTGCTCTGCTCATGTTTGTGTGTGATTGTGTTGTGTCATTGTAACTGTACGTATGGGTGTGTATGTGCTTCTGAGTCAACACACGAGAGGATAGACTTTTGTTCAAGGCACTCAGGTTCCTTCCCTGACCGACAGGCAGCAAAGATGGATGAAGCGGCCCTGAGAGAAAAGCAGTATAGTGTCAGCATAATGAGTCATTTGTTTTTAAAAGCAGGGACAGCGGCCAGGTTTATATGAGAGCATGAAAGAGGAGGAAATGTCTTTGTGTGTGTAATAGATGTAATAGAAGTAGTGCATAACTGGTTTCTGTTAAAAAGAATTGGGTTGCACTCGACAGTGACAATATATTATATTAAAGTAGTTTGAATTTAATATCCACTAAATGTTTTCAGTCTTTGGAAGAGTAGATTAAAAAGGTAATACTATTTATTTTTACCTTTTTTGAAACTTACTATAGAAATAAATAGAAACAAGAATGCATAACAAAACAGTTGTGCAGGAGAGGAACACCGTGAGAACTTAAAGGACCGCTTCATCTCCCAAATGACCATTTCTATTTCAATTACTCACCATGTGTTATGATGACTGTGTGAGGGACACTTTCTTTTTTCATTGCTTCCCAAACTAACAGCCATTTTCAGGGCACTGACATAAAAGTGTAAATTTTTGATGCTCTTTTCAAAACCAGACTTCTTCAACAAAAACAGTGATTTTACCTTACTGAACAAAGGAGCTGCTGGTCTACCGCTGCCTCGATCATTTAGCTAGTTAACGTTATTGTGTGACTTTGGTGTTTTATAGTGTTAGTTCAGATTTAGCAAAGTCACACAATAATACAAACAAACTTGTTTAAGCAGTGGCAGACCAGCAGCTCCTGTGTTCAGTGAGGTAAAATTGCTGTTTTTGTCAACAGTGTGTCTTTAAAGAAAGCATAGGTAAGTTACACTTCTAGTTCAGTTCCCCATCACAAGAGCACTGAGCACGCTACTGGATATATGAGACCTGGATCAGACCCCATGAGTTGTGTGAGAGTTTGTGAATAGATGATAGAGTTGGTATAGTTTTGTTGTTTTGATCAAACACAGACCCTGATCATCAAAAATTGTATCCGTTGTATCCGAGCCTTGGTTCACCAGTGCCATGCAAGAAAAAAAAAAAGTTTCCTTTCAAACTCAAATCAACAGGGGGTGAGCAGTTAGTATACAAATGGTCAGCATCAGGACAGAAAACATCATATGTCCATCAGTTGCACATAGTGAGTCAAACTGATTTGATTTTTTTTTTATACGTTAGACACTGCTTTAGCAATATCTTAAGTTAAAACAATCTAGCTTGTCACACTAAAAATCTAGTGTGAATTAAAAGGAGTGTGTGTAAAAACAAATGGGATGAGGGGAAATAAAGAGAGGGAAGACTACAGAGAGGGTGACAGAGGTTCGAGCTTAAAAGAGAAAAAAGGGAGAAGGTCACAGGTGTTTTATGGAGACATCTTGCTGAGTATCTTAACAAAGGATTCATCTCTCCTTTAAAGATCTGGCCAGAAAAAGAAGATCACACCATCCATTAATTCTTCCTGTGTCACTGCAGCCCTGTTCTGCCAAATAAAACCTCCCTGGCTCAGTTAGAGAGGTTTGGAAGTGAGTGCTAAATATTTAACTAAATCTGTCAATCCTGCTAAAGTACTTCTCTTGTTTGAAAAAGGATACGGGGTTATACCGGCCTGTTCTGGACTCTTTCTTTTGACACTGTTGTGAAGAAGCAAACCTTTCACCTCCTCCTCAGATGTAGGTGAGGGAGGAGTGTGTGTCTGTGTTTTCAGGACACAGGATGCTCACGTGGAAGTCATTCGCATATGCAAAAGGTCTGCACATAAATAAGTTGAATTTTTTTGTCTGTGGTATTAGAGAAAATGTTTCATCATTGTTTTTGCAAAGGGGAATAAATTTGCCTTTCACCCATATGTCAAACGGTGACACAATAGTGGGCTTTTGTCTGTTTTCACATTTTCTGGTTGACCTGTGTATGGAGTGCAGAGCAAAAGTCAGCCACAAAACAAAAATATGCTTCTTTTTCGGAAAACCCCTCAAAATGTGGATCTTCTTTATCTGTGTTTCCAGATCTGTTTATTTTCTAACCTAAGGCACATGAGTCTATGAGTCAGATTTTTTGGCCTAAAACAACATTTTTTGCTTCTTTTACTCTTTATTTCCTAAATTAAAGTATATTTTGTGGCTATACTCTATATTTTATTTTTTATTTTGTGTTGAAGCTATTATTGATAAATATTTCTATTACAGATTCATAAAGGAGTGCCTGTACTTGTGTCATGTACTGATCCTTTGACAAGGAATGTCAATTTGATTAATTTAGAACGAAGATATTGCTGAACTGGTCTCATGTCAGCCCCATGTTTTTGGTGGGAAAAACTAATGACTCAAGATGTCCTTCCCAAAAGCAGAGAACTCAACTTGAATCAACTCGTCTAACTTTTGGTACCAGGGTAAAACTTGATTCTTTCATCTGCAACAGCAGGGCGTTTTCGGACCAAACAGTTTTGCGGACTCCCTGAGAAAAGTGTCCACTTGGGAGAACTACCTACCCTTGAGCACTTTGTTTCTGTTTACATTCGCACCACAAATAGGAGCGCTAAAGTGCTGAAAGCCAGCTGTCAATGATTCTTATATACTTCTTTGACAAAGTAAAATTTGTGCTCAGTAAAGCCTAGAATTAACAGTTGGTCCATTTGTCCATTTTTCCTTTTCATTTTTTTGTTAAAAGCTGCATTTTGTGTTGTCTGTTTTTTTTTTTTAAATGGCGGTTACCAGTGTTGCATTGGCTCATGTGTATGACCAGTCACTGTGCACTTACAACACTCATAGTTCCTCTTGTGCTGTAAAAGGTGCCTACTCTGAAAGAGCAGCTAAAAGGTCCCTCAAAACGGCGTTCCAAGAACTAATGTTGTTTCTCGTTGTTGCAGCGCGGTCACAATAGAAGCGGAACAGTGGAAAAAGTGCATCTGGTTTGAAAATGCTTATGTCTACACTTCTTTAGTTGTGCAGTGTAGTTTTGCAGTCTGCCATTTTTAAAAAATCTTGGGCAAGTGAATACCATACCTGGACCAAGGTGGTACTGAAACAAGTGCCAGGTGCTATCAACAACTTCTGCTAAAGGAAAACCAAAAAAACAATTTGATTAAAGCTATGCAATGGAAATGTGGCACTGGAGGCTCGACCTCTTAACTTTATAAATAAATAAATCTTTTTGAATAAAAGACCAACATGTAAATATTTGCAGGGAAAATTTAAAATATGCTTTTCTCTGTTTCTTTTCTCCACTAGCATCAAGTGGCTAAAGAGTACCACGACAGAGGCCCACGCATCAACTTAACCTTCAGAACCATCTACCCAGAGCCAGAGGGCCAGAGGCCGGGAACCAAGCTGCAATTCACACCCAAGCAGCGTTAAACTCGCCTCAAAGTCAGGTACTTAAGGCTGAAGAAACCGTGTTTTCAAATACTGATCCACACAGTGTTAGATCTGATGGTTGAAGTGCGAGCAATGAAGAGATTTTATCATCCTTCTTAGAAAGTTTGCAAGCAATTTTTTAAAACAAGTCTAACAAACACATCACTGAATCACAGGCCCCAGTTTGAATAACAGTTTTTTTCAACACTCAAACAAAGAGATTTGCAACTTTGCCTGAATTCAGCTGTTGGATAATTGAACCATAATAACACTGCAGTCGTGACCAGTGGTGATTATAGGATATCAGTGTTTTCAGAGAAGCTAAACAGAACAACGGTGATAATAAAGGTTTAAAGGCTGGATAAAATGTCAGCTCTGCATATTAATTTGATGTTATTTAGCACAGACATTTGTTTCTGTTTGTTTCAGTCAGTTTTTTTGATAAAATCTTTGGTTATTATGCTAAACACTCATTTTGGCCCAAATGACATGTCAATGAAAGTGTCTGTGTGAAAGACAGTGTCCCATTGACAGTACAGTGAGTCACTGTTGATGTGACTTTCAGTGAAATGCCTGAAAACGTAAGTGGTTTTCTACCCTGTTTATCTCAGGGAGCGTTTTTGGAGAGAACATAGTTGCTATAAAGGGGGAGGAACAAGTTAAGTGGCCACTTAGTCCAATTACAGCTCCATTGGGACTAGAATTAGTTAATTGTCCTGTAGAACAAGATTTGTCTATCAGTTTCTGAAGGCGGTAGTTCAGTTTTTTGGGTTTTTTTTTTTTTAGAACCTCTAATATGTCCTGAACCAGAATCGTCAAAGTTCATCTGAGGCGAGCGTGTTTCAAGTGAGTGAAGTGTTTTAAGATAGAGTAAATGCAGTTTACCTTTGTTCAACTTGGTTGCTATTGGGGCTGAAAAACTGCATACACTATGTAGAAAATATATACTTGAAGACAGCGAAGCAACTAAATAATCCAAATAACTTACATATCTTATTTAATTTGCATGTTGTTTTTTTTGTATTGAATGATTTGTTGATCTACGCTACACTCTGTTGTTGACCAAAAGGAATATCACAATGCAAACTAAATTAAAAAAGGCCATTGATATACTATACTAGAAACAACCTACAGACATCAAACAAAAAAAAAAGTGGCTAAGGTAGCCATAGTGATGTGTACAGTGGTATAGGAGCTTCAAAAGCCTGAAATAAACATAATTAACTAATGAAACAAAACTTGGTGTTCTCAGCAAGGACTCCAAGACAAATAGAGCCCAAAGTTTGTAGTTAAAAACTCCTAATTTTGATCTTCCCATTAATTAGAAACAAATGGGAACGGCTTTTTGATGTTTTGAATATGACTCCTGAGTTATATAAGTTCCATGCTGACTGAGTTCAAATGTGACGTTAGTGTAACAGACAGGATAACAAGAGCAACAACATTGGCCCTTTGGCAGATTACCAGAGCTACTTCTTTTGGAAAACCAACTTTGGGATCTATTCCAACATAAGGGGGGATACACACTACTTTATTATCCACATGATGGGATGCTGTTTATTTTGTTACGGTAAAGAGATACAAGAGGTGTTCTTGATTGCTGTGGTTCTAAAATAAATAATTACTTCTCTGAATTATCTTCTATTGTGTACTATGTTCCAAAAAAATAGTTCTCAAATAAAAATAACATGCCTTATTTAACACATACAATTGAATTTAAACACTTAGTTTTAATCAGCATTAAAATTTTATATGGGACAGGCAAGTTCAAACCACATACCACGTTGTGATAGGAAGCGTGTCATAAAAATATACTGCAGTCTGTGCACAATGTTTGCAAAATACAGGGAAGAGTGAAAGGAACTCTGAGACCTGAAAAGTTATGCAACCATTGTTGTAACTTTACCCAAAAGATAAGGCTGTTTTATGGAAAACAGTACTTGATCAGTTCATATTGTAGTTTTATTAAAATCATGTGCTACAGGGCAGTCAGGAGGCTCCTTCCAACACATTCACTTTAAATTGAAACAGTAAGGTTAAAGTGCTGAAACATACTTTTAAAATGCTCCCTAAAGCTAAGGGACACTGGAGAGTCAGTGATTTTGCAGCTTTCATATTAGACATTGTATTTGAGTTTTTGTTGATGTAAGATATTGAATAGTACAGTTTTAAAGATATTTGATTTAGAACAAACAGCACGGTACAATAAAAATGTGCTGAATCTGTGTGAGCCATTGAGGGACAAAGATGACAGCAAATATATCGTACTCATTTTTACCAACCTTATTTTACAAATGTGAAAGACCTGTAGTTCCTAGTTCGGCTATGATTATTCTAATTATGAATCTTAACATCTTCCAAAACAACATGTAATCAGTGAGCAGGTGCAAGATTTGGCACAAGGCATTTCCAAATACAAACACATTAGTCTTGATATCTTGAACAGGAGGGCACTGTCCCCAAAACTAAATTAAAATGTTCAGCTCAGACCTGTGTCGTGTACAGTGGTGCGACGTTGTCTTCTGGTACAACATGTCCCAATCTGTGCCTCTGGAGGCCCAGTATCAGGAAAGCCTGTAAATTCGGGGCACAGTATGGCACATTTCTCACCTGCACCGCACCAACAAAAGGCCGAGGACCTGTTACACAACCTGCTGCACTTTCTATGGGTCTTCATTAACTCTCACGCACACAACACACACACACACACACACACACACACACACACACACACACATAGAGAGGGTCCTTTCAAGGAGAAAGGGTGTCTGCTGCTGACCCTCTAACACAGTATGAGTCCCTGAAAACCATTCTTTGTACTCAAAAATACATCCTGCAAGCTACTATACTATTCTATGTGTTACTATACTATTCTATACTATGTGTTACCAAATCTGTTTGCTCAGTAATGACAAGATTACAGCTGGCATGTAAGACCGAAACACAGCAGACAAATGTAAGGCAAGAGTCAGATGGGGCAGCTGAAGAAGTTGTCATGGTTACTCTGAGTGCTGTACTGATGGAAAGGTACTTGGAAAATTAAGGCAGCAGTGAGTTTACACAGTCTTGTCAGTGTCGAGTGGTGTTTAGTTTGATAGGTACACCTCGGAGCAACTTACATAAAATCAATATAATCAAAATAAATATCCATCTTCCCTACCCAACACTCACTTCACATCCTTCATTCTGTCACTCTGCATTGCCTTTGCATCTGCTGTAGACAGGTGGACACTGAAGTCGCTGTCAGTGCTTTTCAATAATTGTAAAAACAAAAAAACAAACTTAGGGTCTTGCAAGACAATGTAGACATGACAATAAGAGTAAGCATGTAACTGTGGTTTTATTAAAACACCGCTGAGCTAGCTAATGTTACTGCTTAGCCAAGGAGGACACCATTAATGTTTACATCTCGTGCTGTCACAACCACGAGCCTCTCATCTATGGGTAGTTGCCTTATGGTTGTCTGTAGTTGTTCAGTAGAAAAAAAAATACTTTAAACTGCTCGCAATAAGGTCTGTAGATTATCTTGAGTAAGGGGGTCATGATTTCTGGAAAGAGACATTGCATTTTTTTTAATTTTATTTTATTTTATTTTGGCGCTTTACCATAAGCCAAAATCCATTCAGTTCCATTATATTGGAGAGAAGGCAGACATCTCTGCAGCCGAGATCTCCAACACTAAGCATCTCAAACCTTAACAATCTCATAAATAGCACTTCACCTTCAGTTAAGAGGAAAAATATGTGTTTTTGATGGCGTGAACTGTCCCTTTAAGTTTTATGAAGAATTACAGCTGCAGATAGCCATACTGCTAAACACTCACATAAATGAAGTCTTACTAAAATGTTCAAGAAAATAACTCCTGACAAATCAGGTCCAAGCTTCCATTTTAGTTTCATTTTAGCCATTTGAGACTCTAAAATTGCCTACTTCGATTTGTGGTATACTAATGAAACTGAAGTGTTTTGTAGGAAGTGATGCCTTTTTTTATCAGCAACAAACACTCACATAAATGAAGTCTTACTAAAATGTTCGAGAAAATAACTCCTGTAATGCATGTGGTCATTTTAATTCCCACTATATATTCAGAAATAGCCATTGTCTTCCTGTATCTGCAGCACTTTCCCACCTCTGTCTTGTCATTGCGGATGTTTTCCACTCTGCCTGGAAAGGAACTTGGCATGTGACATGATAGCTAACTAACAAGCTGCCCGGCATTCCTGTGTTAGCCACTGTTTGCTTGTTCCAAATCCCGACACCTGTTGTGCTGCGCGACTAACGTGGGCTTACGGGAGCTGTTTCAGAGCTGCGGTTGCTGCTAACTCCTTTTTAGCTCTCTCTGGAGCCACTGGAGCCACTGTAAGGATCACACCTGATTAGGCCTCAGTCCAGCGATGTTCCTGTCCATGCTGTTTATTGTGGCCACATGATCTCCAGCCACCAGCCTCTTAAGTCTCACATTAGAGGACAGGGAACTGTAAACTATAGGACCATGTTTGATTACAGAGCTTAAGATAAATTGCGTATTAATCCAGTGGGGAATATATAGTTATGTACATGAAGTATAGATGCAACACTATTACGTCATGTTCTTTTAAGTAACAGACTGACTTGTGTAATTAATCTTAGTTAAAGGTTGTGTATGTAACTTTTTTTGCTTGTGTTCATTGTTGTTTATTGGCAAAAGGTGAAAAGTTTGTAATGTAACTTAAAAATTGTGACTTTACGCCGACTTTCGGGAAAATCCAAAGGATGTGACGCTATGCACATTCCCAAGTGCCTTGCCTCTCTTCAGCTTCGTTACAGCGCTGAAAGTGTACAACAGTAGCAAACGTTGGGAACTGAAGTCCACTGACATCAACAAACTGCCGACACACACACCACAATACAGAGTCCACACAAACTGTGTTTCCATTACATGCATTTAGCAGCAGCAGCCTGACGGAGACAGACCTTCACTTATCTGAAGCAACTCAAAATCAGGTCCAAGCTTCCTTTTTAGTTTCATTTTAGCAGTGAAAAAAAAAGTTAGTTTGATTTGAGACTCTAAAATTGCCTACTTCGATTTGTGGTATACTGATGAAACTGAAGTGTTTTGTAGGATGTGATGCCTTTTTATCAGCAACACTGGTCGATTCACCACTTTGGTCCAGACTGAGATTTTTGAAGAAACATTAGTTGGAGGTTTCCAGAGGATGTATACTAATGACTTGATCCACTGAGTTTTCCTCCAGCACCACAATGAGTTCCAGATTTTATTTTCCTCACTGAAATGTCTTTGCAATTAAGGAATTTCCATTAAATTACTATAATATAATTACTTTGGAGATCCCCTATCATTTCCTATAGCAGCATCAACAGGTCAGAATCTTAATTTTTCCCAGTACTTTAGTTTGCTTTATTTTCAAATTCCTCAGCTTTTTTTGCAAATCAGCAAATGTTAACATGCCAAAGCACTAAATTAAGATTATTAACATGTTAAACATTAACCGCTAAAGTACGGTACACCCTCACTGAGAGTGTTGTTGCCGTTCGCCTCGCATTTGTCAGTCCACAGTTATCATTGATGTCCAAAGTGTAACCAGTTGTGCATTTTGATTTGTTGTCTGGGATGCCCGTATTGTGGCACGCTATCACACTGAGCTTGAAGCTTTTTTTCTTTCTTTGTTGTAGCCAGTCTCAGTATATAGAGATAACAAAATACTGCAGGGAAGAGCAGATTTGAGACCTCATTGTCACATTTAATGAATATGCTATGCTTTTTTACTTTTGTTAAAAGGATGGGTTATGCCACATATCACAGTTCGACAGTTGCATTTTTCCCCTGAAGTACATAGCTGTTCTGTGCGGGCCCGTCTTGACCATGCTGTCATGTTTGTATTCCAGGAAAGCTGCAGGTGTTTGAACAGTAATAAATTCTGGTCATGTAATGTCCTTCGTGGTGGGGCTGAGCCCTAAAGTTAAACACACTGTCAACAAGTTGAATGGCAGAGAGTCCTTTTAAAACAGCCCACGAGCTTCTGAGTATGCAGGCAGGATGTGAGCAGGTCAGAAACATCCCAGCTTTGGGGACTGTGTCACTATTGAGGCTTTTTGAAAAAACATAGCCTGACCTGCATCTTCCATGACGTGTAATGAATGAGTCAGTGCATTTACATAGACGTGAATAACCCGTTTATGATTGGGTTTTTTAGTAATTTATGTATTTGAGCATTTAAACAGCATATTCTGTTTATGAAAAACCTGAACATGCTAGCTCAATTAATCTGAGGTGTATACACAGAATGTGAACACCATATTCCGAAAAACAGGTTATTTATGTACATGTCACTGCAGTCAGTGAGATGTTTTGTGTCTGTATGTGCAAGGGCTGCGTGATATAGACTGAAAATTATATTGCGACATTTTTAGGCTGTATCTCAGTACACCATGTATATCTCGTTATTTTTTAATCTCCTCAAAAGCACTTCTTTAATGCTAGAACTAGGGGAAAAAATTGAACATTACTATTTATTTATTTATTTGTTTATTTTTACAGAAGTCTCTCTATGATGTTACAATATTGTAGGAGTGAAAAATTCCATTTTTGATCAATAATCATTAATAATGTAGATATAATGACTAAGTAGGTAAAGGCAAGTTTTAAAACAAGTAGAACTGTGATAAGTTGAGAAAAGTACTTCACTTAACTGTAACGCAGCCTTTAAAATCAGGACAAAAAGCACAATTTATTCCATATCACGATAAAACAATATTCAATATCTAAGACGATACAATACAATATCTTTGTGTGTGTGTGTGTGTGTGTGTGTGTGTGTGTGTGTGAGAGAGGCTGTGTGTTTGTGTGGCTGTGTGTGTGGCTGTGTGTAGCTGTGTGTGGCTGTGTCTGTGTGCGCGTGTTTGTTTAATATAGTCGTAAGAGCTGTCTGAAGTCATGCTGTGATTTGTTGGGAAGCTGCTCTGGGAACAAGTTGACCGATTCACTTCACCCTCCCAGCTCCATTTCCCTCCTCTCTCCTCCCCCTGGGCTTCATTCCTTAAGTTCACTCTTTTTTAATGTGCCCTCTGCCCCTCCTCCTCTTCCTCTCCTCCTCTCCCTCTCCTTCTCACCCTTCTCCACCCATTAGCCTCTTCATCGTCACCTCTCCATCCCTGTCGTCTTTCACCTTAGCTACTCTCTTTTATCCGGCTTGGTCAAGTTGTCTTGTCGGTCGGGTCATATTGCGGCTGCCTCTCTTTAGTCAACCCCTGATAGAGATCAATAGGTTTGTGTCTCTCTCCTGAAATGTATTAACTTGAGATCGGCTGCTGGATACATCACAGTCTTTCCCTGGTATTTACTTCCACCATTGTCATTTTTGGTCTTTTGTTCAAGTTTGAAGTAAACGTGTTTTATTGGATTGTCAAACAATCTAATATAAAACATCACAGCCTGTTTTGTACATTAGGTGTGCTTTTCTACATAACATTAAGTGCCCTATCTTACATCTGTCATTTTTATGGCCAGCATCCACATCATTTAAGTAACAAATTGCGCCGTGCGCCCATGGGCATGTAGGACTCCCCATTAAGGAAGATGCTGTGCACATTTCCACATGAGGAACAGCCTAACTTCATTGATTATTTCACAAGCTAAAAGTTCTGTTTCCTCTACTACTCTAACTACAGGTGTTAGTTTGCTGCTTAAATGTCCCACGATATTTGCTGCCAGCCCAGTTGCCACAAGAATATGCAAACCAAGAATATGTTACGTTACACATACTTACAAATATTTGTAAGGTGAAGTAATGTATAAACGTTGTCAGATGGAGGGGATGGTGGCTGGAGATATCTGCCAAGCTACAGACCAGTGTTCAGGACCAACAATAAAAAAACAGTTATGATTTAGCAAGTCATTTCTGCGTTCCCAGCAGCTCTTTAGGTTTTGTATCGATTCCGCTGTGCCCCCAAAACACAGTATTTTAAGTCAGAGCATGATCTTTTCCAAACCACAACCAAAGGTTTTTGTGCCTAAACCTCACCGCACATGGGTGGAATTTATCAGTCTTTTAAGGCAATGCACTTTTTGGATAAAAGCAGTAGCATTTTCATGTGCCAGTCTTTCATATTTTCTTTTGAATGCCTTACTCTAATGCTGGATTGAATGGAAAATATGACCTCAGCTGGTCTTCGTGTGTCTCTCCCACTGTTTTTTGATATCCGCCCCCCTGCCCTGTGAAAACAAGTCCTTCCGGTGTGATAGCAGCTGGTGCTGATCTCATGTTAATACACACATCATTAGAGGCATCTTGAGGACATGACAGCTGATTGTAGCGCATCGTCAGTGTGTTAACTCTTCGCAGACTGATTCAGGAGGAATGCATTTTATTTGTGCTATGATTGTAATATACAGGGAGAGTATTTCACTAGACAGTCCTGAAACCAGGAAGTCACAGCTGTGGTCCATTAACAGCAATTTTTTATTAACCAATCATTGGCCACAATTACAATGGAAATAAATCTGCCTTATGGAGACATTTAGACTTGTATTAGTATATTTAAGACGTTTCTTTTACAAACAGTTTAAGGAATCCGTCGTACTGACACAAGGACAGGAAATATTTGCCGTTTCCCACCTGTGAACAAGAGAAACTGTTTTTATGTGACTGCCTGGCAAAGACAGAGAGGCAGCTACCAGGAATCAAAGCCCTAGGCTTTGCGGTGGTTGATGGAAACTTCACTGCCCGTATGCCCTTGACAAAACTGCCTCTGACCTAAATTCAGGATTCAGGTCAGTCTAGACTGTAGTATCTTGTCTATCAATACATGTCTTGTGAAGAAGAAGTTGGATAGTGCAACCCCAAGTTCAAACAAGCTGCACTTCAAATCAATAATAATCAACACGCCATATTTAACAGAGACTTGATACATTGCCAATGTGGCAAAAGCTGCAGGGCTTCAGGTCTTGTGCATTTAGTAAATAAGATATCTGACACATCTTCCTTAAAAAGAATTACGAACAAAAAGTGACAGAATATTTTTAAATTTCTGCGACACTTAAACAGCATTTCTCTGTAGATGGATGTTTTTGTGCAGCGTAAACAGACACAGTGTTCCTGTATGGGAACCCTTCCCAGTGTCCAAGTCTTAGTCTATAAATAACCATGTTGTCCCTATGGTGTCTTACTGACTCAGTCTCCGGAGAGGGAGGGAAGGGGAACCACGCCAACCCCCAGAGGATGACGTGGCTATCGATTTACACCAACACTGCCTCTGTTGCCACCTTGTGTATTTTCAAATGATTTTAAAGCTACCTCTCTTTATAAAATAACACCAGCGAGCGTGAGTGAGTCATTATCATACTGACGACTGCACTGAACATAGCTGCATAAATGGAAACTATTGTTACAATAACTAATGCATTTAATGAAACGTGTGAATAATATATTTTTTAGCTGCATTAGTCACCCGCAGCACTATAGCCCACTCTGTCAGTCCACAAACATTCCCCATCCCTTTGGCAGTTTTTGTGCTAGGAGGCTGATATTTGGCAGGACATTCAAATGTTTGTGTTCATGGCCATTGGCAAAAAGATGAATGCATGGATACATGTGTGTGCTTGGGGCAAAGATTTATAATAATACCCAGATACCACATGCTAAGATGGCGCCTATTAATTCCAATGCAGTTGCACTCCTGGTGCATACGCCAAAGAAAGTTTCTACTTTCCAGCTTTACCTCTGTGGCCCACTGAATATGTGCAGTGGCGTTTCCCCTGCTTGGACCCGCCCCACGAGTTCTGTCTTGGCTCATAGACTTTACATTGTAATGACATCACAAATTATTAAATTGTTTTTCTTGGCTTGAGAAAAGTTTGACAACTATAAAACCTCCATGGATCAAAAATTCATAATAGAAAAAAAATGATAATGTTTGCAGTTTGAGGTATCCACAGTTTTACAGATTGCCCTTTAACAATGGTGGCCTATGGAGTAAATGCTTTTTGGACCACATAGGAATTTTTGTGCTGCATTGGGAAAAAAAAATGAAGATAGACTGAGCAGCTTTCCTGAAGCCTGTTGCAGCTATTGTGAATTTGCACTTGATTAATCAACAAGCTAATGCAAAACAAGCTAGCTGTTCGTAATTAGGCATTGACAGTTATCCCATTCTACTACCTTTGCTATAATGTTGCTTTGGTTAATGCCTGCTGGTGCCAAAATAATTAATTAAAATAAAATAAAGTGCACTTTAAGTAATTCCTCAAGGCAGTCTCACATACAAGAACATATCTGTCACACAGTAGTCATACACACTGATTAAATACAACCTGGTATTGGCTATTATAGTGTTACAGTTTTACGTGGTACAAAAACAAAGACATTAGATTCACCTTTGAATATACCTTGATGCAAAAACAATATTAACAGTAAATTGGTTTAAAAAGCATTCAGTTTAAACAGCATCTCTTTTCAACACTGTTCCCGCAGAAGAAATACTTATATATAATCATAAATATTTGAAACTTCATTGTCAGTGTGCAAAAAATTTCCTAAGTGCGCTCACTTGTAGTTGCTGAGGATGTAGAGAACACATACAGTACCTGAGCTGCTTTGTGTGACTTACCAACTTTTCTTCCCCTCCTCTCCACTGTCCCTTGACATTTGGGTTGCCATGGTAACAGGGGCGTCCCATTGCAGTAGGGAACAGGGTGATTTGCCAGTCCGGGAATGTAGCCTGTGGTGTGTACCTCACCTCCTGACCCGTGCTTCTGGATAATCTTTCTCTTTCTCTCTTTCTCTTTTCATTCTCTTTTTCCACACAAACACTGAGTGGAAGTAATTCTTTCGGACATTTAATGTCAATGTATATATACAGTTTTGTGATTTTGTTTTTTGTATGCAAACTTGCACAACACTGGTCTTGAGTGGTCTCATTTAGCTCAGGCTGCATATAGTAAATACTGTGCATTATTGGATGTTTAAACAGCTTGTAGAAAACACTAAGATTTGGCAGAAAATTCTTTCAGTATGTCCTTTTTTTAACATTTATGCTTCAGTTTTCAACAAAAAAGACAAAGAAAAACCAACAAACACACACAGATGTTTCCCTCCAAAATCCACCTGCACAAAAAGCACCCCAAAAACCTCCAGAAAAACATACAAAAGAAAAGAAATCATGTCACGACAAACTGTGTGTTTGCGCACAGTTTTTACTGTTTAGTGCTACTTATGCAGTGTTGTCCATTTTATTATGCATTTGTTTTTCAGATACTATCACAGATGCCTGATTAAGCTGCAATAATGAACACGCAGCGAGTCACAGTAATGCTCGCAATGTTCTTCAAGTTATGACAGTCACAATCTTTTCTATATTGAGACAATCTATATTGCCAAATCCTTATCATGGTGTGCATCTATAGCTGTGTGTCGTCTATGCCAATTACTGTCAGCCCATAAACTAATCCTTTACATTTAGCCATGTAACTCTACCTGCTACACACCAACTACATACAAACATACAATACACACTCACACTTACACACCACTGAAGTGGAACCCAGTGAAAGTCGAGCCCACTTGTTAATTACAATGACTCCACCTGATTCTTTTTCCAGCATATGCCCTTGTTTCATAACCAGGGCTGCAATATTTATATACATATTATGTCACTGATACTGGTTCATATTCCAGTTAAGATCTCATCAGGAATATACTGTTGCAAGAACCTTTAAAGGCCCTATACTGTAGGTGTATTCTTTAAACATCAGTATATTATATTGGATTTAATAATAACACCTTTGTATAACTTTTACATGCAAATAAGAAATGAATCTATTTTTCTAGCATATTTTGTGAGCGTCTTTTGAAGAACTCGCCTCAGTGACATAGTGGCATAGTTTTCATGGTTTAAATCAGGACATTTTTCATCACACTTCCCATTAGCTAAATTGAAGTTGTTTGGTTTGACAGATTGAACAGTTGGTTTATTAGAGCAGTGAGTGAGAATCATGCAGTAAATGTGAAGTAATAATAAAACAATATGCTTAGATGGTCTAAACACATGTGAATTCTCTGGGCGTTAATTAGTGCAGTATGCCACTTCTAAATTGAATGTAATAATTGTATTATTTGTAATTATAAAGCGGCAACTGACAAATGAAGCAACACTGAAATACCAAAAACTGCAATTCTTGAATGGCAACTTGTGACTGGCTCCAAAAGCCTTCTCCAGAGAAGGTCCATGTCTGGCACGGTTCAACATGTTAAAACTCACAGTGGAAACACAATTCAGCATGGCATGGTTTGACTTGGCATGGCCAAAAGGATCAATTGAAAAGGCCCATATGTTAAAATATCTAACTTCACAGCAGAAATAAAGCCTGGTACAAATAACAGTTTTGGTCTCTATAGCTAATTTTCCCATTCATGATTAACTCTACAGGGGATGTATTTTTAAATAACTAAGTTTTCAGTTCATGACAGTCGAAATAGTCTTGTTCAGCGTTTGATTGTACTAAAAGAGTAAAAGAAGGATTCAAATGTTCAGTTTTTCTGGCACATTTTGTTTAAATGGTTTTAAGGCCATTTTCAATAGCATGGACCCAACAGGTCTTCTGTAAATGATTTAACATTAAGGTTCCTTACATCTAAATATGATTACTTCTCATCTCTTTTGGCTCCAAAAATCCAAGCCAACAATGTTCAAAATGCCAAATTCAAGACTTCAAAACAGGAGTCAAAACAAATGATGAAGTCACGGTGCGTTATTTTTACAGTCTGTGGTTATTATATGAAATATTGCCTCGGTTAACAGTCAAATCCATATATAGTTTATGACAGTCTATTTCAAACCATCTTTAATAGGTGTGTGCGTGCGTGTGTGTGTGTGCATGCGTATGCATGCGTGCGTATGTTTAGGGCGGGACAACAGTAGTGTAGGTGATCAAGGACAGGATTGGAGGGGATTATTTCTCAGCTGCCTCTGCCCGTGCTCCCTGCTGGAAGTATTTTACTTGAAATGCCATCAGCTGTTGAATTCAGGATACAGGATGACATAGAGCAATACAGATAATGCTTATTAAATACTTATGTTCTATAGAAACAAAGAAACCATGATAAACTGAAGACGTGATCCCATTTGCACACATTAGTTGATTCTAAAGATTCTTTTAAACTTTCAACCAACCCTTACGCTCCCACTTCGCTTTTGTGCATAGAGAGGATGACATGTTGTGATCAACTCCGACTTTCAAAAGTGCAAAGTGCCAAAAATGTTATTTGAATTCAACATTTTACATTATAAACAAGCATGCCAGAACACTAGAATTTTATAGATTTTTACCTTTACATTTTGTTAGGCTCCTTTTGCTATTGATGACATTTCTGTCTCTGACTGCTATGGTAGTGTCTGTAAAGACTCTTTGACAGCAATGCAATGTACATCAGGATTTTCACCAGAATTTCCAAATTTTTCTAAAAAAAAAAAAAAAAGGACTCTAACAGAATCGTTTTTTAAATGTTTCTTAAATAATAGAAAATAATATAAATTATAAAATAAGAAATCAGAAAACATCTACACATAATTGCTTTAAAAACTGAACCGTATTCTAACATGGCCTGTGATATTTTTTTAGTTAATTTGTCCTTTTTCATCTCTTCATTTTAAATAAAGCTTTTAACAACATGATTACAGGATGAGTGCAGTGCAAATGTGTTTTTCTGGGCATTGTTTTTGCCAAACGATGTCCTTGTGTACTACACATGCAGCCTTGGCAGACTCTTTTTGGAAAACAAGGCATCCCCAAGGACACACACAGTTTCTGCTTGATAAGCTTCTCAGCAAGCAGCGTGTTGCAATACACGTACGCTAAATCAAACGGGTGATGTTATGAAATGAAAAAAATCTAGCATGGTTATACATGCATGTATGGACACACACATACACACACATATATGGTTAAACAGGAATCACAGATGTCATGTGATGTCACTTGACTAGCAGCTGCTGGCTCGATCGTGGGTGACCTTAGATCTACTCAAAATAGAGCAAGGAGGTATTCACAAGTTCACTTCCATGACTTACAGCCCTGCTGAGTGTGTGTGTGTGTGTGTGTGTGTGTGTGTGTGTGTGTGTGAGAGAGAGAGAGAGAGGTAACAGGATGACCTGGTCTCCGTCTCACCCTCCTGAGGTGTCATCTCAGGAATGCATGATGAAATGGGGGAGCCATTTTAGGCCATAACGTAATGCCTGAAACCTCCACAAACATGGCAAAGGAAAGCCCGTGAGGTCAACCCTTGAAATGCAAAAACGTTGTCACCTCGGTTCGATGGATCGTACCTTGCATGATGTCCATGCCACTGTTGGTAATACTACAAGTTAATATTAGTAACTGTGGATGACTCTTAGGGTTTACCCCCTGAGTTTCTGGTGTTTGTGTACATGTTGCCTTGCCCACTGTGACACTGACTGCGATTACAGATAATGATACAATTTGTGGGCGTGTGCCACTGACTTATCTATCACATTGCTTCCATGTATGAGCATTTGAGATTTTCATCCCCAAATCCCAACTACATATTTTGACTCTTACCTATAGTGCTGTTTATCAGTCTACATTGTTTTTGTGTGAGTTGCTGAATGTAGGAGATATTGGCTGTCTGCCTTCTCTCTGAAAATAGATTTGGAAGACTTAACAGCGATGTCTCTTTCCAGAAATCATGACCAAGTTATTCAAGATAATTCACAGACCTTGTTTTAAGCAGTTTCATGTAGGAACTATTTTCTTTCTGCCCAACTGCACTTGCTAACCGTATCACTGCGCAGAAGGAAGTGTGCATCTGCTGCTAGCTCACTGAGCACCACTGAGCTAGTAAACGTTACAGCTCAGCTGAGGAGGAAGTTGTTAATGTTTACATCTTGTACTGTCACAAGCACAAGCCTCGCGCCCATAATTAGACGCTCGCCTATCTTCAGCTTGGTAATGCGGTTGGTGGCTGTAGTTCAGTTGAAACAAAATAGTTCCTACAAGAAACTGCTCACAACAAGGTCTGGATTATCCCGAGTAACCAGGTGATGTTTTCTGGAAAGAGTCGTTGCTGTTGAGGTTTTTGTTGTGGCGCTTTGAGCAGCATGAATTTAGTGCCAAATGGTTTCATTATGTTGGAGAGAAGGCAGACATCTCTACAGCTGATATCGCCAACACTTTGCAACTCACACCAACACTATCTAGATCGATAAATAGCACTACAGGTAAGAGTAAACACTGTATTTTGATTTTGGGGTGAACTGTCCATTTAAGGTGTTATTATATTGTCCATTTCCTTCATTGAATTAATTTTCCGAGCTTAACTTCTGCTTTCAAGTGTCAGAGGCATATTTGCACTGCAAGTCTGTTTAAGGACATGACCGCTCTCTGTTATCAGTATTAACTTACAAACATGGAAATAAAGCAGTTGCAAAGTAACCATAAATTTTGACCATAAAAAGTCCAGTATGCACTTGTGGAGGCATGTTGATGGATATTGATATTGGTGAGACAATGACAGCCAATTTGACCAATAGATCCATAAGTCTTCAGCCTTATCAGACACTGAAAGGTTTATAATGGCATCAGACAGAACTCTACTACTCTGGGAAGTTCATTTATGCTTAAACAACTGACTTTCTCAAAGACCCTGTTTCTTACAACATCCTCAATTCATAACTTGGTGACAGTAGGTAGACATCGTAATATACGTAATATAAGACATAAACTAATATATCTTTGAATTCTGTTTCATTACTTGAAATAACAATATCTTCATGTTTGTTTTTTTTTTTTTTTTACCAGACTTGTTTGTGGAAGTGGTAAATGAACTGTCACACCCACACAGTGCGTCAACCCTTGATGTCGCACATGACATTATTACTGCATGTGACGGTGATAGGTGTGACCGGAGACAACCATCTCTTTTTGAGAAATTGCAGAGCAATTGAGCAGAAAACAAACTTAATAAAATACCACTTTATTGAGACGCTTGTCCCGTGTCTCGGTTACATGTTGGTAGGATGTATTTTCTTCAAGGTTTTGACCGAGCTCACATGCAGAAACAAGGGTTGTTTATTTTCATAGTAGCAGTGAAGATTTCTTTCTTGAGCGTTTAAAGTCACAAAGTCAGGATGTCATTTTGTATCAAAAATCAATTTAAGATGAGAGTGGGGAAAATGTGACCCCACACTGAATTATGTCCCTCTGATCAGAAAACCTGTGTGACACGTGAGTGGAGGTTAGTCAGCAGCAGCCAGTCAGTCTACACCAAACTCGACATGCCACTCTGATAAATTTAGACATTCTGATTACAGTGAAGATGATGTGACTTTTTGGATGATGATGGGACTGCTGATGAGTCTCTGGTGTCTCTGGTGCATCCTGTGTGACTGTCCACGACCTACTGTGTTAGTCTCATTGGGAACTTATTTGTTTATTCATTTATCTATTTATTTATTATTATTTTTTATATTATATAGTATTTTTATAGTATTTTTTAGTTACATTTTGTATTTGAGAGACAAACTTTAGCAAATACATACACCAAGTGTCCTGACTACAGTCTTTAAAATGTTGTCTTTAAATTAAATAATCTTAAATTCTTGAGTCACTTGTCCCGGTAAGCAATACTGATTGTAAACTCTCCCACAAAAGACAAAAGCCAGGTGTTTTGTCCAGTGGGAAAGGGGCTTAAGAAAGTGTGTGAGTGTGTGTTAACTTGTCAGTCAGACAGATGTCCAGTAGCGACTGAGAAGGCACTTTTTTGGCGCAGGTTTGCTGTTCTTCATGAAATTGTTTCTCTATTATATATGTATCACTAAAAGAATTTGAGATTTAACTATATTTTGGCCGAAATTAGATTGAGTGACATTTGACTGAAGTAATTAAGAGGCTATGATATGACATCAGTATGTCATTTTCAAACTTAATTGGGATGTCTTGACTACTATAAAAACAAATAGGCCAGAATGAAAATAATTCATCTCCTTTACAAACCCCAGCAGCTTTCAGTCGAATTGTACCTCTCCCTCCGTGGCATTACAAACTTGTCACTGATATTTTTTTCTTTTATTCATTAGGACTTAAGTGTGAGAAAACAACACAACCCAGCCCATCAAATAAGTGGAAGTAGACATAATTTATTCATAGACTTCATTTGGTACACTGAGACACTTCCACAGCATTATAGCCTCGTTAGTTTGTGGTTGTCTGTGAATGTGACGGATGCCAAATGTCTCATGGGAATGCCGACGAACACCATAAGTGATGACAGAATACTCTGAATGCTTTAGTTATGCTGGAGGAACATTATCCCCTTTTTATTTTTTTGATAAAGAAATTTCGATTTTCTCCTGTCTGACCCAGGAACCCGCAGTGCCAAAGGCTGATAGTGATAGTCTTTTTTTTTTTTTTTTTTTTAACAATTATTACACTAATTAAGTCTCAATAATTAATTGATGCTAAGCAAGAATGTCCTGCTTTTTGCCTGGACATTTGTTGCATGTTCTCTCTGGGTTTCCTCTGGGTGCTCCAGTTTCTTCCCACAGTCCAAATACACCCATTCCAGGTGTCTACATTTTATTGTACATCCATCTTACTGTACATACATAAGGTAAAGAATGAGGTGGTTGTACCAACACAGAGACTGTGAAAACCTCTTGACTTTGTTTATCTCTACTGCAGTCCTGTTTACATATATGTAATATGAACACTGTAAGCACAGCTGCCTGACGTGTTTCCATCCAGACACACATTAGCGTACCCTTTTAAACTACATTTCATTTGAGCAAACAGAATGTGCATCTTCTAATGCATATGAGAGAAAATTAAGCTATCTACGGTGGCTTGTTAGTAAGTCTTTCTAACTAGACAATAGTAACTTTGGCAAGTAACAGACTTATTTGATCCTCCTGACAAAAGAATTTGCTGGTGAACAACACAATCACAAAAAAGAAATGTTGGCATTGTACGTTTTTGCAAACAAAGGATACGCTACATTTGTACATTTTTTTTTGGTGGTCATAGGTCAAAGTTCAAGTTCACTGTGGCCTCGTCTGTCTCATTCTTTTGAACGCAATATCTCAAAAACACCTTGAGGGAATGTCCTCAAATTCAGCACAAATGTTCAAGTAGATGAACTAATTAGATCCTGGTGATCAAAGGTCAAGCTCACAGTGACCTTACATTTGTCCCATTATTGTGAAAGTGATATCTCAACAACACCTTGATGTAAACATTCACTTGGACTCAACGATGTGCTGATTGGGATTTGGTGTTCAAAGGTCAAGATCACTGTGACCTTGCATCCGTCTCATTTTCGGGAATGAATATCTGCAGATGACCTTGAGGGAGTTTCCTCAAATTTGACTCAAACTTCCTCTTGGACTCATGAATGAACTAAATGGAATCTGGTGGCCCAAGGTCATGGTCACAGTGAGCTCATACAACATGTTTTCGGCCATAACTCAAGAACCCTCAAGATGTGTGAAGCATTCATGTATTTACAGATATGGATGTCAACTCTAAGTGCAACAGGACTGGTGCACAGAGGCACACAACTGCGTGGCGGTATATCTAGTTACTTTTGAAGGCACTTTAATTGATATTGATTGATGTTATTTCATTTGGCTGGTTGTTTGTTTCTCACTCAGGCGCTCAAACTTCAGGGAAAACTGTTCCTATATATGTGCCAATGTATTAGTCGTAAAATAAAGAACATCTCCCAAAATAATGTTATTAATTACAAAAACACCACAACTCGCAGACACCAAAACTACCACAGAGTTGAATCAACACCTCTGTAACAGACTCAGCTTTACAAAGGTAGTTATTTCTTGTCGAGCTGTGTCCCACCCATGTCTGTCCCAAGGACTCTGTCCTGCATTTTGTGAATAGCATTTGAGTTTTTCAACCTTGAATTTGGTCCACTTTTCTCCCTGCTCTAATTCTGAATCCTGAATGTCTCACTCCATTTTACATCTCTATTTCTCCCTCAACTTTCTTTCTCTCCATCTGTCTCTAAATCTCTCTCACCCATATAAATTCGTCAAAGCCCTCTCAATCAAGCATACACACATATATTCTCTCCTCATGTGTTTATTTTGGTGGGGTGACTCTGACTGGCTGACTACTGTGAAGGCCGGAACCGTGACAGAGCGGGAAGGAGGGGAGAGGGAGGGACCTGGCAAACACGGGGAGCAGGGAGTGAGGGAGAGAGAGAGACACTGAGTGGGTAGTGAGATACTATAAAAGAGAGTGCCGGAGCTGTCGCTGGCATTAACCTCAGCAGACAGAGACTCACACACACAAAACGAGACCCAGACAGAGAGGAAAGGGAGAGCAGAGTTGAAACAGAAGCACTCACATCGAGGAGTGAAGGACAGAGGCTGACCAGAGCAGCTCAAGAGCAGTTATTCCTTTAAGACTGTTCATCGTCAGTGTGACTCAACTTGGAGATTTGAGGAGTGTTTGGCTTGACTTTGGACAAACTCTTGCTTTGCGGCTTCTGAGACAAAGACTTCTTCAAACCGGACAAAGCACCAGAGAGAGTAAGGAAAGGGAAGTTTGAGACGTGCACAGACAGTCAGCTGTCATCTTCCAGCTGTGCCCATACTTGGGGTTGCATTATATTTCAACTAATTCCGTACCAATTTGGGCCTCTGTTCTACTAATGGCTGCTGTGCGTCAGATGGTTATGGAGGCCTCTGGCTTCCACGTCCTGCCGGCCCACCTTATGGCCTCAGCCATGGAGGAGTTCCCCCAGCAGCTGCCTGTCCCCAAGTGCCCAGCAAGGGGCAAAAGCCGTTCCCGCCGCCCTCGTGAGGCTCGCTTCAAAACACAGCCCGTTACATTTGCTGAGATTGCAGAAGTAGAAGAGGAGGGGTCTTCACCACTTGAGGAGGAGAGGGCACGCCGTTCCTTCCTGCAGTCCCTGGAGAACCTGCGGCGGAGCACACAGACCCTCCACTGCCCACCGGCTGCCCACCACAGCTGCACCCCAACACCCACACAGGCCAGCCTGGACTCCAGTGACTCCGACTCCACTCAGTGAGGGGTGCTCTTCTCCTGGCACCCATGTTCCTTGCTTCGCCTTGACGCCGCTTTGAATGGAGGCCAACTGAACTGAACCAAACTGGCCTGTCTGCCAGCCTGCCTGTGTGTGTAAGCTGCTGCTGAAAGTCTGCATTTAATATATACTAACATATCAACATACAGTGTATAGCTCGAAGGTGCACATCCGTAAAGATCTTTACCAGTGCCACAAGCTGGTTATACTGCTGTATAGATATGATGAGTGTGAAAGTAGCAGATGACGCTGTGTTGAACACACCACTCTTCAGATGTATTCCTTTTCTACTGTAGATGTTTATGAGGAAAACTTGAATGATGTAAGTTGGTTGATATTTTTCCATTTTAAAGTTATATGGGTATTTTCGTTTCAATCCAGATTTTTCTACTTGACCAGTCATCATAGAAAGGACTGTTAAGTTAGTATTGTGACTTACCACACTGTAAATAATTTGACGTAGCAATGTGCGGAGCGTCAGCAGTGACTTGGCCGTCACTGAAGCAACAGAGTACCGTTGCAAAGCTTTGTCAGGAGTTCAGTCTCTTGTTTTCCAGCTTCACAGTGGATGAAATCTCTGCTCTTGCTTTGATTCCTGAGCAAAAGAAAATGCCTTTCTATATGTCTTTATTTATTCTCTTATTTTGTTCATAACCAAGTGGAGTTGTAGATGTGATATTTTATTGCTCTTTCTGACTTCTAAAGTCACCTTGACTTTCAAAGAAAATCATAACCTTTATACTTTATATTTGTTTTACTTTATACATATATGTTACAATGTTTGTTATATGTACTTTAATAAATATTTTCAAGTATTTTGAGTCATTTTCTGTTGCCATTTCTTTTCAAATTTCCTTTTGACATCAACTGAGCTGAAACTGTAATCCAACTTGATTTACACTCAGTCAAGTGAAACAAATAGAAACTAGTATAAGTTAACAGTAAGAGGACATGGAAAGGGCAATATGTCTCAGCATCAAAACAGTTTGAGAAAACAATACCGACCCTAAAATGTTGAGGAGATGGATGAAGAGGTAAAATCCCACCACAAAGTCTTATGACATAACAGAAAAAGGAGTCATGTAGCCTTTACTGCAGCGATACATTGATGTAGGCAGGTAGGCATTATGTTTTCAGGTTGCCTGTCTATCCGTCTGTCCATCCCACTCTCATGAACACACAACAAATTTGGCACAAACGTCCACTCGGACTCAACAATGTACCAGCTAGATTTTAGTAGTCAAGGGTCACTGTGACCTCGTCTGTCTCATTCTCATGAGCACAATATCTCAAGAATGCCTTGAGGGAGTTTCTTCAAATTTGGCACAAACGTCCACTTTGACTCAGCTAATCAGAATTTGGTAGATAAAGCTCAAGGTCACTGTGACCTTTTAGCCATGCCTCAAGAATGAATGCGCTAATTATGATCAAAATTTACACAAATGTCTAATAGGATGAAATGATGAAGTGATGACATTTTATATCCAAAAAGTCAAAGGTCAGATGCTCTGTGACATCATAATGTTCTGCAAAAACACTTTTCTGGCCATGACTCTACATCATAACATAACATTTGGAAAGATATTGAATTGGTGACACTTAGGTTGAGTCCCCACCTTGAAATGGTGCTTATTGTATATATCTTCTGTGCTGCTGGGGAGAAGATGTGTGTGAAGCATCCACATTTTCACAGATATGGATGTAAACTGTAAGTGCAACCTAATTGGTGCACAGAAGCATACAACTGTGAACCAACAATTCTAGTTCATTTTAATTGTATTTGTTTATATTGGCATTTTTGCGACATGCCTTTTGCAGTTGTTTGTTTTCTTGTTTTAACTTTACCTTAGTTTTTTGTCTCTCTTATGTTTGCTAGGACTGTTTGGCTTCCTGTTGCTATATAGAAAGAAGAACCTTATAAACTCTATTTTTAAGGTGTTATTTAAACAACGTTATCATTGTTGTTGTTATGTTTTAATCATTTTCTAATTTGTGGTAAAAGTAAATTCATTCACACTGGGATTCCCTTTGTGCTCTGAATGTAAAGGTTCCATTGTGCATTAAAAAAAACATCCAAATAGAGCTTGTTTTTAATAAAAAGTGCTAGGGAATGATTCCCCTAACCCACTCTACAAAGATATGGGCTAATTATGTATATATTAATTCTAATGTTTGTTTAGAAACTAGCCCCTGCCCTTCTGTCATTTTGCAAGAGTGACCCACAGCAGAGCATGTTGAGTGTCCCTGCTTTACTGGCTCTCCATCTCCAGTGTTATTGTTAAGATAAACTGACGTCTGACCCATATGTAAACATGCAATACTTGAGCTGTGTCCACTGCATGCTTGCTGGCCTGGTGACGCACTTTCAGTAATGTTAGGTTGTCATCAGTGAACTCAGCCACAACAACCACCAGCCTGCTGAGAGAAGTGCCCTCTGCAGCAATCACTCCTGTTGCTAATAACCCCACTCTCCTAATCCACTTGGTGACAAGAGAAACGTGATGAATGACTTCCATCCGAGTGCGAGTCAGCAGCTTGTTGCAGATGGAGACAATGCTGCATGGGCTTTAGTTGAGAACCTGCTTGGGTTGCATGTGGCTTGGCTAAAAATACACTCTGATTAAGTAAATCTACAAGATGAGGGAGACGTTCTCTCTGGACGTATGATGGCTTAAAGGTGGACAGTGATGCTTGTGCCATAAGGAGATGTAATGACAGAGAGACACGGACTGGAGATGATTGTTTTACTTAATGTCAAGAAATCCAAGGAGAAGACTAAAAGACCAACAATACATTAGTCCGTCACACTTTCCGACTTTCCGATCCTGTCTGTAGCACTAAGCCTAAACTTGTTGTTTTAAAAACATGACACAAATATTTAATGTTATCATTTTTACAGGTTAATTTACAGGTAATTTCTTAAAACAGCTGGGTACTGTTGATTTTAGCAAACATTAATCAAACAAGAGTAAATTGTGCATTTCACTGGGACTATTTTCAATCAGGCATTAATATACATTTGGTGTTGAGTACCCAGTGATTGCAGTGACAGAAACTGGATTCGGGCCAGTTTACCTTGGTATGATTCTGGGGCGTCATTCATCCCAAGATTCAGCCGAGTCGGGCAAGCCCTACTTATTTCCTCCGGCATGCCAAATTTGGGCGGTACTGGGTCAGGTCATTTTAGATAATGGCTCAGTGATAACAGTGTCACCAGCTGGAAATGGGCCAGTTTAGTTGACCTGATTTTGGGGTGTCATTCATCCCAAGTGTCAGCCAATTTGGGGAACTGGACACGGCTCGATTTTCGGGTTGATGCTGGGCCAGGTCGTTTTGGCTACCTGGGTATTATAGGCATATTTCTTTGGTTCAATTTACATGCAAAAAATAATGTTTTTTTTCTTCCCAGCTTTTTACACGGCTGATAGTAATAAATAAATGACAATAAATATTCCACTGATATTTCCAGGGCGACACAGTGGTGTAGTGGTTAGCGCTGTCGCCTCATGGCCACGGGGTTCTAGGTCCGAAACTGTGGTTAGGCCTTTAAAGTATAGGCAGTTATGGCTCATGAATGACTTAGTATTGGTGTTTACATGCAGCTGTGCATACTGCAATTAACATAAAGCGCCCCCACGATGAATCAAAATATAGAAAAACTGCAACAGCTGGAGCCACCTGTGCCACTGTGATTCTTTACATAAAAATAGGATTTTTTCAAAGTTTTCCACTGGTGGCTGACTTGTTCAACTGTGCACATACAGCCTCCTTCTTTCATCCCTTAAACAACCTTCTTGTATAAGTGGGAGATATTTGCGTCCATATCCAAAAACCTGTTGATATTCATGTCTTTCATAATATTTAAAAGCGGGGTGTTTCTCTTTCCAACCAGAAATGTGAGCGTTCCTTTTTGGACATGGATCTCTAACCCATCTTTTCACACTCCTGGCTTGCTTGTTTGTATATAACTGACAGAGCAGAGTGTAAACAGAAAGAGGCCGTGTGTCACAAATTGCGGTAAAAACCCCAATTCAGACGCATTTTGTGAATGCGCTCAGAAGAATGCTCCTAAAAGCTGAATAATATTGGCACATCCCACATGGAAAATGCTGCGTTTGGAGGCTTTATTTGGAATATCCAAACGGAATATGCTGTTTCCATTACCTGATTTATTTTGGTCTTTTGGTGGCCTTTCTCCCGCTGCCCAAATCGTCATGACAGCTGACCCTGCTGCTGCACCTGACATGAAACAAAGCACAACTGCCCCTCTATTAACTACAGCTAATTCCTGTCTCCTAACCAATAGGGAGAAAAGACAAAACCCAACTGGTAGCACATGAGAGGTCTCCATACATCTCTCCTCATCTCTCACACATTAGTCAGTGTTTATCTAGAGCTTGTAGAGCTGTCATACTTCATCACATCCACAGCAGAATTACTGCCTGTTTCTATGTGTGACAACACAACTCTGGAAGCATTTGCGTCACTGAAATTTCTGAATTTCCTCACTAAAGAGCGAGAGCGTTTCTAGAAAGAGAGAGATTTGTCATTGCGTTCTGGGGTGACAGATAGATCCAGTTTATTATGCCTCCATTTTCCGCCTACTTCCTCCAGCAACCTAGTTCTTATGTTGCAGAGGAGATTAAAGAGTGTGCAAAAGCATCACTATAATGAATCAAAAATGATTTTGTCCCCACCTAATCTTATGTATGAGGATATTGCCCTCCTTATTAGCTTCACACTCCGATTCTGACTGCATGACAGATGCTCAGTGTCCTAAAGCTTGAAATGCATGTTATAGAGACTGATTATAAGCCAATTTCTGAGTGAAGAGCATGACTAACTATACACTTCTCGACTTAAAAAAATAATACCTGGTGCCAGGACACGAATGGCTTTTTCACCTTTTTTTCTAAAATCCGAGTTTAAACACAAATTACACTGCACTTCATTAAAGGTTAAACCTTCACCCTTTGCAAGATCGAAGGTAGGGACTAGACCTGAGCCAAACCCTGAAAGCAATCAGTTACATCTTAAAATCAACAGTAGAGTAGTTCAAAGAGGGATCATGTGACCCTGTGATGTGCATGGTGTCTTTCTTAACAACCTGGCAGAAGACAGAATTGCCTAAAAGGGCAACCATCTGTTAAATAGAACCTGTAGCACATGGGACAATTTGTACAGACACCATGTTTGGCCAGCTAACAAAGCGACAAAACCTCAAAGCTTTAGTGCGACTGAGAGTACATGTGGGCTGAATATGTGTAATCTTGTTAAAGTGCCTTTTTTTTCCTTTATTGAAGGTGGGATGCCAAAATGTTTGAAAGGAAACATCACTGCTTTAAGTGCACTACTGTGATGACAGTGCGTTACTTGGAGTCTGACCAGACTGACAGTACGAGACAGAACAGACAGCAAACACACAAATGCACAGCCTCTTCCTGTTCGGGTTTCCTAACATTCTGATTCATCCAAGTCAAAGTGTAAACACATCTTCTTATCTTATTCTAGGGATCAACAGCTGTGAATTACACAATGAACTGTAGGAGGCACTCTGTGGTAGTCTACAAGAACTGACAAATATTTTATATTACATGCTAAAAGTAGCATGTACTTTTTAATGACATGATGTTGAATTGTTAAAATCAACCTAATTGCCTCAAAAATGTCGACATTGTGTGTGTCTGCAAATCACTGATCCATTACATTTGTTGCTCTACAGCAGATAACTGAAACTTAACTTTTCTTTACGTTTCAACAATCCTGTGGTTAACGTGTGGATAAAAAAACAACACTGGGGTACCGTGATTAGGAAAAGATGGATTATGTTCTGTCATAAAATTCATGGTTTTGGTGGCACAATCCTTGCTTGAAACACAGCCATGCCTCACTCAAAAAAACAGCCACCCTTTGTGCCAGTATCCCAGCAGGAAATGTAGCAATGTTGGTGTCAAATACAACCACCTTTCATGGCACTATCCTGGAGTAAATATATGTATATCATATATAATGTGACATTAGAAGCTTTGATATAATGCATATATTTATGATCTTTTCATTGTTCTTTGTTTTTTATGTCTTTGTAAAGCACATTGTACTTTTTTAAAGTGACTGTTATTTTATTTTTGTGGTAGTAATTACCACAGCTGTCTGTTAACTTTACCACCATCATTTTGTTTTATGTTTAGCTTTGTTTGATTTTTAAAACATTAAAGGGGTTCCAAAATATTCAGCAGGTCATTTTGGAGTTCACTGCATACCTCAATGGACACTAACCAGGCATTTGGTCATCATACATCCGCTGCTATAAATGTCAATAGATCCATCAAAATGCAATTAGGGCAAGTGTGCGGATGTGAGCTCTGAGACAGAAACAGTACAAACACACAATAGATCCGACAGGCTGCTCAGCATAATGTTCTGCAGGCTGTGGGTGGAATCACTGAGCAGATGCTCTCGGCTTGGCAGAAATGACTCGTGCTCCAAAGCAAATATGGTAGTGGACATTATTCATGCTGACCTGTATACAAGTGCACATCACGAGAATAGTCATGCCAAGATCTAAACGGAGTCTTCTTTAAGTCATCGCAGCGGGGCAGTCTTCAATCAGTGCCATATTGAAAAAGCTTTTCTGATCCTTCTGACCCTAAAAATAAATCTTTCGGTCCCTATGGACCAGCCTCCTGGTTTCTGTTTATATTACAGATAAGGCAAACTGGCTTGTTTTGGGGACATTTTCTCCTCGTTTTATGTGGCACACAGAGTGTTTTCCAAAATAATTAAATCTGATGCACTCAGTTAAGAATGATGAAAGAATTACATTGAACACAGAATAAAAAAAGACTAAAATATCATATAAAATCTAAAATAACGAGATCAGAGACAAAGTAGTCAGATGTTTCGACTAAACTCACAGAAACCAAGACTTGCAACTTCTCGCGAAACACTGTAAATACCTCTTGTGTGTGAACCCACAAAATGTCCACCAAACTTTTTTTTCCTACTCCCCTTGTTTTCATTTTAGTCCCCTGATAATATTTACTATAATCATCTCTTACTACAGTTTTGTTAAACATGAAGTTTTACCACTATAAAGATTATTCAGTATTGAGTGACCTGAAGGTAACAGTGGTAGGATTGCATGTACAAGTATTACACTTTTGCATGTGTGTGCATATTTATGCACACAATATTTGTGCATTTTATGTGTCTTGGCAGCAGCATTCTCCCAAAAGCATCCATGACCTACATCCTGGTCTCATGACTTAGGGGGTGTCTGGTGGGACACAAAAAGCCGTCTAGAACATTCAGCATGCTTCTTTCATCTCTCCCTATTTCAAAGCTTTTCTAAGCTCTTCATCTCCCCCTGGTGCTGTAGAAAATAGGTGATTACGGATGCAAAACAGAAGGTGACCCACATACCTCCTCTCCCAGTGTTCTATTTCCTTAAATCTTTCTTTTTCTGGTTTGCCCTCTAGCCCTGGGGAGTACAGGAGGAACATGCTACCCTTACACTGTCCACAGATAATCTGAAAAGCAGAGAAGCCGGGAACATACAGCTACTTAAAGATGATATTGCCTGTGTCAAGGATTTGCTCATTGCTGTTTTATTGTGCTTAATTATCCTGTATTTATTCTCAAAATATTGCACTGAATCTAATTTTTACTTGTGTTATCATTGAATTTGTATGACCAGCCACATACTGAGGACACCATGTGATTTTTTTCTGGTCTGCAGACCCACACAGAGCATCCTACTTTGCTTAAAACTTGAGGAAACATAGAAAAAACAGTGAGAAGACCCAGACTTCCAGATCAAAGCCAAACATTGCTCTGAATGAGAGTTTTTCCATTTTAGGCAGTGAGAGACAGAATTGTTGAGGATGCCAAGCTCTCATTCTCACTGCTTTACTTGGCACACCAGAGCAGGTGAATAGTCAACTGAGGACCAGTGTGATAAAAAACGCAACAACCAAAAAAAAAAAAAAAACACGCCGAGCCTGTTGCCCATTTTTTGTTTTGTCTCTTTTCTTTAAAAGAACACAGAGCAGACAGTTGAGACAAAATGGACATTGCACATTTATTGATATTTCATATTTTTTGCACTCTTTTCTACTTTGTACTGGAACTACTGCAAAACAGTTTCCATCAGTAGTCCAGTAAGTAAAAAACAAACAAAAAAGAACATTTTAAGGCTAAATGAGACGCTGGAGTGCCTATAAAGCATCTATAAAGAGTTTGTTAATAAAAAAGAAACAACAACAACAAACAAACAAAACAGCTCCAGAAAAGGTCCACACCAAGCCCCCTATGTCCTTAAACTCTAGAAACGCCCCTGTCACTTTGTATGTTTTTTCAGGTCATGTTATACCTGAGTAGCCAGATATGTCAGTTAGTTAAATATATAGAACTGTTAACTTTCAAAAAATAACAATATTATGTTTCATATACAAGTCGGGGAGAACCAGGCCTACTTATTTCTTTGATCCTGACGTTACCAAGTAGCTTTTAAAAGTTAAATGCGAGCAGTGATTCTTATTTCATGTTTCTTATAATAGAAGTCGGTTAAGTTTGATTGACAGTGCATTTGCCCAATGACAAGTTAACTTACGGCTCTTGACGAATCACCGCCCAGCTTGCGGAATATTTTGAACCAATTAGATTGTTGTTGTTACAGGATGTAACCAATCACGGCGAAGGGGTGGGCTCTCCTTCAAGGAGCGCGAACGGTTGAGGCTACGAGAAAATGGCGAACAGAGAAGAGTTTCGGTTGTGGAATAACATTATATGGAAACTTTAAGCTGTTTTGATACCTAAATGAGACCGTGTGTGTTTGATTGTTTTACCTTAGGTACCAAGTCGAACAACGGCGAGTGCTAAACCTATGTCACACCAGCCGAGGCTAATTTGTAATCAGGTTAACTTGAGTGACGCTAGCTATGATAGCTAGCTAGCAAGACAACTAACTGTTGGCTGGAAATACAAAGTGTCGCAGCTGTAAATGGCGTCCCTGTGCCCACCATGGATGCATTATAGGGAAGGTACCCACACACGGTGAGATAACACTGGACCTGAATACCTATGAGCGAGGCTTACCTGTTTTCATGGCTTATCGGTGAGTATAGGGCTGTTTAGCCACTCTGGCACAGTGCGTTTGACGTTATGGCTTTGCACAACTTGGTTTTTGTCATCGATGTGGATTATGAAGATCACTGTTCAGGAGATCAGCTGGATGTCAGAAATCATCTCGTAAAACGAGGAATATTATTAACCCTGCTGCATTTCGGCTACAAATATGGATTTGACAAAGTGCGTTGGGGTTATAAGTTCTTTCAGTCCAAGACTGGCCGCAATGCAAGTCTCCTATCAAGGGGGTCAGACTTCAAGGAGCTCCGCCACAAAACTTTTGATGACTTTGAAATAGAGTTTGAAGCCAAGTTTGATCTGAAGGATAAACCGTGCCCTTCTAAGCAGAAACAGCAACCCAATCAATCTGCCTTAGTTCAAAATGCACTCAAAGAAACCCTGCTGGACTTCCAGTGGGACAGACCAGACATCACCTCTCCCACCAAACTGTCCCTGAGGCCGCGGAAGTCGAGTCAACCTGGGAAGCCCAGTGTTTCTCATGAGGATGAGATTTCAAGCAACGGGAGGAACGTGGTGTTTATGGTCTCAGAGTGTCCACGGTCTAGGTTACAGCTTGTGGACTATCTGTCTTTGGGAGACAGTGACCTACCTACAGATGTGACGGAGCACATAATACCCAGGGCCCTTCATGACATGCTGGTTCAGAGACAGGTGGTGCTGCACTGGATTGACAGTAGATCACATGTTCAGGTGAGTACAGCACAGAGTAATCACTATTTGGAAATCTATTGATAAACAATCGAGTTATAAATCTTGCGTAACCCAATGATGATAGCATTTGAGAACAAAATAATCAGTATTGTGAGTATAATAGCAGATAAATGTCACTCACTCTTAAAGTAGCTGTCATAGAAGTTCATATAACTTTTCCACTTAATTGTAAAGCAGCTTTTAAGACCATAAATATTTTAGGCTAATGTGTCTATCACACTTTTCACCATTTCGAGATGAGTGGACAAACACCACAGATGTGTCTGTACAGGGCACATTCTGCTTTGGCCTTTTTGGTCGTTAGATATAAATTGATAATCTATGGGAGATTTTTGAAAGTTGGGTTGCGTTGTCTTCCATTGTCATCAAAACACCAAAATGAGGGAATCTCTTTTAGAAGAATAATGCCCCTCCCTACAGCAGAGGCATGAAGAATGTCAAAATGCATTTGTGCTTTTCTGATGGTAGGTGTTTGGCTGGCCAGCCAGTACACGCTTTAATGTGTTACTCACCTAAAACTTTGTTGTTTTTCTCATTTTTTCCCGAAAACCACTGTCACTAAGATCTAAAATGTGAGTTTACTTTTCATATTTCAGAAACAGTAAGCTCTTCAGCATCTTTTGGAATTAAACATTTGCAAACATTTTAAAATAAAGGCATTAAATCACACTAACCTCATGCTCTACACTGTTTAACTAGTCAGTGTGAAATCTAGAATGACTATACACATCCAGTCATTAGTTACAGATAACTACCTGCTAACGTGGCTGTTAAAACAAATTCCCGTTTCCACTGATGAAAGCAACTTTGATCTTATGTCTTCTTGCAGGTCATGAGGTGTGAGGATCACCTCAGCTTTGACAAGATGTCTGAGATCCTAGCTCATCTGGGTGGCAGAGTGATTCCTGTGGTTGCATTGTTGAACCTCTGCTCTGCTCAGAAGCCAGACTCAAGCTTCAAGGGAGAGACCTTCGCATTCAAGTCCAGCATCGCATACATGCTGTCATCTGAAAGGCTCCACCGCCTGGCTTTTCCCGTCATAGGCGGTGTTCTGCGATGGGAGCAAGGTTGGTGACCCGGAAATGAACTCTTATCATCCTCTGTTATGACTTAGACATTTCTGAAAAAGTGCAGGTGTAAAAACTGTTGGTGTGATCTATACAGATGCTCCATTAGCTTGAGACATTATAACTGTACTCCGCATTGTCTTGGAAATGCAGATGAAGAGAAAACTTTGTAATAATATCTTGACAAAAGAAACAAATCAACACCATGAAGACAACAAAATTTGAACATAAATCAGACACAACAGCAGAAATGAAATGACATGCATTAGTGCCAGGCAGGAGACGTAAAGCACATCAAACATGAGGAAAATGTTAAAAATGAACGGCCATTATTCACACGTGTTGTGTCATTCTTCACCCAATCAGGTGATGTGACACAGAGCTGTGGCGTCATGGTTGAACCAGTGTCTCGTGGTCAAAGGTCTCTCCCAGAGTCAGTTCAAGTGTGTCTGAAGGGAGTGCTGCAGAACTGGGATACCTCTTCACTGACGCAGACCTCCACAGAGTCATGGGTGCTACAGTGCTCCAGCAGCAGTGACCAGGGGGCGGCCGCCTTCCAGCATCTCCTAATGGAGCTGTCTGCTCATGCTCTGCACATGGTGAGACATCCAAAAACAACTGTGGTATTTTTCACAAGCTGCTGATGAGCTAATTGTGTTTCAGTTATACAGCACAGCTGACACCGCTAAGGGCTGCTGCCACAGCATACATATCTGCTCTGTAAATACAAAGTCCTTTGTTTTCCTTTGAGAGAAAAAAAGTCAGAAACCATTGGGGGAATTTATATTTTATATTCTTCTGGTGTGATGGCGCTCCCCAGTTTTGCATTCATTTAACAGAACAAGGGAATATTTGAGATGCGTTTCCATTTCCAGACTCTGTTTGTTTTGCTCTGCTACAATCAGGTTTGTTAAAGTTTTTTAGAAGTCATTATCAAAATATTAACCCAGTACATTGCAGATTTTCATGTCATTACCTCAGAGTCAAGAAGCAAAGTTGAGTGAAAGCGACATTGCAGAAAAGGCGCTGAGATACATTTCTAGTTGAATAATATCTCAATAGGAAGAACACAGCACGCTCTATGAAACATAGCAAATAGATAAGACAAATTGAGGGACACATGGCACATCAGAAAAGATTTGATTTAAACACGTTATCCCACAATAAGTCTTAATGAACAGATTTTTTTTAATATTTATAATTAATGGCATCAATTTAGTATCCAGTTACTAATTTTTTTTGAACGCCCTAACAGAGCATAGAGATCTGGGGTTGGGAGTGGATTGTGCACTATATAAGCATGCGAGTAGCTCAGTGGAATTAAGACATACAGCTGCATCATCATTGCTGAATGTCCTTCTTTTCTGTGTGCATTTACTGATTCACCTATCATTCACCCATCTTCCTCACTTTTTTGCTTGTTCTTCCAGCTCTCTGAGGTGAATGACAGCAGCTCAGTGTGCTCGGCTGTCCTCTCCCCCTTGTCACACACTACAGCTTTGCTCACCATCTTCCAGTCTGGCGTCACACAGCAGAACCAGTTCTTGACCACTGAAATCATTGCCCCCGCGACAGCAGAAACCTCAGCTGAACTGCCAGATGTTGTGAGCAGCGTCCTGGGAGTAGTGTATGACATAATGGAGGAGGATGGTGATAGTGTCGATGGTGAGGACAGAATAGTAGTACTCAGCTCAAAACAAAATGCCTGCTTTGCGTTTTGTTTTTTTCCACATCTTTATGTTCCTCGACTATGTGTATGCCTCAGTGAAACTGCAAATATTACCAACAGCAAAACTTTTAAATATATTAGATAGATTAGATAGATAGGTTTATTGTATTGCTAGTCCTTTATTGTTGATTTTTTTTATTATTCTTCACACCAACCAAAAGATCACCAGGTTCCTGAATGGGCTCAACAGGAAATCAGCCATTACCCCCTGACAACAGGCGTGTTGGAGAGTTGGTTCCCTCAATCAGATCAGTCAGGAGTTAGTTCCCATTTAATGGAGTCAATGAGGTAAGATTTATTTATTTTTTTATCTGATATGTATCTGATATCTGATATAGTGCTTAATAAGTAAGAATTATAAAATATTTAAACACAAAAATAGTCATAGGCAACCTAAAACAAACTCATTTTTGGCACAGAGTTCAGGTAACATGTAGTCCTGATGTTTCACTGGCTTTGTTGAACAGGTTGCTGCATGCAGTAGCAGAGCAGAGAGAAGAGGAGGAGTCTGTCCTACAGCAGGAGCTGCTCAGTGGTCTGGCTGAATTGTATCAAGCATCCCAGGGTGCAGAGGCCAAGAGGGGCAAGAAACGTGAGAAACCTCAGTTTTTAGCATATTCCAGGGTTTCTGTGAAGGTCATGACATTTTTAAAAAGTATGAAAGCATATTTAAGATATTGGCAATCACTAATTATCATTTTAAACACAAGTTTAAAATGTGAGAAAACTGAAGAAAATTGTTCATTATTAATTATTATCTTATTGAAATTTTGACCAGAGTGAAAGCAACACAAAAAAATCTCCCGTCATTTCCCGTCTTTGATCTACAGGTGGCGCCCAGCGCACGCCGGTGAAACAGAAGATGAAGACCATGAGCCGCTCCTTACAGATGCTGAATGTCGCGCGGCTGAATGTCAAAGCCCAAAAGAACCTGACAGAGACTGAGCAGCAGGGTGCTGACAGCAGGGGGACAGACAGACAGGGGAAGAGACGGTCAAGTGAAAGGAACAAATCTGGAGGAGGGAGCACCATCAGTGAGTGTCCCTGTTAAAACTTACAGCACTCCTGCTCAAATTATCACCGTGCTACAGCATTTAAGCAAACTTCCCAACACATCAAACTTTGCTTTTGATATAGTAACAAATCAAACAATGTATTTTCTCCCTTTGTCCAGGTTTCACAAGTGAGGCAGAGCTGCTGTCCCATCTGAAGTCAAGGTATGAGAGGACTTTGGAAGAGAGGGACTCACCCCTTCTCACTGGTGTCCAGCAGCTCCTGTTTGCTGTCAAGACCTTCCTCATGACAGAATCAGACCTTGAGGTAAGACATGTGGCAACTTTAAATGTACTGCAGGATTCTGACCTGACCCATTTTCATCATTACTGCAGACTGGTTATTATTTGTTAGTTGAATAGATAATTGTGCTGCACCATGTGGATAATCATTTTTATACAGGTACAAATTTGGTTAGTTTTTTAAATTTGGTAGATTGTTTTTTTTTTTATGTGCCTTCTGTAGGAAAAACATTAACAAGATGTTGATGTAAAGATGCTGAAACTTTTCTTATCGGGATAATGAAAGCATTCAGTGTAGTTTAAAGACAAATTAAACAGCAGGACTTTGATTGCTATGCATAACTAAAACTTTCTTTGCAGGCAAAGATCTCACTGTTTGTTCAGCAACACCTACTCAAGACCGGCAAATCAATCAGGCAGCTCTATAGCACAGCTGCTGATGCTGAGAGCAAAGTCAGAGAGTGAGTGCCTTCTACCTTTGTGTGTTACCTTGTTTTTCTAGTCAATAAAACATGCAAAACTCTGTCCACTGACCACTACTTTAACAAACGTGTGTGCCCGTCCTCCTTGATTATTTCTATTCTGAGGTCAGCCCTAACACAGGTTGTCTCCTCTAGGTGCGAGCTTCAGGTGTTATTGAGGCTGCAGTTGTGCAGGCTTTTCTCGGCGGAGCAGTCTGACTCACTGGATGTTGACCAGATGGCAGAGGAGGTGAGATGCTCACTACTGAGTCACTGCTGCAGTTGAATCTTGTCTGTTATGGGCCTATAGAGTATGTTGTCTAACATTGTCAGTCGTGAAATAAAAAATAAGTGCTTCTCTGTCAGTATTTGACTAGCCTGACTCACAAGGCACAACTGAGTAAACCTAAACCTATTAAATTCTCAATTCTTCTTTTTTTTTCTCAGGTGGCTGAAATGCTCCGAATAATCTCTCTAACAAAAGACCCAGTTTGCCTTGCAAGGTTCCTTGAAGATGAAGTCCTCCCAGGGTAAGTGTTAGAGCTGCAGGAATGCATATCTCCCAGATGAATAGGATGAATAATAAAAGCCTGGTAAGTTTCTTGCTAAAAATTGATAGGAAAGCATTTGAAAACAAAGTAAAATAACAGTAAAAAAACATATATGGAAGTAATATTAATTGAAGGTATTTGTAGGCGTTACCATATATTTAGGTACAAACTTTCATGCATTCTTTATTTTAATAACATACTTCTCCTTCTTAATTGCCATAAATCTTTAGTTTTTAAAAACAAAAGTGATGAAAAGTTTTAAGCTAAACACCAACTTAGTGCACAGCTTCAATATTAAATTATAATTGGAAACAGTAATTTTTTTAAAAAGCCAAGTATTTATCATCTATAGCTGTTGGTTTCTAATATAGTCTTTCTGTGTCATGGCAGGTTCCTGACCGCCATTCCTAGAGTGCTCGCAGATATCTACCACAGTCTGGGCACCCAGCTCCCTGAGGCTTTGGTGGCTGTTCTGCCTGCTGACTTCTTCAGCGACGAGTCAGTTGCCAAGGACAGCATTTCTCCTTCAGCCTCCTCCCCTCCCCTCTCCACACAGAGCCTGGTTTCAGATGGCAAAGATCGCCTGCAGGATCTGCGAAATCGCTCCGCTAGCAAGAGGAGGTGAGGGGAGGCAGTGTGTTAGCTGGACACTTGTGTGGTTACAGAAAATCAGGAAGGGGCGGGAATGAAAAAAAAATCTTGAATACAATTCTATAATTAAACCAAGACATATGTATAAATATATTATAAGTCTAGAATTTTAATTAATTTTTTTGTCTGTTTGTTTTTGTTTAATTTTAGGAGTGGGATGCTTACTCGTCATCGCAGTATGACTGAATCATCACAAAGTCTTCGCCAAATAGAGATCCCTAAAAAGACTACAAGAGCTGTAAGATGACAATGGATAATTAATCCCTGCTGAAACCGTTATCACATTATTAAATTAATTAGGATTATTATTTTTATAATTGTCAGGATTTAACCTTTATTTCAGTCATCAAAAGGAATATTAACTTGTAAATGTGTTATTCAGATTTCTCAAATGCTCACTGTGTTTTCCTGTATGAAGAGCCATCATCCAGATAAGAGACCTGAGATGACCTTTGTACATGCTTCATAGTTATTTAGGATGTCTGATCCAGATTATTTTACCTGCATTTTTGTGTTTTCACTAGTCAAAATCAAAGGTCTGTGTTGCTTTGGAGAAACCTGTTGCAGAACCACAACCCCAGAAACAAGAAACACAAGGTATTTTATGTTTTACATCCAAGTTTGTTATATCCAATCAGAGCCACTTGCCCACTCAACCCAAAATCCTATCCTTTTGAATATGAAACTGAAACTCTGAAGGTTTCGAATTGTGAACAGCTTGAATGAATTTGGTTCAAATGTTATGTTGTCATGTTAAACATCCTCTGAAAATGTAAACCACTTCCACAAAAAATCCACTCCTCTGCTGTCCATTAGTTTGTATGTCATCATGATTTGTAGTTGTGGCTAAAACAACCTGCAACCTCTGATGGACCTTAAAGAGGGCGAGGCACTGTAACTGACCGAGTTTAAGTTGAACTGAGTCTCTCTTTTTTCACAAAGAAGCAAGCTAGATACTTTTTACATCCTCTTTGCAAGCTGACGGGGAGATTATTTTATACCTTGGATTTTGGGAGCAGTATCGCCTTTGACCACAACGAGATGAGAGTCCTTAATTGAGACCATGTACTTATTGTCTACAGAGGTAACGAAGGTGAGAAGAAACCTGTTCAACCAGGAGGTTGTTTCCCCCTCAAAGAGAGCCAAGCTGCCAAGGAGCCAGTCTGTGTCCGCTGTGGAAGGATTGAAACGCAAGCGATCTCTTGACTCTGAAGGTAAACTGAATTGTTATTACAAATTAATTATAGGGAAAACTGTTGTTAAAGTTTAGTGTATTTTTTCACTGATAGTTTGTTCCACCACATTCATCTCAATTTTTAGCACTTAATCTCAAAGAAAATGTTTCCTTTTCAGAGAGGCACAAACTTCTAACAAAGAAAGTTTGTGAAACACCCCTCCACAAGCAAGTGTCCAGTCGCCTCTTATACCGGCAGAAAATGGGAAGGTACGTTTATTTATCAACAGTGCCATTTTTTGCAGCTCTTTAGTTATTACATATATTTTATGACACACAAATCATCTGCAGGTGCGAATTATTGTAAACTAAAAATGTTTACTTTTTTATTTTTGACTATTCTTCTCCAGGAGATCCGTCCCAACTGAGGAGTGCATCGTGGAAGAGTCACCAGTAAAACCTGCAGAAGGTATTTCACTGAGAACAAATTTTTGTTTTGCTTTTCAACTCAAAATATACCGACGTGAATTTAAGAATTATAGCTTTTACTTGTGTACAGCAATTGACTTAATTAACATTTCACCTAAAAGTCAAATATACTTACTGCTAAGTATTTTTGAATGCTTCTCAATCCTCCATGTGACACTGGTACATTGTGGAATTAATTTTAATTATGCTTTGTTTCCTTGAAACAGTATCCATAACTTCATCTTTTTCGCACTTGGATTTTCAGACCTCAGAAGAAGCCCAAGGATAAAGAAGTTTGCTCGAAGACACTCAAACGTCTTCTACTCAAGCTCTCAACCTCGCTCCCGCAACCTTGACAGAGCTCTCTCTGGATCCCAGCTTACTCTCAGCGATAGCAAAATCAGTGGGGTTAACGTAAAAACAGTTCGGTCTCCTATGCGTCTGCTTTTTGGGGCAGCTGATTCCCCCAGTCGTCCTTCCGAGCAGTCTTGTGCAACCAGGGCCACCAGGTCGCGTCTGTCTACAGATTCGAGTGTCTTTGAGGTAAGTTCTCTTTTGGATAATAGGGTTCACTAAAATGAATCATATACATTGGGAGCTGCACCACCTAAACACTTAAACTCACTGACAGAATCTTGATAAGATTGTAATAGTAGTGTGAAATAGTGCAAAAAACAAAAAATTAAAAAAAACGTTTTATTTTCACATCATAGTTTTTTTTGCATGTATCTTAAAAATATATTTTCATGTCAATGTTATATAACACAGCTTGTACAGCTTGTACAAGAAATATTTGAAAACATTGATTTTATACCGCATCTATGCAATTGCTCCTTCGTGTCTTCCTCATAAGCTAAATTATTACTTTACTGAGTCCAGTAAAAAATTACAGTGCCATGAAAAATTACAGTAAGTGTTTATAGTTCACATGAGAGAGTTCTAAATTTGTGTTAAGGTCACACTTGAGTCTGATTTCAAGTGCTTTTAATTGATATTTTTATAGTAACCATATCGAATAACAATGTGATGATGTGAAAGAGGTTCCTCATGATGACCTACAGAGAATTATCACCCAAAACTGCAGCTCCATTCAGCTTTACTGAGCTTTGTTGTGAGTTTTAGCTCATTTTTTAGCTTTCTGGCCCTCAAGTCCACAGTTTTGTTTGACTCTCACTGCCCTCACTGCGCAGTTTTTGGCAGCATTAGGCAGCTGTTTTCAGTGAAAGAGATCCACTGTACACTACTTGCTCAGCACCAATCGGCAGACTGATGCAGTTAGTGACCAGCTGGTGAACATAGTGCAGCGTTAAGCTGCTAAAGAAATAGATATTTACCTTGGGAGTTGGTACATAACAATAACAGAGCTAAAAGAGTGCCATTATTGAACTTGTGAACCTTACTAAGTGGCCAGAAACAATGCTGCAATTAAATGGGTATGTTGCTCTGTAACTATTTGATGTGTATAAATAAGCAGCTGTTTGCTAGCAAGTATAACTAGAACTACTTTAAGGTAAAGATAAGTAAATGTTGATTTCACAGCTTGTTTCTGCTGCCCACAAGTGGCTAAAAACATCACTTATTTCTGACTTTTTTGTTTGTGTTTGATTCTTGTTTCAGAGTCCAAATAAAACACCAACAAAGTCACCTGGCAAACGTGGGAGAGCCATGCATGGGATCTCAACACCCAGGACGCCCAAGACCCCTCGAACCCCCGGGTCCCCCAAAACACCACCTCCATCTAGGAAGCATGTTTTCTCTGCTGCAGAGAGCCCTGTAGCAGGCAGTTCTTGTGAGCTTGTTATGACTCTAAGAGGTAGTCCTTTCAGATCTCCATCCAGACAGACACTTGTGGTAGAGACACCTACGAAGGAAAGCCCTGTGAGGAGCCCGCTGAAGGGTATTCTTAGGACTCCAGTCAAGGCCTTGGCTGAATGCCAATCCTCTCCTGGATTACGTCTTCTCAATAGCCCAATCTCCAGGACTCCCAAGAAGAGCGTCACATGGTCTCCATCCCCTCGAAAATGTAGAGTGGCAGAGAGCAGCGTTACTTTCAAGGTGCCAGAGTCGCCTTGCACTGCAACCCGCAGTTCTCCAAGATTGATGAAAACACTCAACAAGTTCAGTAGCCCTGTCAAAAGCACAAACACTAGGAAAGATATTTTCAAGTCCCCAGAAAAGACTGCAAAAAGTGTATTTATAACAAAGGATAAAAATGAGAGGCCCTCTGAAAAACTCTCCATCATGGTGAAAACACCTGAAAAGGGTGAAACTGTTCCTCCTCCAGAATCCACGCCACCTCTAGACCACCACCTTTCACCTAAACCCAACACTAGGACACAGTCCAAGACCCCTAGTCCCACTCACATGATGATGACTCGCTCTGGACGAACTCCAGGCAAAAGTTCAAATGTTGCATCCCCATGTAAGCCAGCCTTTATACCAGTCAGAGGCACGAGTAATTCAGAAAATACTCCAATAAAGTCTCCAGCAAAGTCCCTGACAAGAAAGAGGTCTGGTCAAGATGCTGGATCCACCAGACATTACTTAAGATCCCAGTCTAGTAACAGTGTTCCTCCCAAACTGATCACAGATTCTGCTGAGAACTGTGACCTTGTGGAAAAGAACACGCAGTCAGATACAAAAGACGAGGTACAAGATGAACCTTCCCAAACGTCTGAAACTGACTCGAGTTCCCATTCAGACTCACAGCAGTTGAACTCTTCACATTTTGCATCCACAGACGATGATAGTATGGACATTGTAGATGCTGCAGTTGTAAAGACACAGTTTAGTGGACGCATCAAGATGAACATTAGTTTTTCACGGAGGCCTTCAAAATCCAGCGAAGACTTTGTGTCGAACACAGTCTGTCCTAAAACACGGGTGTCACCCCAAGGCACACCTTCCCGCAGCTATGGCTTCCGGCAGACCCCTGACCGCCAACAGAGAGAAGCTGCTGCTCGTTTGGGGTACGCAAATGAACCCCCTCGATTTTCAACCCCGAGAGGCCCAGCAAGACCTGGTCGACAAAAGAGCACGGGCACTCCGAACCCTCTCACTTACCAGGTGGAAATGGAAATGCAAACATCAGGACTTCCCAAGCTCAAAATCAAACGCACAGATTCCATGAATGCGGGCGATTTGGCCTCAGATGGAGGTCCTCGATCAGGAGCTCAGAGCCCTTTAGTTGGTGTGAAACCTTCTCAGCTGGAAAGCCCCTTGGCTTTGTTCTCAAAGCACAGAGATCCTGGATGTGTCTCGCCATCTATCTGCACTCACGTCACCCCCGCCAAGAGCACGCCTGGGAAAGGGGGAAGCGTCCAAACTTACATTTGTCAGTCTTACACACCTACACGCCATCCTGCAGGAACATTGTCTCCAGTGGCAACTACAGACATCGTTCCTCTGACTCCTTCACCTCAGAGTGTTGGGAAAGTGACCCCTGACAACCTCAACAGCTGGCCTCGTAGGAAGAGAGCTCAGATTGGAGTGGTCGGAGGCAAGGATCGTGGTCTAAAGGGGGAGCCTTTGCTGGTGGAGTTGCTGGAGGAGGCTGAGCTTGGAGTTAGTAGATTGCAGGACATTGAGGACACGGAGGAACCCTCAAACAGCAAAGCTGCAATATCAGCGCTGACTTCCAAACAGTCCCCCCCTGTTGGAGCAGATGCATCTCCTCTGTCTCCACTGGAGGACTTGTTCTGGATGGAGAAGCTAGGTCAGCAGGCTGACCGTGCTGATCCTCAGAGAGCTGAAGAAGACGTCATATGGGCCGCTGGAAATGGAGATGTCAAGTCAAGTGAGTAGTGGTTCACGCATTACAGCTTAGTGTTGTCAAAAATATTGATTTATTATTTGAAATATTCTGAATCGATACCTAACCATTTCAATACTCATTTTCTGCAGTATCGATACACTGTTACCAGCTGAACTTGCTTGCTCTCTCTTATTGTTGATGTTTACTACAGTCATTCTGCTGCTCTCTGCTTGTCATTGTCATGGTAACATATATCCATTAATAAAAATTTTAAATTGTATTCCCTCATTTTTCAGTGGCATAGAAAACTGATGCTGAATATCAATATTTTTCATTTTTTCAAATTCCAGAATCGTGACAACAGTAGGTCAGATGAGAAACCTTCATTGTGGACTTAAAATAGCTTTCTGACCAAATATTTTGTCTGCGATGATATGAGAGGAAAGCAAGAGAAAACAAGCTGTGACGAGCACATGTTCTGTAGTTTTGCCGAGTAAATGACTGAAATTAGATGTAGTGTCCTAAATGTCTTAAATAATTTAACTTTCAAATGGTCAAATATCAGATGCACTTATTACCATTTGAAAATGGATATGATGTTTTGGCTGTTGTTGATTGATTCCATGAAGTTATGATTTTATCATTGGTGTTTTCTACATTTTCACAGTAGCGACGCCGCCCAGCTCAAAGGTGAGGAAGCCGGTGACAGCAAGTGGGATTTTGGCCCTCACTCACTCTCCATTGTTGTTCAAGGGCAAAACAGGCTCTGCTAGTAAGAGAACACCAAATTTCAAAGGTAAGTTTTTTTTGTTGTTGTTGTTTGTCGTGTGTTTTCTCTTTTATCAGCGCTGCCTAGTTTGACATTTTGACCGCAGTTCATGAGCAGTGATTGACGTGATTGGCACCTGGAGACTCCTCTGCTCCGATTGGTCGTTTTTGTTTACACGGGAGAAGGCAATTAGAGGAACGACAAGGCAATGAATTAGATGGAAGCATATGTATTTTTTTGCAGATTATCTGTAAATTACTAACTACAGAAAATAACAGACAGATTAATTGCTAGTTGCAGCCCTTGTAACACACTGGTGTGAGGTGTGCCTTGTCATACTCTTGGTCATGTAGTGTATTTTCTGCTTATCAGGTGAGTTAGTACGTCAGCGCTCAAGTTTTTTCAGTGGCCTAAAATCTACGAATGAACAAAAATATGCATGATACATAAAATGAATTTGACTTTCTCCTTACTGTAAGTTCCAAACTAACAATCCTCATTTCCTTGACTTTGTAGATGAGGCTGCATCAGGGAGGAGGATAGAAGTCGATGGAGTGGACGTCTCTCCCTTCAGCCAGCCAATCAAACGCTCAAACACAGGCAGGACTTACAGTAGGAAGAGGCTGCTCCACTGATCCACAAAACTGGCAAGCAAAGCGAAAAGATTGTCCACTCTGTGTTGTACTTCGCCTTTCTCAGGCGTGTTTTGTCAGGAGGGCGTTTGATGGCAGATCTGAAAGATGTCTTTCAAGCACCACTTGAAAGGCTTCGCAGAACAACGAATGTCCCTTTGAGTTTCTTCCACCAACACTTTTGACCCTGACATTTATTGTTCTAACCAGTGGCTTTGATTTTAATTGCAACATTTTAAAGGGATATTTTAGATTTTTCAAGTGAGGTTGTATGAGGCACTTATCCATAGTCAGTGTATCATGTACAGTAGTTGGCATAAGTTTTAAGATGTACTGCCAAGTGTTGTACTGCTGTGGACAAGGGCAGCAAACAGAACATATTTTAGCTACCTAAAATATCTATATAAATATATATCAGTTGAAGTGTACACTATATTTAGAATATGTTTATCGTTGTACCTTGCTGTCAGACGGCCCTGTCTGACAGAGAGCTGAAGCCGTTAGATCCATCAGTGCTCTATTGACCTTCTTGAGCAAACTGCACTCCTTTGACAACAACAGTTATTTTACCTCACAAAACACAGGAGTTGCTGGTCTACCACTGCCCCATTTGCTTAGTTTTTTTATTTTATTGTACGACTTTGACTTTTAATTGGGTTAGTTTGTAATTCACCAAAATCACTAACCAATCAAGGAGCGGTATACAAGCAACTCCTGTGTTCTGTGAGGTCGAATTCCTGTTTCTGTTAAAGAAGTGTGGAGGCTTTGAAGAGAGCATAGATGGATGTAATTGTTCCCTGTCGGAAAGCACTGTCTGACAGCAAAGTAACGCGGTCAGAATCTTCTTCATGTAGCGTAAACTTCAACTGATAATGGGTTTTTTTTTTAGCAGCCAATATTTGCTGTTGCCCCTGTCCACAGCAATACATTGTTCAACTTCACTGTCGATGCTTCTCCACACTGGAAGTGTGCCACCTGACATCTACTGCTTGTAATACAGTGACTGTGGATGAGTACCTCATACAACCCCACTTCAAAAAACATCCAAGCTACGCCTGTAAGATTAAAGGGAGGTTCAACACTGAGTTGAAAAGCTATGCAGTTCTGCCAAGATGTTTAAAACTGTTCTATTAGTGATTTTATCTTTCACCATATACCATGTTTTCTGCATCGGTGTCTTTGAAGCTGAAACGCTCAAAAATTGTGTTTTTCAAAATTGTAGTAAGCAATATTACAATCAAGTTTAAACCTAAATTTGTTGATATAAATACTATTCATGTTTATTTATTAGTTTGTTTTTGTCATAAACTTGCTTTTAAGTCAAAGGGAAGGCCTAGTGAGTGATTCATATTGTAAATATATTATGTTGCCAAAGTTTTATGTAAATAAATATCACTTTTCTTAATTAAGTTATTAAAAATGTTTTTATTTAATTCTGTACTCTCCCTGCTTTGTCAGGATTCACTCTTGTTTTTGAACATTTGGCAAAGCAGGGAAAGACTAAAAAAAACGTTCAGTAACCTAAAACATTTCACTTTACTGTACGGACTTTCCTCTGTTTGAGTGCAACTTCCAACTCAATTTTATCAGCGACCAGCAAATAAAAGGAAACCTGATACTTTTGTCCTGCAGTCACCCACCTGTTCAAAGGTCAGTATAAAACTTTTCCTGTGCATTCAGTGGGAGGTGTTGCACATGGGAAATTACATTTTAGTAGCTGCTTATAACCCCCAAATGTAATTATCCTGATAATGATCTGATCTGAAATTGTATTTTGTTTCATCAGAATTGCTACCTGTTATCAGGGAAAATTCGTTAACTATCATATGTTATGTGTTTATTATTACTCACAAGATTAACTTGGCATCAAGCACCAGTGTGCTGATAAGGTGAGGTGACACACCCTTTAGGTATGCTGTGTTAGTATGCCAGTTCAGTTTGGCATTTACAATGCTATTTTACAATGCCACTGAAAACCATTCTACCCTGTGAACAACGCAGTTTTTTACATAAAATATAAGATATGTTGGTAAGAATAAAAATATAAAGTTAATCTTGACTGAATGCTATGAAGCTGCTTTAGTTTCATGGTCCTGATGTTGTGCATGCTGGCTCACTGTAGCTGTACTGGCTTACTCGAGAATACAACAGAGCCATTGTTGATGCTATTAGTAACACGTTTTATTTATATTATGACAAGTAATACAAATGTATACTAGAAAAAGTCCCGTTGAATCACATTGGGCAAATATTATTAACCCTTAAAAAATAAGGTGACGAGACATTTAGAAATGGAACTCAGTTAAATGCATGAAACAGTATTGATCGCACAAGTATTCACACTTCAGGTTAATGTCCTTTTGTCCAGCCTTAAGTCTCTTGCTCTGTAGCAGCATTGCAGATATGAAAACTAAATTTCCCCCTCTTACTGTTTGAGGTCTGTGATGTTGCAAGAGGGGTCATGAATGAACAGCAGCTTTGAAATCCTGCAACAAATGATGGATTGTACTTTGGTCTTTACTCTGACTTTACTTCTTTATAGCATTAATGCTGTACTGTACTTTAGTGTGCTTCCAGGAGCCTTTCAGGACCTTCTCCCACAGAATGAAGCTGCAGGCATCGGGGGCAGGCTTTTCTCACTTTCTTGCTTGGACACTTGAGGCAAAGTCATAGCGATTCCCATTTCTCTAATGTGAACCTTACTGTACTCTAGGGCTACAGCAATTAGTCAATGTATCAATTAGTTTTTTTATACAAAAAAACAAAGTATTTGCTGGGTTCATGCTTCTTAAATTTGAGAATTTGATGCTTTTTCTTTTGCTTCTTCTTTTCTTTGATAAAATGAATCAGCTCCTAGGTGTGTCTGTATTTAACAACTTGTCACACCCTGATTACACAAAGTCGAACTTCTTGTGAGTTATTTTGATACATTTCACATTATAGATGTAATTTGGCCAACACTAAAGTAGTAAGGGGGTAAATACTCGAGCTATCAGTATATGAGTTTTATATTTGTTCTTGAATAAATGTGTAGAAATGTGATTTCTTATTCATGTGTATTAATGTTAAAAAAAAATATCCTAGTTAGATCTGCTATGTGTCAATGTTGTAAAACAATAATGCAAGTCCAAGTGACATGAATTCTTTTATAGGCACTGTAAATTTACCACCACAGGTTTTTCCCAGTAACTCTGTAAGTACCTCTTCCCAATATCATGCATGCAGTTGAAGTTCAGCAGCGTATTGTAAACTAATTTGTCCTGCAGAAATGCAATGTGAACTTTGATCCGAGTACTGTATGCCCACTGTTTCCTCTTTAATCCACAGATTACTGAGTGATCCTCCATAAGGAGCTCAGGCCCCCAATATGAAACAGTATGGCCTCTGTCCGAGAACTACAGACTTAAGTGGATAGGTCTGTAACTGCACAGATCTTATTACTTCCTTTTGATGAAACAATTCAAATAACAAGCTGTTTTGACATAAATAAGCCACATAAAATCTTACCACATATCCCCATGCTGCTGGGAAGGTGCACATAGTTATGTACATGCATAAACAACATACACCAAATGTAATAGAAAAGTCTGGATAGATCCGATAGGCTCACAATTTAGAGGAGGTATTAGGTCTGTTATGACAAGCTTTAAGTTCAAGGTGTTGTCAGGTATTTTTCAGTTAGCCTATTGCTTTGGTAAAGCTTAATTACTCTTTTAATTATATTAAAAAAATATTGGATTATATAAGAACGATGTGAATTAGGACCAGATATTTTCTGGAAATATTGATATTGCTAATGCTAAAGGTTGCATGGAGGTCATAGCTACCTTTAGTGATATGCACTTGTATGATTGGATAATAAAGGCCTCCGTGCGTTTAATTTCCTCTTGAGTAAATTCAAATCAGGCGTGGTTGTAAGGAAGCTGCAGCAGTTTTTATGGTAGCCTAGGAATCACTGGACACACTGGGTTAACTTTGTGATAAGCTTTTATATAGAGAAAAAAACTCATTTATTCTTGTGAAAGAGAAAAGAATGACTGGCTGCATTGTGCGTTTTTGGGCTGTGGAGTAACCCACCGTGATGTAAAACCTCTCAGTGCTGCAGCCCTATTCACTCATGTCCTTCAGTATTCACACCACGCACCTCACCACCACTGTCAAGACTGCCAAAACAAGATGTGTCATTTCCTTTACCATGAAAATTTCACAATAAAGCCATCAGTGGTCATTTTTTTTCAGTGTGACTGATATAAGATGATTAACTTTAACTTTTAAGTTTTAGATAAGATTATATCCATATATGTGTGTGTGTGTGTGTGTGTGTGTGTGTGTGTGTGTGTGTATATAAGTTGGTTCACATTTGCAAGTTTGTCGTTTTAGTTTAGTTTTGAGCTTCATTTTGTCTATGGAACCGGATGAGCTGAATAGTAAAAACTCCAATAGTTAATGAATTCTTTAACTGAGTAATGTGTATTATATTTATATTTTGTAATCTACTGACGTTTTACCTGCTGCTGTTGATCTGCCTGTTGTTCCAGGTTTAGGACGTGGCTGTGTAATAGAGCCTGTCTGTAGACGATGCAGGTATGTTTAATAAGTATAATAATCCTTGTGTATACCAGATGAGCATGTTTGTACTTATTAGGATTAAAGGAAGTACTCCTCCTCCTGCAAATAAAGGCGCCCCCAAAAAAGGTTCCCATCTAATATGTAACTCAAATTTCTCATGGTTACCCACCCAAAAGAAATCAACATAAACTGAAGCCATTTCACTGGAAAGTACATCCCGTATGTCTTCATAGGTAGGCCAACAAAACAAAAAAATAGCCTAATTTTCCATTTTTTCCCCTGTTACATAGCATTAAAAAAATGCCTTGGTCTTTCACACTTTTATTTTGAAGCTGCAGGTACAGTTCCGGTCTCGTGCTGTGTTTCTCCGTCCGTCTTGACGTCGCTCTCATCAGAGGCTCCTCATCACTGACGCTCCCATCAACCTGCCCGTCTCCCTCCCTGTGACCGTGGAAAAGACCTGCTTTTAAACACCTCTACAGAAAAAAACAAAAATGGCAAGCAGCTTCTCAAGAATCTTATCTTCCAAACGGAAAATCGGGATCCTGTCGATGGTTGGGGGCTCCGTAACGGCTGGATTTCTGCTCCACCGGGAACATGTCAACGCGTCAGTGCCCGTCCGCAGGAGCTACCCCGCCAGGTGAAGTCACCCCTCATAAACACATTGTATGTCAGTATGGTCATTAATTGAGAAGTGCTGATACATTATGATTTAATGTAAATTAAGCCTAGGCTACGTTGTTTGCGCTTTTCAGTAATTTAATGAAAACAGGCGGGGTGTGAAACCGAAAGCAGGGATTTTAATCACGTATTATAAAGAAGTCAAATGTAGCAAAGTCTTTATGGGCCAGTGTGCATCATGTGACGCTGTAGTTGCACTTTCTGCCACTATGTAGATTTTGCTTCAGAGGGTGGCGCACTTCCTGGGGGATTGATTTTAATAGATAGGTGAAGTGATGAGTCCTAAAATGCGTAAGTCCTTGCTGAACAAAACATGTAACCCCAAATTTCCACCAGATTCGTGTGCGGTCCGGCTCCGCTCCGTCACGGCAGACGGAGCAAATAGATCACACTGTAGTCTGTGTTCATCTCCACTGATGCCGCTGCGTCTCAGCTCCGGCAGTCCGGAGGCTTGCGGATGAAAAAAGCTATTTTTGCCGGACGCCGGAGCACTCTGCATAAATTCAGCCGAATTTAACATAGAGCAGGTAGGAAATCGGACAGCGATGCAACATTAAAACACCCGGTTAATTCTCATAATAAAACACTCTGTGTTTATGTCTGATCGTATTTCACATAACGACATCAACAAAACGTCAAAATGAGCGGATCCAGGCCTGGAGTCAACAGGTCAGAGGTTTTCGGAGGTCATTACCGGTAACACGGGCGAAGAGAAGCTAATTATGGAGGTGGAAAACCACAAAATTATGTATGACACCAGACATCCTTTAATAAGCACAACCATATAATGGAAATGGTGAGGAGAAATTTATTGGGTGTGAATCGACATCACTATAATTAATCCACGGGGTGAATGGAGTTATTACTTTTTCTGAGTCTCATAAACTTGTGTTCGTCACAGAGCTTATTTTGGCGATAACCGAAAATCCCATTAAAAAAAACCCTTAAGTTTTTTGCGTAGGGAACCAGTGCGTTGCCTCCTTCCTGGTTGGCCTACAAAAATATGTCATTCCTTCGCCACTCTATTGCCAGCCAAATTAGCCACTCTAATACCCTAAATAACCTTGGCATTTAAACAAGTGCAACCTAATGTATGAATGTAAAACCACTCCTTGCTTTATACTGTCATAACATCCATTTACATAATAGGAATATTAATACTGGATGCCATACGAATCAAAGCAGTTAACAGTCGCTTTAAACGCACCATTTTGATACAACCTTATAGCTCTACAGCTCTTGTTTTGGCGTACACACACCTGCTCCTAAAATACAGACTTTATATGCTATGACATAGATGTTATCAGAAATAATTCTGGCTCATATTAGACAAATAAAAAACAGTTGGTTTGCCTCATAGGTTTTGCTATGTATAGGATGACATACTGATGAATGGGAACAGATAGTCTGGGGTGATGTGTACGTGTACAACTACATGCGGCAGTGTAAGGCAGTGCATAGGTGAAGATAGTTATCTGCTGCTCAGATAGATAAAACCCTGCCAGGTGTGTTGCATAATGATCACACACTGGTCACACCTAGAGAGCACATACAGTTCACCATCAGAGTCTTCACGCTAAAAGCAATCAAATACTCACCTGCTAAATGTTACTAATTATAAAGAGCTGTGGAAGAAGTACTCTGACTTTTTATTGGAGCAAAAGTAGCAAGTCCACTATGAAAAACAATTACAGTTGAAAGTATGGCATTCAAAATGTTACTTAAAGGTCCAGGTGTAAGTTTTAGTGGCATCAAGGGATGAGGATTGCAGATTGTAACTAGCTGAAATTTCTCCTGGTTAGATTTTCTTCTGTGTTCGTTGTTAAGGAGGTTTTCACTGAGAGCTGAATTATCTGCAGAGGTCTCTTCCTCTCCAAAACAGACAGACCAGGTCATTAAAACTGATAAAAATGCTGAATAAAGCAGTCTCATGTTAAAAAAAAAAAATGGTGTTTACAAAGCTGTCAGGCACATTGCAGATGGGCTGCTTGCCCAGCGCCTGCTATGTGTTCTCACCTTTTTTCACGGATAACATAAGAACCCAGTGTTCAGGAGGTTTTTACCAGAAGCCAAATTATCTGCAGAGATCTCTCCCTCTTTTAAACAAGTGCACCACGTAATTTAAACCGATAAAACACAACAAATAAAGCACTTTCCAGTTAAAAATAGGTATTTTTACAGTGCTCTTGTTGCAGAGGGGCTTCTTACCACGGTGTCCGTTCTGGGCCGCTGTAAAAACATGCTGGTGCAACGTGTCAAACTCTGTAGATGAGGACCCGTTCCCTGTGTAGATATAATTGGCTCATTCTGGAGTATCTAGAACAAGTGTTTGTATTTTAGGTCTCTATACACTTAAGAAAACATCCTCACTTTATTATACTCCAGTTTTGCCCATATGTCCCCCTAAATCCTACGCACAGTACCTTTGTCAAAAACTGTAAAGGCAGCATAAGCAATGCCATAAGTAAAGGTCATTAGATCTTAATTTAACACATTATTATTAGTGTTGGGAAGTAACTAGTTAGATGTAATTAATTAACCAAATAAATGTAAATGCAGCCAGTTACAGTTGCTGAGAAAAAATATGTACAGTAAGGAAATTACAGTTTAAAAATCAAAATGATTGTGATTACAAAAGTGGTTACATCTGACTATATTCTTTTTGGTGAAAAGTTTATATTTAGACTATATAACATTATTCTGTTGCTTTGCATCTTTTCACTGCAGGTATTAAGTATTTTCCGCAGCCCATTCCTGAACTTTATTGCTAAATTTAAAGCATTTGTTGCAAAACATGATCACAAAGAAATCAAATGTAATAAGTAACATTAATTTGATCAAGTACTTAAGATAGTTACATTACTTATTACACTATAATAGGTTAACTAGCAATCTGTTACCTGGTACATTTCAAAAGTAACCTTCCCAACACTGTATATATTATACTACATTATCACTGGAATTTTTTATTCTGGATTCATTACTGTCTAAGTGGCATTTAAATGATAAAAGATAATTTTAACAACTCTATACGTTGTTAGGTCGTTTTTGTCTATAACAATTTCTATTTTATATACTGATCACAAGTTTGATGTATAAAATGTTGATCTGAAAAGTAAAGTATAGCTGTCAAATGTCGTGGAGGGAAAAGTGGCCTACAGTGGTTCCCTCTGAAATGCAGTGGAGTAAAAGTGCAAAGTATTATGAAACTGATCAAGAAGCTGAAGTACTGCTTAGAGTTTGTACTTGATGAAATGCACCTAATTACCTTCCTTCACTGACTGTTAAGTTGTTGACATTTGTTTAAAGATTAGTCCTCTGGCACCAATGGTTTATTGGACACACTTCAATTGTATTTCAGTGGTGGGAGTAACCAAACTGCCTTTTATGGCTTCTTCTTATAAAGTCTTGATATAATTAACAGGCATAATGCTAATCATAATATGATGTCATACCCCACATCCTGCCAACCTGATACACCAAACTCCTAATCATCAAAACTAATGTAATGTCAAGGAAAAGATAAGGCTCACAAAAAAATGTAGACTTTATAGTTATGCTGGTGTATCAGAAATATGAAAAGTCAAACAATGATATAGAAGCACCAATATCAGATATGTTACAAGCCTATACAGCATTAGCCCATAGGGGAGGTTTATTTTTGATTTGTAACTGCAGCAGCATTGGTTAAAATAATCCTGTATCTGTAAACTCCATAGTTCCTGGGATATACTGTTGACTGCATTGCTCAGCATGGTACTTCAGCGGTATCCAGCAATAAATTCATCCTTCCTGTCTGATAAGCAGCAGACCCCCAAACAGGCAGCTTGTTGGCTTTGTTAAATCCTGCAATGAAAATAGACACTAAAGCGTATTGTACAATATGCAGATAATATTGATGCACATTCAGTGTGACTATACCTATCTGAATATAGACACATATTTTGTGTTTGCCACCACCTGTGTTTTCCTGGCTCTGAAAACGATGTAATGTGATTCCCCCGTGCCTTAGGAGTTGGGATGCTGACCATAGGCTGCAGCCTTTGTTGCCGCTCTCTCTCATTCCCTGTAATCCTTCAATTGGTGCTATATGATAAAAGCATCAAATGCCCTGAAAAAATATTTTTAAAAACAGAAAAGAAAACATCGTTATAACAGACAGCGTGTTAGCACTGATAATGATAGCCATCTTCTCAGCTCATTTTTGTGGAGGAAGTTTTGCGAAGTTTCACAGTAACTAAAATCTTTATTTATACCCATATTGTCATCAGTAGGGCTTTTTTTCAATATTATATCAACATCGTGATATGAGACTAGATTATTATAGAATCCATACTTACTCTGTACTGCCTCTGCAATTTTGTGTAATACCAAACCCAATTTCATTCCATCTTTGGCTTGAAGGAGGTATTTTGTTTGGATAAAGGCCAGTCTTTGACAGCATTTTTTTTCCGTTCTGGCTTGCCTCAAAGTCTAAATAGGATAATTAATTTAAAGATAGAGATGATTTAATGATTACTTTTTTTGTTAATTCAGCAGCTTTATTTTACATAGACAATATTTTTTTACCCATCAGCACTAAATTAATTGCACTTTTAGCATCTCGTGTGAATTGAAACACTATACAGTCACTGTTTTGCCTGTCAATCAGCCACGTTTCAGCCTTGAGCCATATGATTCTTTCGTCCCTAATGTTAATCATTTAGATTTGATTTTTTATTCACAGTGTCCCAGTGTGTCCTACACTATTGTCCTCATCTATAATTAGTTGGCATATTTTACAGCAGGGTGTCTGATAGCCATAAGGTCACAGGATTAAACCCAGTTACCTGTGTACGTGCCATTCGGAAGTGTCCTTGAGTGAGTCACTTACTCCGAGCCTGCTCCAAGGGCACAGCTCCATGGTTAAGCTGTGTCCACACTACTAAAAGGATTTTTTTTCTCTCTCAAAGATCAATGCAGCAATATATTATCATGAATTTATATTTGTGCAGTGCGGAGTACCCTGACCTGCGCAAACACAACAACTGCATGGCCAGCAACCTGACACCTGCCATCTATGCCAAACTGTGTGATAAGGCCACTCCCAACGGGTACACGCTGGACCAGGCCATCCAGACAGGTGTGGATAACCCTGGGCACCCCTTCATCAAGACTGTTGGCATGGTGGCAGGAGACGAGGAGTCATACGAGGTCAGATATTTTACTTTTCGAAACACACACATTCAAGTTCCTCACTGTTCACAAGAAGATCATATCTCGCTGTATGTGGTTTAAGAGTCATGGCAGTGACCACAGCCTCTTCAGGCCACCAGCTGAAGTTAACAGTAACAAGGACAACATAAATAAAGTCCAGTCTAGAGATAGTTACATTGCAAATAGAAGTACTGCAAAGTAATAGTGGTATTCACATTTCGGTACTAACTCAACCTCCCTTTACTGTCAAGCCAATTTCATCATCGGTGAAAACACTTGAATCATCAAAAACAATTGGGAAATTTGTCTTCTTACAATAAAAAAAATGCATCCACCCATCCTCCCTATCCTGTTTCAGAGGAAGGAGTATTACAGGACAGTAGAGGGAGAATTTTAGGTTAGGACACCTCTTTTGGGATGTCTGAGTGTCTATCTATAGTGAGGGTCTAACTATATCTCCATTTACTCTTGTACTTCCTTTAGAGGCCACAGAAATATTGAAGACTTCTTCCAGTAGTCTGCGTGTTTTCTTAATCTGATGTTAACTATGGATCACAAGCAGGGTTGGAAATGAACTTTTCTGTCTATCTGCCACAGTAGCTGTTCAATCCCAAAATCTAACAGCCAGTCAATAGATTATCATGGTTTTGTTGGCTTGTTGTAAGTGAACCAAATCCAGCAGCCACTTGCATATTTTACCAGCATTTGGCTTTTGGCTGCTTTTAATTTCCAGCCCTGATCACGAATCACCAATCAGTGGGAGTGTGTAGGGAGCAGGTGCAAGTCAAGTCTCGGTAAAATATGTGTTGCAAGTCAGAATTAACACTGAAAGACTTCTTTACAGTTTCCTCCCCTGGTGGTTGTGTTTTAGCTGATACGTCATTTTTGTAGTCTAGCGAATGTCATCATACAGTATCTCTAAAATGTAATGCAATGTGTGATTCGTCAGTACTCCCTGCTTTTTACATGCATGGGTGTTTTTTTGTTTTTGGTCATATGGGTGTGGTATTACTGGTGCTGGCAACCACAGAAGTGCAGGGAGTGATCAGTGTGTAGTAAGAGTTGTGATAGTGCAGCTTGGAAATGTACAGATTTATAACTGGACTTTATAGTAATACAGACCAGCCTCCAGACCACTCCATGCTATTGTCATCAAAGTCATTCAAGCAATGGTAATTTTAGGGAAATTTTTGATACACACGTCTCTTAAAGCTATAAACCATCAGAGACACATACTCTTTCCATGACATACATTAATGAGGTGAATCCAATTAAAAGTCCTCATCCATCGCTTAACTGTTCTTTACGATTATCAAGTCAACAAAATGTAGATTAACAGATTAACATATTTTTAAACTTTAGTATGCTGTATATGAGATATACCCTGTTTAAAAGCTATAATAAAGCATAAGATTAGGATGGAAAGGTGCATTGATAGCATTATACCAAAAAAAAAAAAGACCTCTGTAAAGCATCTTTGTCAAACTGAGATAGAAATCACTGTATTTTGAGGTAGTTTTTGATTGGCTAACAGTCTTGTGGTCCAGAAACAGCCTCTGACTTCATGGATGTGGACAATGTCAGATGTCTAATATTAAGTTTAGATTGCAGCGCACAAATTATTAATGCATAAAAACTTTTTTTTTTTTTAATTGTTAAAATTTTGGTCTTTTCCAGGTATTTGCAGACCTGCTGGACCCCATCATCAAAGAGAGGCACAACGGCTACGACCCCCGCACCATGAAGCACCCCACCGACCTCGATGCCAGTAAGGTAATAGTCTCACTGACAATGCAGGGCATCTTTTTTTCAGAGATCTCAAATCAGGATTTCAAAGATAAATGTAGAAATACTTCCCTGCCTGCTTTTGTTTCAGATCCAGTCTGGCAACTTTGATCCGCGTTACGTGCTGTCATCCAGAGTGAGAACAGGCCGCAGTATCAGAGGGCTGAGCCTGCCCCCCGCCTGCACCCGGGCAGAGCGTAGGGAGGTTGAGAGGGTGGTGGTGGATGCCCTCGCCGGCCTGAAGGACGACCTAGCCGGGAGGTACTACAGTCTTACCCACATGACAGATCAGGAGCAGCAACAGCTCATCGATGTGAGTGATGCAGCGACGCTGCTGTTTGCACATGAAGATTTTATACATTACTGAGGTACCACTTTCACTTGCAGTGCTAATGCAACAGTTTTGCAGAGAAATAGTTTGAGGAGGAAAAGAGGGGTGCAGTGGCATATAACAGTTGCAGAATTAATGTTTTTCAGCTAGAATAAAGGAAAGACAGGTAACACTTATGAAGGGGGTCACAAAATTCCTACTCAGTATGCAGTGTAAAAGAAAGACAAAAAACTGGCATATTGCTATGTTTGGTTATGTTCCAAACATGGGTATTTTACCTTGTGTGGCTGAGAGCTTGGTTTTTGTTTTTGTATAAACAGAATCTCATCACAGAAGCAGATTCCCTTAAAGTACAAGTTTAATCTCATTCAGAGCTAAAATTTTAGTAAAATATAAAATACCAGTTAACTATTTATTATTATTGCAAAACTGTCATATAAATTGCAATATCCATCTCACAATGAGTCTTTTTAATAGTGTAGCAGCATTGGTTATACACAATGTGTCAGCAGACCTGCTAGAACACTTTTGGATCTGAAAACACTCACAGCAACAACATGCAAAGTGCTTAGTGTGCTGATGTGATCACCAATGAGGTTCCTTATGTAGAAACATACTGTACTGCACTCATAGTAAGGTCATGGAGCATACTGTGGATGTGGAAATGCTACAGTTTCCAGAAGAAAAAAAAAACAAAAAACAAAATAAGGAGCAGACAATTCTATCACATGCAATCAAAATGGATGTGGGTTGAGCCTGCCATGGCATTTTTCCTGCCCACAATGAGAGAGATTAACCAGATTATTGAATTCTCAAGTCTCACACCCGCGTTTCTGTCTCACTATGGCAGTACTGTCCAAGCTGGCCACTGTTGGTACTTTGAGTATAAAATGTTTGTTCTCTGTATTTACAAAAGGACCACTTCCTGTTTGACAAGCCTGTGTCACCCCTCCTGACCTGTGCAGGCATGGCTCGTGACTGGCCCGATGCCCGTGGTATCTGGTAAGTGATTAAAGCTGATCATATAAACTTCTTTATTCAAGGAAAGACAGGTTTCTATTATTTGCATTATAATGCACTGGATTACCAGTAAACATAGTAGATTTTAGGCATACAACATTAAGTTATTTGTGACCTCTTTGTGATGGGTGATTTAGCCACTTTCAGAAATCTTTTTGAATTCTGTAACTTCAACAAATTAGTAGCTGCTATTGTTATGTTATTTACTTTTTTATATTATTGAAATAACTGAGGCTGTCTTGTTCACTGTATTTTAGAGATGGTGACTTTAAGTGTAAATAGATTTCCTGTGTCTTTTACTGGGTTGTTTATTAAATTGGGACCATCAGAGGAGAAGGAGATACAGCATGTGTGTCATTATATGAATAGTAAGATACACATTAAATCTCCCTTTAATGCTGCTGAGCAAGAGCATTAAGAAATTAAAAAAGTGGAGGTCCCAGGATTGACCCTTGTGGAACTACTCAAAAAGGTTTTGTTTCAACATATGTTAAATTTCAAAAGGAATTACAGGAACTCCTATCCTGTAAGTAAAAACAGGAGGAAACAGAACCCAACAGACCAACCAAATCTAGAAATCTCTGAATTACAAAATACAATTAAGAGGGAATGGGAAAAAGACCTAGGGTGAGAAATAGCAGAGGACATTTGGGACAAGGGCCTAAGATATGTGAATAGATGTTCCCAGAATTCTAGACACTGTTTGATCCAGTTTAAAACTTAACACAGATTACATTATTTACGGGTTAATACATAAATCTTCCAAGAAATGTCACCGATTTGTGAAAAATGTAACCAGGCAGATGCAGATTTACTGCATAGTTATGTACTATGCCCCAAGCTTGAGGAATTCTGGGCTGCAATTTTTTCATTTTATTCAGATGTTTTTAAGGTTAAAATAAGCCCAGATCCACTTTTAGTTATATGGGGTGCATCAGAAAACTGTAAAAATCTGCACAGCACCACCTCCATTTCTATGGCCTCCTTTGCGCCAAGAAACGAATTCTTTTGCTCTGGAAAAAGAAAGACGTACCAACTTTCAAAGCCTGGATAACAAAACTGACTGACACCCTCCACTTGGAAAGGATTCGATATACCCTCAATGACAGATCAGAAGAATTTGAAAGGATTTGGAATCATGTGATCTCATACATAGAAAGGACGGATGGTTCAGATGCACTGTCTGTACATAGCTTCTTTCAGACCTAAGAAGCACTACCCCGGGGTTGGGATCGGGGTTGATAGGGGGTTGGTGGCGGGTTTTTTGGGGGGTTTTCTATTGGATATCAAAATGAAGCCATATATCCTTTATATGGAATCATACATTAACACTGTAAGGTTGCTTCACAATAAAGATATTTGAAATCGAATTACAAAATACAAATGTTTTCGTGTTGTTTGTTTTTTTGTTAGTTTGTTCAGTAAAAGTGAGCGTGCTTATGAGAGGCAGGGAAATGACATGCCTCCTTAAAGAGTGACCATTTGGCTTAGAATGAGATATCAATAAATAAACTAGCAAGGAAAGAAATTCTAATTTCAGTGGGCTGCACAGAGCTGGTGGAAGACTCTATCTTCTGTATTATTTCATTTATTGGAGGAGAAATTACACAGTGAACTCTTACAGTGTATAGCAGTGCTTCGATCTGAATTTGAGGACAGACCTTTTAAAAAAGATGTAACATTATTGTAAACAGACTCACTGATTTCAGTTCTTTGTTGTTATTATAGTGTGTTTGATCAACTTGTGGGTTTGTTTTGCAATATTTATGTTCAGCCCTTCATCAGATTCTCTTTGGCATCCTTTTTCTATATCATTTCTCTAAGGTGCTGTTCATATAACTGTTACTGTATGTTTTGACAGGACATGGTCAGTAATGTGAGACGCGGGGTATTTGCTGCAATTCTTTAACAGTGGGTGACAGTGGTATAGTGGGTTAACAGTGAGTAGTGATAAGTTTTGGGGGATAATTCTGAGATTGGTTAGATCTTTTAGGATTTGTATGAACCTTTTCCTGCACTGCTGAAACCTGACAACAGAACAGTAAACATCCCTCTGTCCCAAATCAAGACAGTCTTTTGTTGAATTGTTTAGTTTTCATATTTAACTCGTCAGCAAATAAAATACTAAAAAAGGGGCTATTATCTCCAGTTTTACATGTGTTTTATGAACTTTCCGATTACTTTGTAGCTGGCACCAGTAATATCATTTCCCTGTTGCTGAGCTGTGGTGGTGGTGTATTAGCAATGCAGACAATGCTCCCTCAGCCCTGAGTTTTAGCTTGTACCCAGGAATAGCCAAATGCAGCGCGTCAGCCAGCCAAAATCAATCACCAGCCTCCCTCCTGTCTTCGTCTGCCAGCTGTATCAGCCTCTCCTCTCCTTAATAATTCACCTTCGCTTCATCCCTCTATCTTCTCCTCTGTCAGGTCCACAGGCAGCTTTCCTTTCCCTCTCTGGCTCATTCCCCGCCTCTCTCCTTTCATTTTTTAACCTCCCATATGTCATGTTCTGCTTAATCTCATTTATGCTTATCACCCCCTACCCTTCCATACTCATTTTTTTGTTTCACTCCTCCTTCGTGCTCTTTTTCCCTAGCTATTCAAGTATCCTGCACTTGTCTAATCCCTTCTCTCTCTTCATCTCCCCAACCTGCTGCCTCCGTAACATATCCATTACCTTATTAAATCTAACAATATTAAGGAGGTCAGTGTGGACAAAAAGTCTTTGTAAAGGCTGGCAGTGGCTATGTGCAGTTTAAAAAATGTCATGTGAAAAAAGTTTGACAGTTTGCTTTGAGACTGGTGGTAGGAGGGATCATTGCGTCATCAAGATCCAGTGGATACTGCCTCTGGGGAGCATGAATGTGCTCATTTTAATTTTCATTTTAATTATAATATGTGTAAGCCGAGATATTAGCCCAACTGTGGCACTTGAGGGAAAGTCAGAAGGTATCAAAATCTTAATAATTAATATACTGACATGAATATTTACAACAAAATTCACTACAATTTAGATGTTTGTTTTTGCAGTATCTTGTTTTTATCTTTATTGAAGTATATTTATGTTTACTTAGGTCTCTGCCCCTTAAAGGTATACTTTGCAGATTTTCAATCAGCTTTGTGTCAAAAAAGTAGTATTAAAAAGCATTTGTGTCCTTCTACTGCGGAGACGGCCTAGTTTTAAGTGAGGTCCCTCTTTATATCGGTTCAATATTACTTAAACTCTAATGGGACTTAGAATAAAGGTTATATGAGTTTTTTGTGTGGGTGACAAGAGAATTCCTGTTTTTTTTTCTTTTTTCAAGAACAAAGATATAGGGGGCATTATGACAGAAGGCCTACTACAGCACTTAATAAATTACAGATAATTTACCTTAATTATCAGAACAGACAGCAAAAATCTTGTAATGTAAGCGTTCTTTCTCAGTCTTAGTAGGAAAGTCAGTCTTTCCATGTCATGATTTTCTGTGATGATTTCAAGCCAGTTATCTACTGTAGGCGGGTCAGCTTGAAGCCAATTATAAGTGATTGCTTTTTTTGTGCTGCAGTTATGAAAATTTTCAATAGATATCGTTCATGTCATGTTATTCCTTCTGGCAGGTTGCCCAAGTAAAGTGTCAGACAAGTGAACTGCTTTACCTACTAAGGGCACAACATTAAACAGTCAGGGATTTTGTTTTAAAGATTTATACTCTGAAGACCATGAAAGTTTGTACCATTTAATCCAAAAATTACTGAAATTTTTCAATCTGAACACTCTTGTAGGACCAATTGATAGACAAATGAACACTGACACCAGCATCCATAGAGCCCCACTGCTAGTGTGGCCAAAGATAGGAGTGTCAATACAACGCTTTCTGCACACTTACACAAATATTGATTTGTTTAAAGTATTTTCAGAAATTAAACCATCAGAGAAAAGCCTTTCTTGTAAGCTTTTCTCTCTATAACTGACAAAGGGATCCTCATGAGTCGTGATGTTTCCATCCAACATATTTTAGTTTGAGCTGAGTTTTATCCGATGTCTTAAATCAGAAACCCAACGCCGTATGCGGACAGTGCAGCCTTGCAGACCAATCGGAGAAACACAACAGTCATTGACCTGTGGCAGCATTATCCTCAATGATCGATGGTTAATGGCCATCTCTCAGCTGACCAATATCGTAATGCTCTTTAAGTAGAGAAAACCCAACAACAATTTCTATTAATTAACTTATCCTCTACACTCTACAATTAGGCTTCCAAAAAATAATTAGACATACTGATTAAATCTAGGGAAAAAAAGGATTCAAATTTTAATTAATGTATTATCTGTGGATAAGAAAGGAATATCAGCTCCGTGTTTAAGTATACTAGTTACTGCATCAGAATAAATCACTCTCCCTGGGTGCTGCATCATCCCTCCACTCCTCAGTGATAGCTATGATGGTGCAAACGCAGAGGACAAATAACCCTAACCCCACGGGGATCAATACTGTATAACTCGATATAACTTTTCTCTGTGTGTAGGCACAACAATGAGAAGACATTCCTGATTTGGATCAATGAGGAGGATCACACCAGGGTCATCTCCATGGAGAAGGGAGGGAACATGAAGAGAGTCTTTGAGAGGTTCTGCAGAGGCCTCAAGGAGGTGAAGCTGCTGTTGTGTGGATTGTTTATGTATTGGATTGAGGAAGAGGATACTTAACGTTGAAAGATTTTTCACTCAGCACCATGTTTTCAGTGCATTGCAGGATCTCACATAAACAAGGACTACACCAAAATACCACCAACCAGTTTGATATGCACAGAAGCACATACACTTGTTTAGTTATTTTACAGCAGTGTGCTGTCAGTTGTGTATGATTTAACCAAGTAACTGGACCATAATGGGCCATTGTGTACTTGGGCACAGCATCTTGAAGTTAGCAGCTGGAACAGACCTTGTCATCAGATGGCTGTAGGGGTTCAAACAGCCAAAAGGGAGGCCACTATTATAGTGTAAAAGCATCTAGTGTATGCTTGCAAGAGCCAAAAAAAACCTGCTCAAACTAGTCTTTGCCTTGCCACAAAAATAAAGACTAAAGACCAAACATGGTAGTGCAAAAATAAATTATTTATCTAAGTGGTCCAAGTTCCCCATTAAAACAAGAGCAAAGGACAAGCAATGCAACATCTGGCACTGCACTGTTGGATGACTAAACACCTCAGCGCTACATTAGTGTCAGTTAAACTATGTACTAACGCTGTGCCAGTGTTTGTGTCAGTCCATTTCCACCAGAGTTCATTCAACAGCCCTAAAAGTCCACAGTTCTCCATTCTTTACTTGTTTGCTGTGTGTGAACACCATGTACACATTCATCAAACATACCAAAGGTCAGAGATAATATGAATGAAACACACACTCATTTTGTTGCAACTGATTCTCTCCCTGTCTAAGGTGGAGCATCTGATCCAGGAGAGAGGCTGGGAGTTTATGTGGAATGAGAGGCTTGGTTACGTCCTCACCTGCCCCTCTAACCTGGGCACAGGTCTCAGGGCTGGGGTACACGTCAAACTGCCCCTGCTGAGCAAGGTAAGACAATAATTGGAAAATATAGAAAATAATCTAATGCTCATAGTGCAGTAGATAACATACATACATTTGAATGTTATCAGCCCATTAAGTGGCTGTTACCAGTTGTTATAGGGAGCTTAGGTTAGTGGTAGTATGGACCACATCCCCATACAGACTTTGTATCTCTTTTTTACTGACCTTCTCCTTTACTCCCGTCAGAATAATTGTGCCCACACTAAGTCACTGCTTTATTTTAACTCAAATCATGATGTTTCACATTATTAACCATGTATTAGGATGTGTTAGATATGGACCTTTTGGCCTACTGGTAGTTATTATGATGGTAGTGATGACAACTGATACTGGAACATTTTATGGGCTGATAACAGTCAAAATAGGTGGTAGATAATGGGGGATCTTTTGTGTTATTGTATTTGTGTCACCCATTAAATAATAGAGCGTCTACATGGCCTTTAAAAAATAAAGTATTAAATTAGAAAAGTTTAAACCTTCAGAAAGCATAAAATGATCTCAATGTTTGCTCTTTAGTATTTTCTCCAGAAAAGATGAGAATGGGGGAAGCAGCAGAGTTAGTTCTGTTTTCTCTTGTTTTAAAATATGATTTGCTTATTTTGGACCCACATGCACGTCAGCTACAATTTTTCTACTGGGCACGGCTCTTATAAAATCCTAAATAGTTAGTTTTTCATTGTGTCTTTCATACTACTCTTAGAAAATGATACAATGCAACCGTTTATTCTGCCAAATAACATTTTTCAGAACTTTTACTGGTTATATTTACCTAGAAATACGATGTTTATAATATTCTTATTTATTAAATGTTTGTGGCTGTGAACTCAAAATGTCTGAATGAAAAAAAAGTAAATTAATATTGCATATTGATTAATATGGGGATTGAAGTGCTTTTAAACTGTGAAGAATAACTTCTGTACCCAACCCCAAGGATGCTCGCTTCAGTAAGATCCTGGACAACCTGCGTCTGCAGAAGCGAGGAACTGGCGGCGTGGACACGGCTGCTGTGGGCGGTGTGTTTGACATCTCCAACCTGGACCGCCTGGGACTGTCTGAGGTAGGGAAACCTTTGTAAAAAATGCAAGGATGGAACCTGAGTGAGGACAAAGGGTGTAAGTAATTCTCTGCCGTAAATCGACACTGCAAAGCATTCATCTGCTGCTTTTCTTTCCTGGAGCTGCTCTTTAACTGACAGTACATGCCTATGGTTGTCCCTTGGGCGTGAATGTGTGGAGACATATCAGTCATAATCAGGGCTTGGCAGGAACATTGCAAGCTTGCGCAGTAAATCCTCCTTATACAAACAAAGATTTAATATGAATATTTATTGCATGGTAGTGTTAGCAGTATATCACAGTGACACTTACAGCCAGATTTTGTCTGTTACATGGTGCCAAGCAGACCGAGAGAGGAGAGGAGAGGAGAGGAGAGGAGAGGAGAGGAGAGGAGAGGAGAGGAGAGTTCTTGTCCAGGCTGCACATGTAGTTTGTCTTTGTTATGTCCTTGTCTCATGCTGTCATGCCTGACAGAGTCATACAGTACAATAGAGCTGTTCTCTTTTGTTGCTGTGAGCGTTCTATTATACCTATTTTATTCTGATTACATGCAGAGTGGTGATAGCTCTCCTCACTGTGTCTAGATGGAGCACAGTGAACAAATTAGCGCTTAATTTGGTGCAGATAAAGAATCATTCATCTCATTTTATTACTCTTACGTAATGTGGAGATGTGGAGACAGTGGCTCTGTGCAAAAAATGTCCAGGATGTTGACATAAAGAGGTTGAAGGTTGGAGGGGAAGTGGAGCAGTGCAGCAGTATGACTCCAAATTTCACTTGTGTTTTTTTTTTTGTTGTTGTTGTTGTGTTTTTTGAGAGCGTGGGGTGCTCACTGCTGCCTGGTCCTCCATCATACTGACTGATGACCACTCAGGAGAGGAGCACTCTGAAGGTCTAGAGAGTCTAAGAGTCTACAAGTGAAGAGATGGAGGAATAGGCAGAGCAGGGACAGCTGGAGCAAAGTGCAGGAGGACAATAAATGAAAGGTTTCCAGTATCCTGGATGTGTAAAACAAAAATCTCGATTTCTGTTCAAACTTAGGGAAAGAACTCATCAGTCTTTTAAAATATCCTCATGATTAACTAAATATTTACCTTAAATTAAATGTTGCAGTATACATGCTCCTCAGAAGAAAAATCCCCTACAACTTATTTCAGGCCGTTTGTTTCTAAAATGTGGTATTGTTGTCCTTACACACATTAACATTGCGACTGCATCCTTGTTGCGTTATCTGAATAGTATCTAAATCTGGATGTGAAAAACATGCTAGTTGAAGACATGAGAAATAAAAAAATCCCAGTTGATGCTTTCTGTATCCCAAACTGTGCAACTACAGCTTATAAACTATCTTACAGATGTTGTTGTAGCTGAGAGCAGCAGTCTGTTTTGGAGGTGGGCTGTACTGCTCAAGATAGTTTGGATAAGGCATTCCTCCTCAGGTTATCGCCCTCGAATTGATAATGTCTCACAGTTTGGTGAAGGGTGCAGACTGCTTGTGTTAATGTAGTGGTTGTGATGAACATACAGTGTAAGTGAAGGGCTTGCAGATGTCAGGGCTACAGACTGCTCTGTGTCTGTTGTTACTGACGGTCACCATTTTTGAAGAGAGCTCTGCTACTTTTACTCTTAAAGAGATAGTGTGCATCATTTGAAGTGGGGTTCTATGAGGTACTTTTCCATAGTCGTTGTAGTACATTACGTCAGCAGTACAGTCAAGGAAGCTTGGGAATGCATTGCTGTGGATGGCAGCAGCAGCAAAACATATTTAAGCCATCTAAGTGTAGTCTGAATTCAGACTATTTTCATAGCGTTAGCTAGCCACCAGCGATTTCTGACAGGGACCTGAAGTCGTTATATTGATCTCTTCAGGCCAGACTGCATTGAGAAAACAGTAGTTTAACATCACTGAACACAGGAGATGCCTGCTTACCGCTGCCTCAATTAGTTTGTAAGTTACTGTGTGACCTTAATGTTTCAAAGGTAAGGCAAGTTTATTTCTAAAGCACATTTAAGTGACAAGGTGAATTCAAAGTGCTTTACATAAAAATCAAAAGCATTGCGACGAAGTGCAAAACATTATAAAAGGACATTTAAATGTAGTTATAGACTATAAGAGCTAGAGAATAGAAAACAAGCTGAAAATAATAAAGCCGGGTATCAAATACAAAAATAAAAATTACAGTGCAGTGTAAGAAATGAATAAATAATCGATTTAATAAAAAGCAGCGGTAAAGAAAAGCCTTCCGCCTTGATTCAAAAGAAGCGAGAGTTGCAGCTCACTGGAGTCTGTTCCAGGTATGTGGTGTCCTTGACTCTGGGGACACAAAGCAGACCTGTTCCAGCAGATCCGAGAGGTCTGGATGGTTCATAATGTAGCACTGTGTTAGTTTGGATTCGCTAAAGTCACAAAATAACCCAAACTAACTGATTGAGGCAGCGGTAGACCAGCAGCAGCTTTCACATTCAACTAAAATGACTGTTTTTCTCCGTAGAATTGGGTGACTTTGATAAGAGTATAGATGTGAACTGAAGCCATTAATGGCTTCTCTGTCAGAAAGGTCTGTCTGTGATAAGGTAAAGCAGCGACATATTCTCAGTGCAGCAAACACTTAAACTGATACTGATTTTTGTAGGGGGCTTTGTTTTTAGGTGCTAAAATCCATTTTGCTGTTGTCTTTGTCCACAGCAGTACATCGCTTAGCTATCGCATGATACTCCAGCCCGCTCCCGCAATCCAAGGCGTGCGAACAGACAACTAATGCAGCTAGTTCATTGACCTTAGTATCTCATACAACCCCACTTCAAAAGATCAAAACTATCCCTTTAACAAGGGCTAAAAAATGGTTTTGGGAACTAAAAATATAATAGATCCAGTCGTGTTTTGGGATACGTTAAATTTTCTTCTTTTTTTTTTTTCTTTTTTTTGTAAAAATTTGTGTCGGATCATTTTCTCATGCAGAAATGGATAAATTAACTAAAATGTCATGTGCCCTTCCCTCAGGTCCAGCTGGTGCAGACAGTGGTTGATGGCGTCAACTACCTAATCGAGTGTGAGAAGAGACTGGAAAGAGGTCAGGACATCAAGGTGCCCCCACCTGTCAAGTATTTTAAGTAGACACAGATCCCTGACCCTACCCCACAAACCTTTGGGCACACACACATGCACAAACCCACCCACCCCCCCCCCCCATTCGCCCCATGCCCATAGATATTATAGTATAATCTACTGTATATATATTATACGCGGCTATCTGACTAAACCAAACCAGAGTCCCACAATACTGCAATGGGCTTTACTGTGATTCGGATGATTTTCAAGGGTTTTATATCAAACTCAAATTCTAACCTTGCTCTAAAATGGCAGCAAACATTAATGAAGGATGCACAAACTGTTGTAACGGAGTAAAGATGGCTGCCAGTATGCCCGTCTGCATGTCCAAACAGTATCTATGGCTCTGCTCCCAAAACCCTCCTCAGCCCACCAAACCTGGCTTTACCTCACCTCATCCCCCTCCTGCCGCACGTCCTATACTCAGCCTGTCTTTTCCTGTCATTCCTGTGTGTTGGCTGCTCATCCTTAATATCTGGTGCTTTTATAGCCCATCCATTTGTGCTTTACTTTCCATCGTGGATCGTGTGTACACAGTTTATTTTCACCATTTTGAGTGGATTTGAATGTAGATTAACAGGGTTGAAGATTTGTATGTCTGATGACACACGGGTGTCAAAATGTAATGTTATAACACACTGGCCGGGCTGGGTTCTGTACTGTAAGCTACTGAAGCAATATCATTCCAGCTCTTCATGAATGTCACAGTGTCATTTCTTTTAATAAAGACATCATCTATTTAACAGTAGCTTCTCTGCCTGCCTCTCATTTGTTGACAGAGCGTTGCATTTTTTTAGTTTCCACATGAACCAGGCGTCACTCTTTGATATCCAAGACGATTTTGCTGCAGCCCGAAGTCCAAGCTTTAGGTAACTATGGTGACCGAGCTTGAGGAGCGTGATTATGATCACCGTGGTTGAAGAGTGTCATGTTGCAATGTTCAGTCAGAGAGATAACAAAACTGTGTTATGCTTGGAAGGCTTGTGTTCTGGGTTTTGTTTTCACACAGATCAAAGAACCTTAAATCTGGGAGATGTCACATTTTCTTGACTTAATTAAAAGTTTCAGGACCCTCATTTATACTGCAAAGACAGACCTCTTGTCAACAAGTCCCATAAAAAGACCAAAACCTACAATGATTTTGAGAGAGAGAGGAGACTGGAGCGCTGCTGGTGTCCCTCAAACCACCGGTGCTCATGGAAAGGAAAAATGTCCAAAATAAGAGGAAAACTTTTGGCCAAAAAAAAGAGAAAATGGCACAAAAAAATCCAAGTCCAGGCACTCAAGTAGGTTTGAAAAATGTAAAAGGCCTTTAATTTAATGGGCTAAATTCATTAAAATTACACCAACGCGTATCGGCTTGCGCCTTCTTCAGGGTGCACCCTTTCAAACCTACTTGAGTGCCTGGACTTGGATTTTTTTGTGCCATTTTCTCTTTTTTTTTGGCCAAAAGTTTTCCTCTTATTCCTACAATGATTTTATCCTGGATCACCAAAGCCTAATATATATCTTATTCTGGTTATAGCTTCTGATATGTGACAGTGTGCTGCTTTTCTTTTTTTAAAAAAAAAAAAATATGTCAGTATATTGACTAGATTAAGGTTTTAGACTGCCATTCTGAAAAAACAAGCAAATTACCAACATAATCATGGCCAGAGAGAAATTGTGGATGCCATTTTTTCACTATAGTTTAGCATTTTATAGACCAAATAATTAATGAAACGCACAAATCAATAATGAAAACAGTTGTTAGCTTTAGCCTATGTAATTATTTCGCCTTTAATGAAAATTTAAGTTTATATTTGTGACCCATTTTTGAAAAGATTTATGTGTTATGTAAGAACCAGTGTTCTTGGGCTGAATGTCCCAAGCTGAATTGTACAGAAATGGAAGATCTGACAACAAAATTATAGAGTATCAATAGACTAATCACTTTAGCTCCATGATGAATTACTAAAAAATCTAAATTTAAATGCGTAGTATGGTGCAAACTATTGTTAAATGATATGCATTTATATAACAGTTTTACTCATTTTACCGTTTTACTTATTTTTACCTATTATTGGTACTCAGCTGCACTTTCTAGCTCTCTCTTCTTGCTAATGTTTGCTACAGTCATTCTGCTCTTCTCTCCTACTACCTAAGACAAGAAGAGTCATTGTTGTCATGTTATAGCCTTGTTAGGTTTGACTTTTGATACAAATGTGTAATTGTAGGCCCTCAATGACAGTTTTCTCTGTGCTATTGAAAATGGTAATTAATATCAATATTTTTTAACGTATTGTTTTAAAGTTGGAAAATCCAGAATTGTGACACCACCCATGCAAACACCCAGTATGCAACCACAGCAGGAAATATGCTCAATAAATTGTGTCTCATCTGCAGTCAAGCATGAATATGAACCTCAGTATGTCACTGTCTTGTTGTTTAAAAGCGAGTCCAAAGCCGTCAGTGTTTTCTCTGCAGAGCAGGGAGTATGTAACAACTGCTTTGTACCATTGTGGATGAATAGATTTTTATTGTCTCCACTGATGAAATAGGCAACAGTTTTTTCCAGTGTTTTGGTCCGGACGCTGACATGAACAAGGCGTTCAGTGTTCTGAGGAGACACAGCTGAGACGTCAAGTGTTGGCTGTTGTGAGGAATCTGTTTCTCTCTCTTCACGGATTTGGAGGAAGGTTCTGATGTCCTGAATACATCCTCCTCCTCCTCCCTCCCTCCTTATGTATCTCAGTACACAGTACTCGGAGCATGTCACCAGCATAATGCTGCAGACCTCTTCTCTCCTCCTACTTGTTCCAGATATGGCTGAGGAGCAAGCAGGTTGCCGTGGCAACCACTTCGCAGAGGCAATGGGGGCTCCGATTTGTGAGTGAAGGGGCTTTGTGAGGAAAACGGAAAACAAATCTCTACAGTGTAGATGAGCACTGCAGAGAGCACAGCCACAAAAAAACAGATTCTACGGATAAAATGTTGGTAGCATCATGATGACGATACTGGGGGAGAAAGTGATTAAATGTTGATAAAATGCTTTTACAGTATTTCGTGCAGTGTGTAATAAGATGCCAGTGGATGACCAATCAGTGCCCTTGAAACAGCACTGATGTTTCACAAAATGCTGTTTAGTGCAACACTGTTCGCAGCTCCACTAGCATTAACAGTCAGCCCCCTCCCCCAAAAAAGAAAAAACTCAAGCAGATCCTCTCACCTCATTTGGTCCCTAAATTATCTAATTCTGCCATTCCCATCACAGCTGTGAGTTTACAGTAAACGGTGGCTGGTCTGGAAGAAAGACAGCTCTGCTTTGAAAGGATTAGCACGGCTCACCAGTCGACACAGAGATGAGGAGACTTTCTGAGGTGTCTCTGAAAGAAACGGGTCTTTTTAGGAAGCAAGGTTTAGAATAATGGAAAGCAGAATACTTTACCCTCTTACACATGTTTTTTTAAATGTATAAGCTTTATTTAAGTTGAGAGTAAATCAGTGCATAGATGATCATTTAAACTTGGACTTAACACAGGGCCTGCAGGATGTGTTTTTCTGGCAAAAGTGTCATATACAAATAATACATACTGAATGCAAAATTATACATAATAATTAAATTAAATTTATTTTAAAGACTTCACATTGCTATCGTCAAATATGATATTACTGTACTTTTGATGTGCACCATTTTTTGAGCGAGAAGTTCTGATCTGTCTCTCTTCCTCTCATCTGCATAAGTGAAAAGCAGCGTTTATGACTGACATCTTATTCATTATGTTCTAGATACCTAAAATAAGATCATACAGCTCTTTGAACATCGGCAGATGTTCTGTGCTTTTAAAAAAATGTGGCAGAACAGAAACATTTTGAGTTTGTGAGTGAATCTTAAAGATCTCCGGATATTATCCCTCCTAATTTTGTGACTTTATGTCTCTTTGATTTTCAAGATCTTACTAGTTTGTAACTGTCTTTTTCAAACATGACCAAGAAATTTGAAGTTACGTTGGTACATGAACATTTGAATTGCTTTAAAATTCACACTTTCATTGGAGGAATATGAATCTAGTGAAAAGGTCATGAAGGCCTAAGCTCGAAAGGACATATTGCTGACAGATGACAGACAACAGAAAGCAGGTAACAGAAAGGGATGTATTGAATTTTGCAGCATCAGGCTTGTTCCTCCTGCTTTTGAACACCTAATTGGGCATCAGAATAGCATGTTAATCTACAGGTTGTGATAGTAATTGTTTTAATTGTATAATATATCTGGAGTACAACACTTGGGGGAAAAAATATAGAACTACAAATTATTCAAAAGTCTATAAGGGAAACCATTAAAGTACAACTTCATTGGCATTTACACTGTCTCAGGTGTTGTATGACTCTTAATATAACAGTGATGGACTTTAATGTTTTAAAAATAACTAATCTATCTGGAAGTTATTTAAATCATGTGCCTCAGTCTGTATACCAGTGATAAAGGAACACACTGTGCTGTCAGAGATCTCCCTCTAGTGTAGAAATAATATAACTGCATAACTTCATCAAGAAGGAAAATTGTTTGGCATATTCTGAATGTGGTTGTGTTACGAAGCCTGTTATTGGCTTTATGTCTTCAATATTAAGAAATAAGAATGCAATATGCAGGAGGGCCTTTGGGATTAAGTCAGACAAGCGATTTTAGCCATTGAACCACATATTGTTTAGGAGAGTCAGAGATTTCCAAGCAGACATTAAAGTATGTTTGCTGACACCTGTTGATGCATCACTGTACTGATGTTTGCACATTTTGCCCTCCAGAATATCTGAAATTAGTTGCATCCACACAGGCAATGCAGCCTACATTAGTTTTACATTAGGGCCAATTTATTTTGACTGCACATAGATGCCAGATGCTTGATCATGCTAAAATGGAAATCTCATGCATTGGATTGCTCATGTTGCCATCCACATAAAACTTGAGAAGATCAGACATATGGTCATAGGGTCAACAAATACATTCAATAAGATGTGGGCCCCATCAAGACTTGTTGAATATTGTTATATGTATAACAGTATGTATGATGTAAAAGATAACAAGAAACCCTAAATATTCAATTCAACTTTTCACAGGCTTAACCTCTTTTCTCTGGGTGGGATGTGGTGTCATGGAATATTTCATACATACAACTTTAAATGGCTGCATTGGCGTGTTTTCTTTTAAAAAATGTCAAAATTACATCATTTATCATAGCCAGAAAGTGTCAAATAAAAAAATATTGTTGGATTTTCAAATTTTCTACAGCCCTTGAACATATTAGGCATATGTGAGAAGAATGCATCTGTCAGAAGAAAAAAATCTGAGTTTTAATGAGAGATATTTCATCAAAATCCCTTTATTCTGCATGTCCCATTTAGTGTTTTGCCAAAAATAAACTGCTAGCACTAACTAACCTGTATGCAGGACAAGAGTAAAACATAGTTTTGTTTTGATTTTCAATTCCAGGATTTCTTGAAAGTTAAATTCTTCAACATTTAACTTTAAAAAAAAAACGATGGTAAAGTGCGGGTCGGGCAGATAGCCCCAAGTTACTCACATAGGCTCAAGGGAAAACATTTGCAGTTTAGGGGAAGAGTAAAAATAAAAACAAAAGTCACACGCCAGCCACCCCCCTCCTCTTATAAATAAAGAACAGTCCCTAATTTAGGTAACATGGATATTGAATGCGATAGAGGAGTTTTGATTTTGTCGTGTTGTGATTGGTTTAGAGATGATTGTATCTTGTTTGGCCGCATCTGATTGGCTGAAGGAGGCAGAGTGACACGTTGGATGGACCAATAGGAGGCTGCCACACTGTGGTTAGCAGAGGTCCGGCTGTCTGCGTGAACATCCTCACCGCCTCTCCGTCTCTCCCTTTCTCTTTCTCTATCGACTAGACTGCATTTGGCCCTGTCTGAGCAGTTTGCAGCCTTGGCTCTCACGTCGCCGAAGAGCTGAAGAAGGGGCAACTTTTTTTCTAGGTTAAACACAAAGTGAAATAGACTTTTAAGCTAGTGCGGTGTGCGATGTTGAGGGTAATCTTTTTGGCCGCTCTCACCGGCTTTACCTGGGCCAGTGATGTGCTTGACTACACGGACGATGATTTCGAAAGCAAGATTGGAGATCATGGACTCGCTCTTGTGGAATTTTTTGCCCCTTGGTGAGTCTTTTTTTAGACGTTTTAAAGAGTATTAGGGCAATCAAACTGCCTCTAAACGGGAAATACGCTATTCAACGCTAGCTTACATGCTTCGTGGATAACAGTTTAGCTAACGTTAACTGACGTTCACTTGCAGAACTCGCAACACTGTGAACACGTCTCGAGTGAACCTATTTAATTATTTATATTAGTTGCACATACATATGTTCGCCTCTAATATTAGCAGTGATGTCAAATTGTCTTCGGTTTATTGGCTAGTGACCAAACGTTAGCATGTTAGCTAAAAACGGAAGGCGTACGCCAACTGGCTGGATTCATAGTTTTTGTTTAAGTGAACCAGTGATTCAAAGAATGCCACAGATTGACAATACATTAAACAATAAACTGCCAAAATTAGAGACAATTAGTATTGACAGGTATTCATAAGTGGTTTGGTTCATTATCAATGGAAACTGCGTGCTAATGAGGCTATGAGGAAGTTAGAGGTGTGTCCCTTCACCGTTGTAACGCTCTGATTGGCCAGAGAAGTTTTGGTGTCCACGTCTGATTGGTTCAGAGAAACTGTGACGTGGTCCACTGTGCCAAACTTGAACCAAATAGAAGTTAATCATTATAGTGTTTGTTGAAATGTTTAAACATTTCGCATATATAAACAGGTTCATCTGATCAAATGTGAATATCTGCTGCTTTTCCCAGGTGCCTGTGATAACAAACCAAAAGTCGTTTGATTTTCCACAATTACACAGACGAAATATGCCAAGGGAGGCTTTTGAAAATTGTGATGGCAACTTTGTAAGTCAAGTCATTTTTATTTGTCAGGCACATTTAAAAACATCAGGAGTTGAGCCAAAAAGCGTTCTGGTCAAGGCAGGTAGGTTAGGATCTGCCTCAGCACAAGTTTACGTGATTAAAAAGTAGTAGATTCATAAAAGGCAATATTATATATAAACATGTAATACAATAAAAGATAGAAGGCAGGACTAAAACTAAGAAGCTTTAACAAAAAAAGGGGGGGAAATTAAGTCATAGAAGTAAAAGCAAGTGAAAAAGGTCCATCTTTAATATTGGTTTAAAATTGTCTATGCTGAAACAGCTATATTTAGGGACTGTTCATTACTCATCAGGGGAGGGGGTCGTATTTTAAGGACTAAACAAATTAGCATATGTTCAACACAGTCAGTGAAAGTAAATGTTAGTTGCACCCTTTATATTGTTTACTAACTCATTAAATATAAATGATTTTAAATCTTGTGATTCGCATTTTTCTTCCACACTAAACAAACTGGTTGTCTTTTGCAATTCCTATTGAATTACGCAGAAGTGTCAAATTCCACACTGAAATCATTCCCCTCAGGATCTTTGCCACGCTGAAACTTGAATACAGCTTTTCTGCAACTTCTTCTCCTGTTTGACTCTGTCCGTTAGGTGCGGCCATTGTAAACGGCTAGCACCTGAGTACGAGAAAGCTGCCACTCAACTGAAAGGCATCGTCCCTCTGGCCAAGGTATTACATAATGCAGTTCACTTAACTTTGTCCACTTCAGCATGACTTTCTGCACTCTGTACTCTCATACTCCCTGTGTCTCTCCAGAGGGTGAATGATTTTCTCTTCCTTTTAGGTTGACTGCACAGCCAACAGCAACACATGCAGCAAATATGGTGTCAATGGCTACCCAACCCTAAAGATCTTCAGGGATGGAGAGGAAAGTGGTCCCTATGATGGACCCAGAACTGCAGGTATTTGCCTCTGATGTCATTTATTTATGCATTTAAAATGCCTCACACTAGTCAAAATATTCAGTTTATCGGCTTGTTCCTGCCACCTCATGGTCATTTTTATCTTTCCTTCCTCTCTCCGTCTTCTCTCTGTGTTGTTTGTCTGCTTGCGTCTTGCCCTCTGTAGATGGGATCGTCAGTTTCCTGAAGAAGCAGGCTGGACCAGCTTCAGTGGAGCTCAAGGATGAAGCAGCTTTGGAGAAGTTCATTTCAGACCAAGACGCAAGTGTTGTTGGTGAGTTCCTGTTTAAATTTCAGTTGCTATTGGTGACATTTGGAAGCAGTGGGATTGTGGCGATCGCATCCTGATCCGAACACCATTCACCTTTCCTTCCCAGGGTTCTTTGCTGATGATAAGAGCACAGCACAGGCAGAGTTCCTGAAGGCAGCCAGCGCCTTGAGGGACAACTACCGCTTTGCCCACACCAACTCTGAGGCTCTCCTCCAGAGCCACGGAGTCGATGGAGAGTAAGCAGCTCTTTTTGCCTTTGGCCCAGTCATCGTTCCTGCTTTGTGTCCTTGGGAGCAGACATTTCCAAAAAAAAGTCCAATAACTTGCATCCATACACATTTTTTAAACCTTTATTTAAACAGGGAAGGCCATTGGGAGCAAGCTGTCTTTCAAAAGGACGCCCTGATTACATTTCAAAATAAAACAACAAAAGCACACGGCAATATACTTAGACAAAACATGAGAAGTGTGACCGATAAACACATAATTGGCACTGCATACATACATTTTATATCACCAGTGTAGCTGCTCTTAGTGCTGCATTCACTCAAGTGACATTTCCTGGTTTTTTTTTTGTCTTTGTACAGGGGAGTCATCCTGTTCCGCCCACCGAGACTCAACAACAAGTTCGAAGACAACACCGTTAAATACAGTGAGGACAAATACAGCAGCGCCAAAATCAAGAGGTTCATCCAGGACAACATGTGAGTGTCGATTCTCGAGTGGAGACAGTTATCTCTGTCCATCTCCTAATACTTCCTGTGAAACACACACAGTAACCTTGCATAGTAACAGCACATATTTACATTCATGGCCAAGGGCCAACAGGACCTTGTGTGGCAGGTGAGGTGTCCACTCTGCAAACACAGTCAGTGCTCGTGCAGCTCTGAGCAATGTGTACATTTAGGCTGCAACGAACGGTGTTCAGTTATTGTCATGACCAATAATAATAATCTGGTGTCATGACATCAGAGGTTTCATAAAGGTAATTGATTGGCTCTTACAGAAAAGGAAAATGAAAAGCCCGTGTTGTTTGTAGGCTTTGACAGTGCTCATGATCATCATCCAAGGAGCAGACTGAAACTACTCAGATAAGACTGTAGAGCATTAGAGTGACGCCTCTTTTCAGTTGTTGTGTCCTCGTGTATCAGCGTCTGTCCTCTCTTTAACTTTGAGAGGTTTTTTGGGTCTGTGAACACAGCGTAGGTGTTTGTGGAGTTTTGAGTAGCAGGGTGGACAATTTGTAAGTCGATGCAATCTGAGCTGTTCTGATCAGCTCGATGGGTGAGAGGAGCGGCTGCTGGCGAGATGATTAAGCACTAGTGCAATGAAAAGTTTCACTTTCACTGTGCCTGGGTCTCTGCTGCCCACAGTACATTCACACTCAGAGTTCAGTGCAATGAACAACCGAATGACATATATATGTGTGTGTGTGTGTGTGTGTGTCAGCAGCTCTCTTATGAATGCTCCAACTGTAAAATTAGATAATTAAAATGTGGCTGCTTTTATTGTGCCAGGCTGCCACAAATAAATTAATGTGTGGGAAACCTTGCATATAAGTTTCTGTTTGTTTTGTTTGTTTTTCAGGGACCATGTATTTAAAAAAAATAGATTTCACACAAGGAGTAGCGATGTGTTGTGGCAGATTTAGCTGCTATCCAATTTCTGTCTCCAGGCCTGCAGACACAGCCCCGTATAGAACTAATGCATTCAATACACAGACACATATTTGTGCATTTTATGTGTTATTGTGTTTTTAGTCGATGGCATAAAATGAATCTACTTTGCAGTGCTTTTTAAAATGTTTCTGCTGTCACATTTAAATATCACATGTATTTAGCTTTTCATTTGGAATTTCAAGCACAGGTAGTTGCATGCATGTGTCAGTTACATGTGGTTACCACTGACAGTCATGTGACAAAGCTTGTAGAGGAATCTCACCGTAACTTTTTTTTTCCACTTGATGCACGATATCTGGACTGACTGTACTTTTACTTTCACTTTGCTCTAGCCTCGGTTTTTGTGTAAACACTGCGACGCAGGTGTCTGCAGAACAGAATTATGCCGGTCTGGAGGGTGTGTTCAGATCTGAACCTTTTAAACAAACGAAATGATTCCACTCTTGTTTGCTGTAAATCATGGGTGGCACTCACTGTGTGTTTTTAACATGACCAGCTAATGGAGTACAGCTTGTCGGTTTAAATGCTCGTCTAAATAAATTCATTTGTACTTTCTCTTTTTCATCTCAGCTTTGGAATCTGCCCCCACATGACACAAGACAACAGAGACCAAATGAGGGGGAAGGACCTGCTCGTGGCTTATTATGATGTCGATTATCACAGAAACCCCAAGGGCTCCAACTACTGGAGGAACAGGTACGTGTCTCTGAACGCACCCCAGTGTTGTTCTTCAGATCACTGTACAGTGGCTGGAGACTGCGTGTTGTTTTCCCCTCACCTTTCACAAATTCTGTCCCCCTCAGAGCTGGATTTAGCTAAACGCTTCACCCCCTAAATAAAGCCTTTGATATGAGATGCCACTTCAATCTTCAATGTCAAAAGCATGACCTTTAAAATGAACCAAACTTCAACATCTCACAGAGTGATGAAGGTGGCCAAGAGTTTCCTGGATCAGGGCAAGAAGCTGAACTTTGCGGTGGCTAACAAGGGTGCGTTCAGGGACGATCTGTCAGAGTTCGGCTTGGACGAAGGCTCAGACGTGCCTCTGGTGGCCATCCGCACCAGCAAGGGAGACAAATACGTCATGACCGAGGAGTTCTCGTAAGTCAAGTGGAATTCTACTTTTCTCGTTTGCGTTTAATTAAATGATCATGTAATTATACACACGCACCCTCCCTTTGGATAGAAGTTTGAGCTAAAAATGTTTCTCTGTAAGCTGTCACTGTCTAACTACAAGTAAATGCAGATTAAACACAGTGCGGAGGTGCATGTCCAGAGTATTAAACCACGAACAGATGAGCAGAAATACAATACAAGTCACTCATTTTCATTTGCCTGTGGGAGCTGAAAAACGAGGACTTTCACATTAAAGTCTGATAAATGGCTTCTAATCCAAGTGAAAACTTAAAAAAATGTATTGATTTAGTGTTTTCTTTTCCCCCCAAACATTCAGTTTCCCTGCTTTTTACTTAAATAACTTCTGTTTTTGTCATCCTAACAGTACGGATGGAAAAGCTCTGCAGCGCTTCCTGGAGGATTACTTTGACGGCAAGTTGAAGCGTTACCTCAAATCAGAGCCCATCCCAGAGAATAATGACGGACCCGTCAAGGTGAGCTGAAACATTGAGAACACTTCCTAATTTCCTTTTAATATGTGCCGTGTTGTTTTGTATTTTTATTTATTCCAGATGTGACCTCTTGATTTTCCAGGGAAAAGTTTTCAAGTGTTGCACCTGCATTTTCATACCTTATGTGTAATAGGTACACTCCTGCTGTGTAAAACTAATGACATTTAATAATTGTAATGGCTATGAGAATATACACAAAGGTCCTTAGTCCTTCAACCCCACACCTCTGTGGGTGTTAGTCTGTCTCACGTTTTGTGTTGCCTGGCTACAAAAATGTATATTTGAATGATTTAGAGCTTCCACCAAGATCTTATATTTTGTTTTCACAGTAAAGTATGAAAAACGTTACTAAACGTGATATGTAGCTAAAACTTTGTAGAATTAAAATACCGTAGAAAATACAGATTTTTTTTTATCTATCTGTCTATCAAAATGTAACATTTTAAGAGTATTGCTGCCTTCACGGATTTGTACAGTTTTGATTATTGACAAGCATCGGATGCTGCTAACAAAGTATAAAAGTAAAGTTAAAGCAGTCACGACTTCAAAAACTATCTTAAAGAGGCACTCAAAGTTAAGATAAAGCTACTCTTCAAACCATAATGTGGAAATGCGTGACGTCTGTCTTTTGTTTTTTCAGGTCGTCGTGGCTGAGAACTTCGACTCCATAGTCAACGACGACAGCAAAGATGTCCTGATAGAGTTCTACGCTCCATGGTGCGGACACTGCAAGAACCTGGAGCCCAAATTCAACGAGCTGGGAGAGAAGGTGAGCCAACGGAGACAACACTCTGAATGAAAGCAGCATTTTAGTGACCTTAACCAACAAATGGCTTGAAGCAAACTGTTAAAGGGGTCGACAAATAATTTAATCTGCTTAATTAAAAAGTGCAAAGAAAATGTCCGATTGGGATGAGCTTTTACTTTGTTAAACCTCAGGGAGCTATTTTTATTTATTCATTTTCATTCAAAGCTTCATTTGACTTGCCGGGAAATTGCTGTATGTGATGTTGAAAGTTTCAGTTTTTCTTAAACATTTGCCAAAGGCATTTAAACAAGGTCAGTGTTGGAGTTAAATATTGACAGAAAGATTTTCATTTTTAATGTGAATGCATATCGATTCCAAATATCAGTTATTGGTCACATAAACTACTGATAATCGGTATCGGTCGACCCTTAAAGTGTTTACGTCAACTTACCATAAGAGAGCAGATTAAACAGCATCAAACTCTTGGCATAAAGAAACAGTTAAATGATTTGTTATTCATTAGTTTTAGCTCCGTACTTTTATATTTTTTAAATCATTTCTATAACCCATTAAAAAAAAAAAAAACATTTTATGCCAGTGCTGTTTTACAAGCCTTGAGATAAACGTTGGTTTGGCTGTTGTCGGGATTGCTTTGTCCAGCAGAAAACTGACAGACTGTCTAGAAGTAGATTTTGCCAACAAGCTTTCAAACAGTTAACAGTTTGTCTCCTCTGCCCTTGAAGCTTGCCGGTGATCCCAACGTCGTCATTGCCAAGATGGACGCCACAGCTAACGATGTGCCATCTCCATATGAAGTCAGCGGGTGAGTCGCCATAATTTCAGCGTAATATGCAAGTTTCCCCTTAAACCAAACAAAAGAACATAACATTTTCAAATTCTAACACCCGGACTTATTAATGTCGCTCGCCACGTCCCTTCGAAATTGAGTGATGGAGCGACACTCCTGAAAATGCGTCTCTGATATGAAAGTTCTTTGAGGTTTAAACATCCAGGCGGATATATCAGGGTGTTGCAGATATATCGCTTTGTATGTCGGCCAATAAATACCAAGGAATTTAAGCACAGCAATGTCAAATTAGGTTTGAAGAAATTTGAAAAAAACAGGGACGCTGTCACTCTGATGATGTTCCTCCATCAGAGCGTGGTGACAAGCACAGTTTTCGCCTTTAAAGTGTGCGGCTCAGTACGATTCTTTAACAGGTAACTGGGCATAATTTACATTGTTTGTTGTTTTTGCCGCTGACAGACTCAGATATTTTACCGTGGGAAAACATTATGGAAAGGAGCCCTACAGAGATGGACTCTTTCTGTTGAAGAGCAAAATCCTTAAACCAGAAACAGCCCTGATATTGGCCTACCACGGCAAAACAAACTAAATTCAAAGTCCACTGAAATAAAGTACAACTTAGACAAAGCGCCTTGGTTCGTCTCTCTGTTATTCCAACAATCACCAACTCTGGTTTGGTTGGAAAAAAAACCTTAATTCGCCCAGTTAGATGTGAAAATATGCTGGCTCCATACATGCTAAAATGACTGTTTATTTAAATGGAGACTGGCGGGTTTAGTGAAGGTAATTTTGGGGCTGATTCTGGTTACACAAAAGGTCAAAACAAAGTCAGTGGCAAAAAAATGCTCTTTTAGTTGTCATAAGTTGATGGTGAACACATGCCCAGAGGGATTACAGAGCAGCGCTCTTGCTCAGTACTGGACCAGATTCAAAAATGTTTGTTCCCATTAGTCACTTAGACCATAAAATGTGGGAAAATAGGGTCCAGGTTGAAAAATACCTAATTACCATCAGGTACGTGTATCACGATTTTTTGCTTATGTGTTAATTTTTTTTTAGTTTTAGTTTTTTTAGTTAGTTTATAATAATAGTTTTTATTACTATTGGCCAAGGTATTGTTTTTGGATTTTTTTTTAAACTCCCAAATATTGATGCCTGTCTCGCTCAAAGTAAACTTTTGTTCATGGGCGTAGGAACTCCAGATAAGGAGTCATTTTTGGCCTCTTGCTCACTGTGATTGCAGATTTCGAATAAAAGGGAACAACACTGCCTGATGGTTAAGTACGACATGTTAATGCCACAAATTCTTACCGATCTCTTATCGAAACTTTTGCTTTTCCAGTTTCCCCACACTTTACTTCGCCCCAGCCGGACGCAAGATGAGCCCAAAGAAATACGAGGTGAGAATCGATTTGAAATGATCATTGAAACAGTTCATTTTTGTATCCGCTCTGCTAACGCTCCCGTCTCTCCACTCGTGTTGAAGGGAGGTCGCGAGGTGAGCGACTTCATCTCCTACCTGAAGAGGGAGGCCTCAAACCCCTTGGTGGTGGAGGAAGAGACCAAGAAGAAGAAGAAGAAGAAGGACGACGACGACAAGATAGAGCTATAAAAGCTCCAAACAGGAACTCAACGCCCCCGCCACAACAGGAGGAGGAAGATTGGGGAAATCCATGCAAAGAAAGAACTAAATTATATTCCACTCTCTTAGTGAACTACCGAATGCTCTGAGGCCAAGTCGAAAAAGACACGGCCCTCCCTTTAGGTCCTCCGCTGCTCTGGGAAAACTGTGGAAGGTGGAGAGGTGGTGGCCAGGGCCTGCCCAATGTTTAAAAACAAAAACAAATTTTTAGGGAAGAGGGGACGGCTTTTGAAAATTGAGATTTTTATTTCCCCTGGTCTGTCTACTACACCTCAGGCTGATGCACTTTGGTTTGACACCAGTCTCCCGTCATCTGTCGCTTTGGTTTTTGTTGTTGTCGTCGTCACAGGGGATAATGGTAATGGTGACTTCCTTTTTTTTTTTTTTTTTCTGTTTGTTTTTGTAACACGTCTTTGTTTTTGTACATTTGGAAGGATTGTGAAATAAAAAGGCCCACAAAACCAAATCCAGCTGTGTGATCTTCATTCATGAACAGAAATGGCAACTTTTCCTGTAATTCCTAATACTGCATCAAGACATTACTGATTACAGACATACAGGGCTGTAACTACTGATTAATCTGTCAGAAGTTTTATTAATTTAACAGATTATTGGTTATTGATTACTGGTCTATATAATGACAGAATGGCAAAAAAAAAAGTCCAAAAGTTTCCAGTTTCTAAGGTCTACAAATATCTTGTTATTTTCAAAAGACAGTCTGAAACTTAAAGGTGATTAATTTATAATGATATGAAACAAAGAAAAGTGAAAAAAATCTTTAAACTTTAGAATCTTAGGTTTAGTTTTTTTCCCCCTTAATAAATCTCAAAACTGAGGGGGCTTCCCTCAGCCTTGTGTTTACGCAAAAGATGTGTATCACTATAAACATACATTTTTTAACATTTTAATCTTAATTGTAACATTTTGTTTTACAAACAAAACTTTCCACCCTAAGATATGCAATTTATGATATATAACAGAGAAAAGTGGAAAATATTTTTTAAGCTTGCCATGTTTAGAGAAGTTTAGAGAAGAACAATTATTAAGTTATTCAAAATTGGTGCAGAGCTGATATCGGCTCCAGATCACTATGACCCTGAATAACAGCAATGTTTATTTTGTCAATCGACTAATCATTTTTATTTTTTAGCATTTGTTATAAATTTTGTGGATGTGAGAAAAAAATGCACCTAACTGAAGGGATAAAGAAAAGAATAGTACAAAGCAATGTGTAATAGAGTTCATCCAGTTTTTAATATTTTGTCATTTAGGTGCTTTAAGACCTTCTCCATAATGTAATAAGTTTCACATTAATTAGACCAACTATGCTCAACTTATATGTCTGAATTTTTGGGCCTTATATAAAACTGTCAGTACATTTAAATCAAACATGTCTTTTTAAAGAATCATGTTTAACCCTGTGAAATCTGGACTGACATCAGTGTTCTTTCACAAGTGTTAAAACCTTCGAACCCAGAGCAATTAGTTGATTTCTTTACAAAAATATGGGGGGAATAAGATAATAAGCAACTTGTCTGAAAAATGCAAGATATTTGTACTTTTAGAAAACTACTTTTAATGTCCAGGAAACAGTGGTAACAATTATCATAATTATATATGATAATTAATAATTATGCTACAGAATAATTATGGTAATTTAAGAGCTTTTTCCAGGTCATTGTCTTGCTTTTTTGTTATTATATTTTCCTTTCCTTCGTTTCTTTTTCAGTTTTTATTTATTTATTTATTTTTACAAATTTCTTGCAAATTTCTTGGTTATTTCTTCTTAAGTTGCTCATTGTCTTCTTCCTTGTTTTTTTTCTACGAAATTCAGCAAATTCACTTGGGTTTTAAGGGATAAATTCAGAAAGAGGCTTTTCTTCTTTTTATTGTTGCTGTTTTTTTTTTTGGTCCATCAGGTCAGGTGCAGTTCCGTTTTTTGTGAATGGAACTTGGCTGCACACTATAGTTGAAAAAATCTTAAATGTCTTATTAGTTAATTTGGGAAAAATCTGATTTCAAATGGTTATGATTACTGTTGTTCTCGTGTTTAAATTTTAAATTATGTTACGTCTGTGGAACATTATTTTGGGCAACAGCGCATCTGACCAATAGGCGGCGACTCTGTAGATATTTGGGAGTTGAAAGCTTCCTGTAATAACAGTAAGCGAAGAAGAGAAAGAGCCAATCAGACGGCGAGCAGAGCAGCCTTGTCCAGGCACGTTCTGACTGTACACGTGCTACCCTGAGTACTACCAGAGAAGGTAATGTCGCAAATATTAACTCACATCTTTTTGACAGTCGAATATTGTTTTTTATTGTCATGGTGTCTTTCGTCGCCGTAGTCTTACATAACGTTTTTCCTCGAGCATTGACGTTTAGTGTCTTATTTGACGTAGCTCTCTTTAGCTAGCCAAATGTCAGTCGGTTCCTCACAACTGACCACCAAACTCCGTTGAAATATCTGCCAATTATAGATGGTGTTAGTTCTCGACAAACTTAATCACTCCATAAAACATGAGTCCGAGCTTTTCCTTTAATCTTTAGGGTTAATGTTTGATTCGGCTTAATCGCAACTCACCAAGCACGTCTTAATAGATAACTGTAAGCAATAGTTGGGCCTCGTTGTTCGCTCACGTTACCTCCCATCACAGCCTGCACGAGAAGGCAGACATCCTTGTTTGCTGTAAACGTGGATTGTAAATTAAGCTATAGTAAGTTTGCAAGTATACTAAATGCACCACTGAAGTCTAGCGATGGTTAAATACATTTTAGGCTAGATTAAGTACAAAATATTGGCCGATAAGGAATCTAACATTAAACCGAGAGAATTTTGAATGGAGTTTGGTGGCATTGTTTGTTAATAGGATCATATGACTGTTAAATTCACAGATCAAACACGATAGTCCCACAGGTTGTTGCTACAGAATTGGCGTGTTGTAAGTTGTTGCTGTCAGTCACCGGCTGTCTCTTAAAATCACTGATGTGATCACTGCCATGTGACCTGTTAACATATAAAGATTTATAAAAACATCTGTTAACATTGTATCTATTGTCAATGTCCTTCACCTTTATTGTCTAAGAATGGTCTCATTAGCAGTGCACTTTATGTATGTTACCCTTTGCATGTGCACACTCACTGAGATAAGAGCTAAGGTTATACAACAACCCCAGTGACAATAAGAAATGTCATTCTGCACAGTGTATAGCAGTGATCACCCACTGATTTGTTGTCTGATTTTCTTTGTTTTTTTCCACTTGTGTTGGTACTCTTTTTTTTCTTTCTTTTCTGTAATTATAATATAGTGAAACAAGACATTGAATTTCTTTCCTAATAATAATAAAAATAATAAGGGTGTTGATGTTTGTTTGTTTTTTCCCTCAGAAAATGACAGCAGGACCGGTTTCATTTGTTGATGCTGGCAGAGATGTCAAAAATGAATAGTGCGGCCTCGTGGGGGCTTTTCAGCAACTATCGGTATCTGTGTAAGAAGTCCATGATGCTTCACGCCATGGAGAGCGCCAGAGTCAGGAAGAAATGCCAGCAGAAGGTCATTATTGCCAATGTGAAGAGGAAAACAATAGATAACCACAATGAACCACTGGATACAGATAAACTGGTGAAAAAAACAAAATCGAGCCACGCAAACACTCTGAACCCTGAAAACAAAAGCACTAACGTGTCTAAACCTGGACTCTCTGAGCTGAAAGCCTCTGAGCGACACAGTTTGCTTGCGGCTCTCAGAGACAGCTGGGAGGTGGACAGTGGTTTCTCCTCTGAGACAAGTCCCCCGGCCAGCGGTCGGAGCTCACCGTGTCTCAGCTCGTGCCCGACCACGGTGGTGGCGTTGGACTGTGAGATGGTTGGGACGGGGCCTGGCGGGTGCCGCAGCGAGCTGGCCCGCTGCAGCATCCTGGACTATCATGGCAACGTATTGTATGATAAATATGTGCAACCGTGTCAGCCCGTCACAGACTACAGGACTCGCTGGAGCGGCATCAGGAGGCATCACCTGGACAACGCCGTCCCCTTTGCTCAGGCCAGGGAGGAGGTGAGGCCCACTCCACTTATGATTCTAAGATCTCATTGATTTTCTGATTATCTCCTCCCCCAAAATCTTCATTAAAGTCACTGTAGGAAGTGAGTGTACAAAAAGTGTTGGTAAATGCAGAGTTGTTTAGTTTGAGTTAAATAAACTTTTTTTTCAGTCATCCATATACAATACAGTTATTTCCCAACATGCTCCTCTGTTTTGAACAAGAATGCAAGATAACTCACTGTTGTCAGGCCTTATTTAAGTTATCTTCCTGCCAAACGGTCAGCATATTCAAACAGATAGTTATGCATTTGTTCATACATGGGGAGGTAGACACATACGTGCATCTTCAGTTGAAATGCTTCAAAAGTGAAGGCTTTAAATGAGCATGCATTCATAATTTTCTCTGCTGTGTCAGTCCAAAGTGAACACAGATGAGCACCGAAGAGCTTATTCAGCACACCTCTGTTGTGCCGTGTTAAAGTGCTGCCAGTAAATCAAATGAAATGAAAATGGTTTCAGTAGATCTGCAGTGACGACCGCCGAGCAAATTCATTGATCATAATAAGCTGCTTTTGAATCCCTTTTCATTATGCTGAGATGGAATTTAACAGTTGGTAACCAGAATATTTAGGTATTTAGGTAGAATATTTCAGATATCAATTATTTCATGATTTGTTGCCCATTATGTTAATTTTGCAATAAAATGTATGAAAATTGTGAAATAGGCCTTGTGGAGCCAAAGATGTATTTTATCCAACCAAAAGTCCAAAAATCAAAACCTTTTCAGTTTATTACCACGTATGACAAAGAAAAGCATCACATTCTCACATTTAAGGATCATGACATCATTAAATATTTCATTTTTGCTTAAAAAAAATCCCAAAGATTTAATGATTGAAATAGCTGACAGGTACTTTTGTTGATCAACTAACTGATAATCGACTAATTGTTGCAGCAGCAGTTTTATTCTTCACAAAGGTAGTTGGCTATTTTTATCTTTTTGTTTATGCAAAAAGCATATGTGTCAAAAGGTCATTTTCACCCATGTTATTAAATATATCATTTTATTGGAACATTTAGCACTGTTTGTATGAAAGGTCTACGGCATGTTACTTTAAAGTTTGGAGCTAACTAAGTAATGAAACGGTATGAATTTATCTGGCCGAAATCACCTGAGGGGAAGTAACAGTGAAAAATGTGAAGCTGTAGAGCAGCTTTAAAGAGTCGCTCTGAATGTAGAAATCCTGCTCTGCCTGAGGACGGGTCTGGGAATTATTTAAGATGCCTTCTGCGCTGTCTCTTCATTTAAATTATTCATAAAGCTCCAGTATATTAAAATCTGGTTTGAATTGCCAGGTTTGAACGCAGCTGACATTTCAAATCATTCATGGTTATCAATGTCGGGTAAATTAATATTTGTCCTCCTCTGCGCTTGCGTGGCTTCTCTCCCGTAGATCCTCAGTATACTTGAGGGCAAAGTGGTTGTCGGTCACTCCGTCTACAACGACTTTGAAGTGTTGGACATGCTCCATCCGGGTCACATGGTCAGGGACACATGCACAACGCGCCACCTCAGCCGGTTGGCCGGTTTCCCCCGTGAACGCTGCCTCTCCCTTAAAATTTTGGCCAGTAAGCTGCTGAACAGAAGGATACAGGTGAGACTTTTCACACTTGATGCACTGTTATTATGTGATTCTTGTTTATAAATTCTTATTTCTACTTTAAAATGACAAAGTCACAGGTTTTTGTTTCCGTAGACTGATAAATAAGGCTTTCATTTAAATGACTTAAAGTTTGTTTTTTTTTTTAAATGTGCATTAACATTTCTTTTCGTGCAAACTTGAACTTCTCAAGGTTAAGACCCAACTTATGAAGAAAAAGTCTTGCAGAGATGTGGATTCCCACATACTCTAAAGTTAGTTTATCTCATCTGTTTTAGCAGTAATGGACCAAACGGGCTATTTGCAGTGTGTCGAGGAGCTCTGTATGAGAACTCTTACAGAGAGACCTGCAGCACAAACGTGTGTAAGGACGTTGTGTCCCTCAGAATCAAACACATCGTGGCCAGAGAAATCTTAAGTGAAAAGTCATAAACTTGTTAAAAAGCTCTTGAACCAGTTGCCTCATCAGCTGAAACAAAGTCTGTCTGCTTTTGTTCAAAGCAGAAAGTGTACGTCAAAGAACAGCATTAAAACATTTAATTTGAAATTTAAAATGAGGGTAAATTGGGTACCAAAACCCAATTGATACATGGCCAGAATCACTGACTTATATTATCCAGTTACAGATATATATTTGTATCACGTATAAGCACTGATTAGTAACTGCAGTACAGTGAAACAAAAGACATCTGGGATGTAGTTTAAAGTGTAATTATGATGTTTGTCCACCAGAGAGCACTGACAGGTTTATTTCTCTGCTCTGAAATCTGCTGCTTAATACTCAATTTATCTTGGTCAGACAGACAGACAGTTATCAAATAACCAAATTTGAAGTGCCTATCATAAATCTCCTGATGTGTTGTTGTTACCGTGGACGAGCAGTCCTGCTCGTGATTTTTGCTTTTGGTGACTCTGTACCCTTTTACACATATCTAGTTTACTGTGTTGATTTTATTTGAAGCTTGCTAGAGTTTGGCAATATAGCCAAGATAATCGATTACTGTATATAAAGTTTCATATCGCAATACAGTAATTGTTCTGTAAATTAAGTTAAAAAATTGTTTAAAAAAAAAAGACATTTTTCTGTTTATTTTTGTTTTTATTTGGATCTTCCATACAAACAAAACAAGTCAAATGAGACACTTTTTTGAAGTCTGATTGCAGTTTGGAGTGTTTTTAACCACACTGATGGCGTCTGTGTCTACCTGCACAGGTGGGGAGGAGGGGTCACTGTTCCGTCGAGGACGCTCTGGCCGCCCTCGATCTGTACAAGCTGGTGGAGGGCGAGTGGGAGCAGGAGCTGCAGAACAAGCTGAGGGCCGACGACGCTCCGCGTGAGCCGAGCTTCGCCTCCTCAAACCACTACATGCACGACGAGTACTGGCCGGATGATGTCACAGCTGACAGCCAATGAGAGGAAAGTATTTATGACCTAAGTAAAATACCTCAGAAGATTACATTACATGGTGATTCAGAGTCATCAGAGCAGATTCAGATAAAAAAAAAAATGTGAAAAAAGCAACCAGAGAGTGAATTAAGTCTGAATGAAAAGTAATGCAAGTAAAAGAAAATGGGTCATTTTTGGAGAAAACTATTTTTTTTTCCGAAATGAAAACGTTAACTTATTACTTATTAACATGTTAAACATGTTTGGAGTTCTTAACAGCATTTTTTTTTGTTGTTTCTGCTGTGATACCAGATATTTTCCTGCAGAGTTGTTGGTTTTGACAGATTGGATGATGTTTTATAGGGTGATAAATGTCAGTGCTCTTAATGTTTGGGGTTATGAACTCACGAAGTGAGTTTAGAGCTCAATCAGTATTTGCTCTTATTTGAAAGTTTCTTAAAACTGTTAAAAAATATGACAGAAGAGTGACCCTAAGGCTACAGATGGAGCTATTTTGGAAAACACTGCTGTATTTTTTCAGTTGTTTTAAAATTGTCTCTGACACGAGACGACTGAAATGTGGCTGCTATGAGAAAGTTACAGTTTTAAAATATTTTTCACCGTGCACCGGGCAAAAGGGAAACAACTTTAAAACTAGCTAAAACTGCTGCAGTTACTCTTAAAATGTCCTAATAAAATGGCATCCTGTTCAAATGAAAAACTATCACTTTGTTTGCCCTCATGAGTGAATGTGACGTATGAACAGTTTAAGTTGGCGGTTAAATGAATGAATGAATGAATAATGAATAAATATCTTAATTGTCCTTGTACATGTACACCGAAATTGGATGCAGTCCTGCAAAGTGCAAAGCACATTCAATAAATAAATTAAAAAAAAAAAATATATATATATATATATAAAATATATATATATATATATATATATATATACACACACACACAAAAAAAACGACAGATTTAAAAGATCTAGAAAAAAACACCCTCAAACCATTCATACCGTATCACGTTCTGCAGGTAAACATTGCACGATTCATCTTCATGACATTGCATAGATTATTTCAAAATTTTGGCAGTGTTAAGTGCAGTTATTGCTGTTGGGTAAAAACTGTTCTCGAGTCTATTTGTTCTTGTTCTTGCGGACCTGAAACGTCAGCCTGAAGGCAGCAGTTTGAACAGGAAATGTCCCGGTGTGATGGGTGCGGACATAATGTAGCTCTGATATCACGTTAGAGCAGCATGTTATATCGTTTTAGCATCAACACTGTGATGCACAATGAGGCCGCGCAATGTCAAATTATTTGCCGATTGATACAAATGGAAAACTTTCCCAGTTTTCATGTGCTATGAATAATCCCGTAGAGTGGCAGTGTTTGTGGTGTTTCCTGCAGTCCTTGAGTCCTTGAAAACTAAGGGAAAAAAATGAAATGTGTGGGAACCCTGGATATGTGAAATTACGTCACTGCTGTGTTGCGCGTTATTGAAATGTTACAAATTGATGAACTACATTTGTGTTAAAATGATGAAAAGTTTTAGTTACAGGAAGTACAAACCGTATTCTGATGTGTCCTTAAAGCTGGGCAGCTACTTATCCATACAGCCGCGTTATTTTACGACGTATCATTTGTATTCATATACATCTACGGCTTGATTCATTGCATTAAGGGCCACTCTAATTGCAAAGAAAAATCTGCACAACCGTGGCGTCACAGTCGTCCCACTTGTTCCAGTGCCAGATCAGCATTAACGGCAGGATTGTTAGCAGCATATTAAGAAACCACGGCTCTGTTAGTGTTGGGAAAGAGTCCGGCACAAACACTGGATCAGGATCTGAAATCGTCTAATGGCACCACGTCCAATTAGGTTACAAAATCCACTGCAGTGAAGGTGGGCTGACATCACTAAATATCGTCAAACAAAAGCACCATGTTCATTTTTATTTATGGTGGTTCATTCTTTTCTCCCAGCATTTCCAGTTAAAGCCCAGTAGCTAAAATACATGCATAGAGCTGTGCAGCATTTCATCACATGGATGTACGTTTGTAAATGTCTAAATATGTGAGCGTGACACTAGATTATGATATATCGTAGTGTAGAATTTCACTGCACAGCGAGCTGCAGGTGGAGCTGCACATTTGTTTCACCCCGCAACTCTCGACCCCGGCTTTGTCTTTGTCGCTCAGTGAACACACGCTCTAAAGCCTGAACTTGGCCCCCTTAGCTTAGGCTAAAGGGAGCAAACAGAGAGCAGCATTGTTTTGCCCAATCCATCTAATTTTGTTCCCCAAATCGCTTTATTGAACAAGATCAGGCCTGATTTAGCAGATTAGCAGTCGGCTGCCTGTTTTTTCATTTTTGCATCAGGAGGAAAACGTGTGTTAGTGACGGCAGCGCTGCCAGGGAGGATGGACGAAAATAGACAACTTCCAAATATTAACCACGCAAAAAAATAACTGTCTAGGTCTGTGTGTCTGTGAACTGTTGAATGTAGAGAAAGAGAGGACTCACATTCAGGGAAGAAATGAGATCTTTAAATAAAAATCAATCAGAAACGTCCTGGTGGCCTTGATGTTGAGATCAGGGATCGACAACTTTATTAAAATAGATGTTTTTAGCCAAAAAAAAGAAGCTGACTGGGGCTGCAAAATATGTTTAAGCCTCGTAATAAAAAGACATGAACTTTTTGGGATTTTGAATCAATAGCTAGTCAAATTTAGATGAACAGGCACCAGGCTGTAGATGTGTAACGGGAGTTTTAGTAGACAAAACATCAAAACTTATTTGTTGTGTAGCTATAAATTTTTTACAGCTGGAGAATGTAAGAATTACTCAACAACAATATAACAATGAGGAATGAAAACAGAAATTTAAAAAAATATCCACCTAACATTTCGGGCCCCTGGGTCTGTGCCTGCTTGGCCCGCTCTTTGTTGTATACTGCTGGGTAAAATAGTAGTCTAATAGTGCATCATATATAAGCGTATCACATGTTTTTATTCAAAAATTAACTTGTGACTAAAGCTGTCGAATAAATACAGTAAGTAAAAAGTACATTGTTTACCTCTGAAGTGTTGTATAGTAGAAGTATAAAGTGGCAGAAAATGGGAATACTCAAGTAAAGTACACATATGTCAACATTGTACTCAAGTATAGTACCTGAGTAAATTTACATTACAAAAATGTGTGAAAGTTTTTCTTTTTCCAGCTTTGCCGAATTTTCGCCATGATTGCAACTCGGATATGTTTGAGGATGATGAGTAAATTAATGCTCTCGGGTGTTTTTGAACAGTTAAAGTCGATTTCCGGTAAAACGACGACAACAAAAATAGTTGACTTAACGTTGAATGTTGATTTTAAGCCAGCGATTAATGTTTCCACAGTTAATGAAAACGTTTCAAAACACCAAATGTGTTCTCAGCCCAGTGAGGGACAGGTAGCATTTCAGTTGTTGATGGGGCAGAAACATAGTAATTTCATGTCAAAGGCTATGATTCCAGTATCGTAGCGTATTTACTGTCTTTATGAATGTGTTTTCATGCACCCCTCGCTGTTGTTTAATTATTTGAGATTAATCTGGAGATTTTTTTTTTTTATTTTTTAGATGATTAGATGAAGTGCTCACAGTCTGATTACATTATATAAAGCTTTATATCGCTCTCAGCTCCTAATGCTGATATAATGTGTGCATGTGTGAGAACTAATCTGATCAACGGGGAATTGCGGATAGTTTAGGGTCCGTGTTTATTGATATGAATGCACCTAAGTCTAAATCCAAATCCTTGCTGCTTGAATGTGTGAACGTGCATGTTGTAGGTTTTCCTGGTCTACAATACAAAAGAGAGAAGTACATTTTGAAGCTTTTCTCCTCAGATGCATTTCTAGTTTAGAATTAATGAAACCTTTTATAACCTTTTTGACTCATAGGTTATTTTTGGTGAACTGTCAAAAGCGTCCTTTTCTCCCTTGTCGTGCTTGCTTTCCCTTCTGTTTTGCTTAATTATTTTTCCCTTGTGGATTGCACTTATTGATTATTTTCATCATCACGTGAACTAATAATTAGTATTTTTGATTAATCTGTAATAAAATTGTTAAATTTGTTGTTTTTTAAAGTAGAGGAAAAAATTACCATCACAGTTTTTCTAATTTGATGTCTTCAAATTGTCTTTTTGACCCGCAGTACATAACCCAGAGATATTCAATTAACAATGACATAAAAAGGAAACAGTTGCTCTTGTGTATGACCACAGACTGGTGACGGCTGCGGACAGAAGCATCGTGTTTGTTGGCACATACGTCTCACTCTCTCAAATGCATTATTTTAATGCCCTGCAGGAATTTCTTCAAATTTGGCACAGGTGTTCCCCTGGACTTAACTATGAACTGAATAGATTTTGGTGGTCAAAGGTCAAGGTCACTGTGACCTCAGAAAACATAACAGAATCTACTTGTTAATTATGACAAAACTTAACACAAATGTCCTCAATGATGAAGTGATGACATTTTATATCCAGAAAGTCAAAGGTTGAAGGAACAGAACAGGAACATTTGTTTCAATACTGAATTGATGACACTAATCTTGTGTGAAACTGTTGATTGTATAAATCTGTGCTGCCTGTTTGAAGATTTGTGGGAAGCAAACCTCACTGTGAGATGCCGACAAATCCTTCAAACGGCTCCATTAAAAGACTGAAATAAGTCATTCATTCTCAAATAGTTGCTGATTCGTTTTCTGCCCATCGAATAATCAAATAATCGATAAACTGAGCGGTCCCTGAATGAATTTAAGCTCGATCATGTTGCAGAACTGAGAGCATGTTTACAGAATATGATCAGCTGCGTCACTCCAAAATATGCACACCTTCACAAAACCTCTCGCTCTGACTTAAACGGCCTCTCTAAACAATGTTAGCCACCATCAGCTGATTAAGTTCATGCATGTTGTTACATGTTTGTAAGTTATGTGTTATGTTATTCTATCAGCACAGTGTCTCAAAAACTAGGATAGATTTTGTCTGATTTCCATAAAAATTTGATTGACTAGATTTACTTACTAGACTTTAGCTGCTGATCAGGGTGGGAAGAATATTTATTTTAGTCAGAGAGACTGAGACTGTCTTCTAAATCTCAGTGCCTTGTTTGCAGAGTACAAATTAATTAAAGACTAATTAAAGAAAGTCATTCCTATTGTTGCTGGTCCCATTTAAATGTCACAACATTAAAACTACACTGAACTCTCATCGTCTAAACATGTGAATCAAACCCTCTGAATACAGGCCTCCTCTCACCCGAGTGCGATCACGTTGCACTAATCGAACTGGGACTCAGCGGTCACAATGGTCACTTTTCACTCAAGTCTCCTTGGAATGCAATAAAATCCCTCCAACCCCCCCTTAAAAACACTCTTACCTAAAGCATGCACTCAAAATTACATCATCCAAAATGTGCATTGGCCCTGCCTTTCATCAAAGGAGCACCTCCACCATTGGCCAAACACCCTCACCATCACTTCCTCCCTCCCTCTGCCACTTTCATACTGATTGAAAAGGTGAAAAAAAGTCAGATGTAATCTGGTGTGACGCCATTAATCCCAACAGTACAAATCACAGCTCCCGTCCACTTCGCTCCACACAGACTCCCTGCGACTCCCCGCCAGCAACTTCACATCTGCCTCAGGTAAGACTCCTCTACTGATGTGGCTCCTCACTTCTCTTCTTTTCCTCAGATGTTGTTCGTATTTTAAACTCACGCAGATCTTTTGGGTTCCTTAGTTGGTACTGGAAGAGAGATTTTAACCAAATCAAAAGAATGTGTTTTTCTGGTATTTTGAGGGATTCGAATACTATATCTCAATGAGTGAAGACTACTGTTGGCTGAGTATGTGCATCATGGGACTAACTCTAGCAAGAGTTCAGGACTGCATTCTTACTGTGACCAACAATCCCAAATATGCAAGTGCTCGTGGTTTTGCAGTTTTAAATGTCGATTGAGCGGGACATTATTATGTTATAATATAAAGACATCTGCAGTCTTTAGAAATATGCTATAAAGTCATACTACAGCAAGTGGAAGGTTTTAGTCTCTCCAAACCTACTTGCAAAATTGCAGTGTGTGGAAATGTAATTTATACTCAGTATAAAGTAATGGAGTAGTTATTTTAGATAGTCATAAATGTCTGCACATCAAACCCATCAAAAAATTGATGGGAAATGTGTCTAAAATGATCCAAAAGATATTTCTACTTTAAAAAAATGTTGCAGCTACATCAATATGTAGTTTTTACACTCAATTACGGGATATATTTTACGTTACGTTAGGGCTGCAACTATAACTGTTATTTTTATTATTGATTTATATGCTGGATATTAGTTTTGGTCTTTAAAATGCAAATTTAGTGAGGTGAACTTTACTTGAGAAATTAGAATTCTATTAGTATTTTATATTTGTATTAGATAAAAAGATACAACAGATGCTACAACCGTACTTTGAGGAAAACATGTTCAATCCATTTTAAATCTACTTTTTCAGTAGATTTAAGGGAAACTAAGAGCTCAACTTGTTGAATACATAATATACAAAGTGATTTTTTAAAGTGATTTTGGCAATGATACTTGGGGGTTTAAACTTTGACAAAAAAAACTAAACAGTAAGCCTGTCGATTATGAAACTAAAAGACTGTCAATATTAAATCTCCTGATAAATCACCCAGGAATGGCTGCAGTGCTAAATATAGCTGAATCAAGGTACCCTGTGATGGCAGAGCGGGTGGGATGAAGGGGGATTAAAGTGGAGTACAATGTGTCAATTTGTGTTTTACCTCCCTTTATTTTTCCTTCAGATAAGCTGATATAAAAAGCAGAAGAAATGGCTGTGGTTGTAAGTATCTGCTCTTCAAACTGTGTAAAACTGTTGATTTTTCTCAAAGACATTTGATCAATTCTGATATTTTACATGGATTTTTGAAGTGTTGGCAGAGGAAAAACTTTTTTTTTGCCAACACAAATACCTATTCATCCTCCCTTACATGGACTCAGCTGCAGCTCAACATTTCACAAGACCAAAAGCAGTTGTTATGAATGCCGTCAATGGCTACAGTGCCCTTAGCTGCTAATCTCCACTACAAGTCCTGGCTGTGTATTTACAGGCTTTACTGGACTCATGTGAGGGAGATTAATCAAACACTGAGGCCTATTGATTATTGCTCCTGCAACACTTCAAGGATATTTGTCTCACGTGGATACATCTTAAACTTCACGCGGCACAACAGTCTTCTTAAAAAAAATGACATTAACACATTTATTTTACCTAAAGCAACATGCACGTGCACAAAGATTTAGTAGCAGTCAGCAGAGAGGAGTACAGGGGTTCTGCAGAAACAATAAATGCACAAAGCTGTTGCCAGTGAGAGAGCATTCATGTGACCAGGCCCTCAAACTGGCACAGCTAGAATTCATCCATTATTTATGTTATTAATAACACCTGTGCTTTTCCTGCTATTATAAACTGCCTACTGTCGAAACGATCCATTCAGGTGAAGCCAATAATGTAACAGCCTGCTGAGCAGAGACAATTGTTATTATTATAGACAATAATGGGATTCCAGGGCTCGACAGTAATGGTTGCCATTAGCAACTATTTTGACAATTTGGCAACCAATTCTTGGCCACTTTTTGACACAGAAAAAAAAGGGCCAGCAAAACAAAATACATTTTTAATATATGTTTCATTGGTCATTGTTACAGTCAGAACAGCAACCAGACAATGCTGCATGTCTGTTGGTGCGTTTACTCCTATAAGTTCTCATCCCAAGTCCTCACATGTTGCTGCTTTGCAGTGGACTTCTGCATCCACATATTAGATTTTAGGGAGCTGGCATCTGCTCTTTACATTTCGGGATGCTGCTACCGCGATGTCCACACAAGCACATGGTGGGATTACACAGCATGTGATTGTGTTTAGGCAGCAACATCACATGACAACCAACACAGTAACATCAACAAAAGCACATGCTGGCACGGATGGTTAGGATTAGGCAAAGGAGGCACATGGAAAGGTGTAGAAAAAAACCTCACATTCAGAAGGGAAATGAACGCCGGACTCTTGCATGAAAATCTGGGGCTTGTTTGACCCATCCACCTCCTCTCCTACCTGCCCTATAGGCGCCCTTGTGCTCCTTTCATTACATCATTACTGGCAGCGTTTCCAACTAACGCCGTGTGCTCTCAAGTAACGCTGACCATCGGCATATTGGACTGACGCAACATGTGCTGTCCAGCTGTCTGCCGGTGTATAATAACAACAAAACCAGTTCTGTCCGGCTGCGTTGTAAACTGAAGACGTCCAGGGGCGTATCACGCAAATGCGAAAGGTGTCTTTTGACATCGGGATTGTACACTAAGGCATTATCAAAGCGGCAGTAATTGATGAGTTCGGAATGAGTACGGGCTGTTTACTCGCATGCACAAATGTGTTTTAGAGACAACAACGAAACAAAGTACGTTTTGTAGCTTGTAGGGCTTGGTTTCAAACCACCGTATTTTAACTGGTATTGAATTATGTTTGAATAAAAAGGTCTGTTCAAATTTAAGTCGATTTTATTTGTTCGTCAGGTGACAGAATGTTTGACTCCATACAATTTCTGAATTACATATTCGCCTAACATGACTGCACATTGTAGAGCCATAATGAAATCCTACAATGGACGGAAAATGTAAACAAGATAGCAAGCTGCCTTTTGCTTAAATGCTTTGCTTTGGTCCTAGATATTGCATCTGTTAAACTCCTGATAGACACAAGTGAAGGGTGTAACATTCATTAACTGTGGCAGTTGAGCAGCCCCAGTTTCAGTGTGTGTGGTGCTGGGACACACAACAGAGCCATCATTAGGTTCAAAATGGCTGCTGTGAAAAAGTATTACAACTGCAGCAACACTCACGACTTTAAGTGCACAACCCACTTCTATTGCTGATCATGGCCAGTTGTCTGTTTTTACACGAATACTCTCTTTTCAGAGTGGAACTTACCGTATGGTGTCGGAGGAGGAGCAGGCTCTCAGGGCCAAGTTGGAACGTCTCACCGTCAAAGACCACGGGCCGGTTTTTGGACCCTGTGCAAGCCTGCCGGACCACACCAAGCAGAAGGTAACCAGACCTGTTATCAGTCAGAAATTTCAGGAGACAAAAAGTTACATTCAAGAGATCACTATACTACAGTGTATCACAGATCATAATGTGTATATGAGATAAATAAAGAAATGAAGCTAGGAGAGAGTTGAGGTTATAATGCAATATTAGCAGACACAGGAAACTGAAGCTTAGCTATGCTGACATGTGCATTTGCAGGCTTTGTCTTTTGCACCTGCAGCTCTTTTACTCATTTCTTTGAAAGAATGTACAAAAAACTCTAGAAAAACAGGCTAGCTGGTTAGCATTACATGCATCGTTTCACCTGTTTAGGAAACCTAGGATAACGGGTTTATCAAACAGAGAATGGCTAATTGGCAACATTGCACTGAATATCAGCGTAACTAGGGAGTCAGATTAAACCTAATTGATTAGATAGCATTGTCACACTGTGCTCCTCTCATTAACAAATATAACGTTTCATTTGGGTTTGGACAGTTATGTCACTAAGCTGTATAAAAGTTTCCAAACTGTCTGGTCCTGCTCCCCCCCTCAGGCCAAGGACGAGTTGAACGAGACAGATGAGAAGCGGGTGTCGGCAGTGAAAGAGCTGCGAGGAATGATAAAGGAGAAGGCAGATGCAGGTGACGACCTGGCTAAGGGTGTGCAGGACACGTTTGGGGAAAAACCAGACAGTTTGCTGGTCCGCTTCATCCGCGCCAGGAAGTACGACGTGCCCAGAGCCTTCGACCTGATGAAGGGTATGTTTGAAAGCAGACATGAATATACTGACAGCATTTTTATGAATGAATCTTCCATAGTGTTATTGAACACCAAATATAAAACCCAGTTAATAGCTGATAACAAAAAGAAATGGCATATTTACAGCCTGGTGTGACAGTATTGTCCTGTGTTTCCACCCAGGCTACGTGCGCTTCAGGAAGGAATACCCCGAGCTGTTTGAGAATCTGACCCCAGAGGCCGTACGCAGCACCATCGAGGCGGGCTACCCTGGTATCCTGCCAAGCAGAGACAAATACGGTCGCGTGGTTCTGCTCTTCAACATTGAGAACTGGGACTACGAGGAGATCACTTTTGATGAGGTAACTGGACGGTTTCTGTGTGACCTCATGTCCCACAATGCACCTGGAAAAAATAATTCCAAACTCACTTTTATTTAACCTTTTGAAATCTAGGCACATTTGCTTTTTTTTTCTCAGAAGCATGGGAGGCAATGAGCAGTTTAGGAAGAAATTAGTAAAAAATACAAGAAAATTACTCAAAAATTAGCAAAAACAAAAAAAAAATGCTGAAAAAACTGCTAAAAAAATTACAATTCTGTAAAATGATTTGAAATATATATTTATGCTAATTTTGAATAATGTTTAATGGAATTTTTTCCTTAGATTAAAAGATAAATATATAAATCTCCAAAACAATTTTGTCAAATTGCACGTTGTCTTCTTTTCCACCATGTTTTTGAAATAAATCAAACCAGTTTGTTCAGGGGTCAAAGGTTTAAATACTTGTGTCTGAATGCAGCATAAGAAAAGTGATGTATAGTGATGTAAGTGATGAATACTATACTCGAGTAAATGTACTTAGTTACATTCCACCATTGGATCTCTTAATATTTGTTCTTCATCTCACTCCATTTTACTCAAACATAAACAGAAGACATAAAATGTGATTACTAGTATCAATAAAGAGCTAATAAATGTGTGTGTGTTTGTGTGTGTGTGTGTGTGTGTGTGTGTGTACAGATCCTGCGTGCCTACTGTGTGATCCTGGAGAAGCTGCTGGAGAACGAGGAGACTCAGATCAACGGGTTCTGCATCATTGAGAACTTTAAGGGCTTCACCATGCAGCAGGCGTCAGGAATCAAACCCACCGAGCTGAAGAAGATGGTGGACATGTTGCAGGTGGGAAAATCTAAACTCATGTCCTGAACTGGTCTGTGTGACCACAGGCGGAATGACAGCTGGGAGACATACTGTAGAAAACCAACTTTGCATTTGAGTTTCAGATGCATGTCTGTATGCAGTTTGAAGGTTAGAGAATCAGATGTGTTTAGATTAAGGAAAGAGCTCTTCTCTGTCGTAATGTTCTGCTGCTCACTGATCAACCGGTACTCTCTGCAGGAATCATCCTCAGGGAAGTATTTATTAAGAATTCTATCACTAAAAGCATCTTACTGTTTCTTTTGTTCACCAGGATTCCTTCCCTGCCCGTTTCAAAGCTGTGCACTTCATCCACCAGCCCTGGTACTTCACCACCACCTACAACGTGGTCAAACCACTCATGAAGAGCAAGCTGCTAGAGAGAGTGAGTCAGACTGAGATGATTCAATAATAATGACAGACTGCAGCAATGCTGCGCCATCCTTCAGTTTATAAGATACAAACATGGCAGAGGACACAGTCAAACTAGTTTAAGTGCAGGGCTTTCATGTAAGATCACACTGATTTCATGTTATATGACGATAAATGAAGCTCCAAAGCATTTTGAGAAGTTTCTTTCAGACCAGGTTGAGAAATAAAAACGCACCTGCTGTCAAAGTACACAATGGTTGTGTAAATGCCTTTAACAGCCCCTGTCTCTGCTTTAGGTGTTCGTCCATGGAGATGAGCTGGAAAACTACTACAAAGAGTTTGACGCTGACATCCTCCCTTCTGAGTTTGATGGAAAAGGTTCCAAGTATGATGGCAAGGGCACAGCAGCCAAGCTGTTCGACTAAAGCCTCCTTCCTCCCTCCACGCCAACCAGGCAAAGAGCCTTTATGTGTAACAAATCCCCCACAGGCTGTGGAGACTCAAAGCCCAAATCTAGCTGTGTGGTTGTAGAGGAAAAAAAAAAGAAGTAATGAAAGAAAAGTATGCGAGAAGTTCAAATGAGGGCCTGACAAAGCACAGTCCAACAGGAAACCAGTCACCCTCTATAAACCATTTGGTTGACACTCAAACACTTTACAGTTCCTCAGTTTTTAGCACCAAAGCCAGATCTCCACCTTTCATGGGCCTGGAGGCACTGTCTGATTTACACCATTAACTACAGACTGCATATACTTAACTTACAGATTTTTTTTCCCAAAGCATTGGTATGACAATGTCAGATTTTATACCCTCCAGACAACCATAGGCTTCACTTCGCACCAGTACGGTGTTAAATTAACCTTCGAGACTGGCTTGAAGTAGACAAATCATCATGATGAACATGTAGAGGCCTTAATTTTTTGCCTCATTAGGTGTTTTTGCACAGTAAAGCAGTTTTGAGTAGGAGCTGTTGAGGTGTTCAAAGAAACTCTCTAAAGACAAAATTTGCAAACTTATCACCTGCGTCCATCGTTTTACCGACTCGCAAACACAAGATCTTAGATCTCACTTACAGTCACCAACATAGAGAAGTTTTCCTGCTCTGAGCTGTGACTGATCAAAAAGTAACACAGACCACATGTCCTTGATGGTGGATTACACATTTTAAGCAGATTTCAAGGCTTTGCAGGTTGATTTTCATACCAAACTCAAACGAATGGAAGTCAGCGACTGTCTCGGAGGCAGTACAGAATCTAAAGTGGCATGCTTTGGGAAAAAGTCAGCGTTACTGTTAAGTATACATAACTTGTTGTTCATGTGTTAAATTTTCATAAGCACCAGCTTGATTTTTCAACCATTCAGATACACAAAAGTCTTTTAATGCCCTTTAATGAATGAGAAATTGATCAGATATTCAGTCTAAGCACTCTAGCTGACCCACGTTAAGCCAAATGAGAGCACTTACCTTGAGATTCTCTGTCTCTTACCTTTAAATTGTGCTTAGTTTTGATCTTCACCCGCACAGCTTGATTGAACACTGGCAGGCTCCAGCTTTCTGAGTTTCCACCCTCTGGCCCTCCGTCGGCTCTCCTTGAAGTACAAGGCTGATATTCCAACAAGTGCCTGTCTGTCGTGTTTTTTAGATTGTTCTTCAATAATATAAATTTTATGAAGTTTACCCATTGTGCTACCTGGTGCACCAATAAGAATGTCAATAAATGTACAATAAACTGTATATAAATATAAGCTGTAGTCTTTGCGTCAATTTGAAAATCTAAACAGGAGAAAGCGTCAATAATGCTGGAGGCTCTGTGAGACTGTGCTTGGGCATGGTGGTGCTTTGAGCTGAATGCATCAACATGCTTACATGCTCACAAGCATCACTTTTACCAAGAGTGTTTCCCCCCGTTTTGCTCTACTGTGCTGTCATTCTTTGTATACTTGCTTCTTTGCCTGAAACCTCTCTCCTCGATGCATCAGCGTGACAAGTATGAGCCAATCACAACACAGTAGGGTGGAATTAGGTAAAACACATTGTCATCACAAAAGAGTATCTGAGAAAATACTCCTAAAACCTAGAAATGAGTGACCATTTGCAACACTTTCTCATCCCAAGTCTTGCTGGATTGTGCCCAAGCTGTAGGAAAACAAGCGCACCCACTTTTTTGGGGAGAAAAATAATGCTGCTCACAATGACAGTGCTAACATGCTGGTGTAATTTTTACCACGCCTATGATTTTAGCGAAGCATATTGACATGATAACATTTAGCTTAGGCTGATGGCTGTAGTTTTACAGGTCCTTGATCAAAAAGAATGTAATTTTTGACCTGATGGTGGTGCTAGAAAAAAAGTCCGGGGAACTCCAAACCCATGAGTATTCATCCTCTGTGCACGATGAATGTCTGTACAAAATTTCCCAGCAACCCTTTCAGTAGTTGTTGAGATATTTCAGTCCAGACTAAAGTGGTGGACTGAGGACGGCTTGAAGAAGAAAACGTAGAATAGGACACAATAATCAGATAATTAAAAAAATACTGTAAAAATATTTATTAATGGTTGAGTTTAAATAATCAGTCATGACTGTGCACCATATCGGAAAAACATTAAGATTAGACTCTAAATGTTACACCCACTATAGTGCCACACAGAACATTAAGACAGTAAAGTGCAAGCAAAGCAGTCCATTTATCAAACAACTGGGACATATTGCACATACAGACACAGAAGTGATACTGTTGCAGGTGAAATTAAGCTTTTAAAGGAGTTAAAACTGTAATAAGTCTGATGTTTGCATGTTGATTATTAAGATGTGCATGAGCTCGGGTGCAGTCCTCTGCATTTATTTACAGTGTCTGACAGGATGTTACCCACAGGAAACTGTGACTCATGTCAAACATGCAGACTACAGCAACAGAGAAATTCTTATTTTGTCATTGTTTGAGATATTTGTAAGAACATTTCTTATTGAAATATACTGTATCATAAGACATAACAGAGGTAAGTTGTGTGTGATAGTTTTCATGTATTCTGTGTTTTAAAGGGACACTTCTTCCCAAATCAAAAAAACATCTTTTTGCCTTACCTATATTGCTATTTATCAATCTAGATTTTTTTTTTAATGTGAGCTGTCAGGTGTTGGAGATATCGGCCATAGAGATGTTTGTCTTCTCTCCAACATAATGGAAGTAGATGGCACTCGGCTTGTGATGCTCGAAACAAGTACATTTGAACTCAACATTAATGACTGTTTCCAGAAATCATGACCAGTTAGTCAAAATAACCCAAAGACCTTGTTGTGGGCTGTTTCATGTAGGAACTAATTTCTTTCTACAGAACTACACTCACCAACTGGATAACCGCGCACAAGGAAGCGTGCATCTACACATGGACATGAGTCTTGTGCTCATGACAACTCAAGATTTAAACATTAATGACGTCCTCCTCGGCTAAGCTGTAACGTTAGTAGATACACCCTCTGTGCAATGATACTGTTGTCGGATGTAATTTGGCAGAAAGAAAATAGTTCCTACATGAAACTACTTACAACAAGGTCTGTGGATTATCTTGAGTAGCTGGATCATGATTTCTGGAAAAAGACAATGCTGTTGATTTTTTCAAATGATTTCTATTGGCACTTTGAGCACCACAAACAGAGTGCCATCCAGTTCCATTACATTACAGAGGAGGCAGACATCTCTACACCTGATATCTCCAACACTCAGCAACTCACACTCAAACAATATCGACTGCTAAACAGCACTACAGGTAAAAGGAAAAATATGTATGTTTGATTTGGGGGTGAACTGTTTATTGTTACAAAGATTTCAGTCTGTTCTCTTCTCTTCACTGCATTTACTTGTTTGTTTTTCCTGACAAACCACCCTGCTGGTATGGAGCAATAATAAGCAGCTTAAAGCCAACCCCCCCCCCCCCTTAAAAAATGGGGTCACTTATGAAACGTATCAATTAGCCCTTGTTCAAAGTTATGTCTGATATGAGACCTCCATTGTATTAAAGCCAAGGCCATGTACCTATTTTAGGGACTCAAATGGTGCCAAAATGCCCCAGAATCACTAAAAAACACAGTTGAGCTACTTTTTATTGAAAAGTGAAGAGTGCTTTGGTCCATTGGTTTGGTAAGCGGTGTAGATAGACTGAGAATCCACAATTGGATTAGCTATTACACACACTCACTGTTCCACATGCATTCTCTTCTCTCTTCCCTGTTCAAAGTTTCTGTTAACACAGTTTGACCCGGCTGTGTCCTCAACAGTCATGTCAATTTTTTCAATATTTGTGTCCTAAATTCTAAAAGGACCTTTTCTGATGGTAATAATCGAAGTTGACAGCAGCATTTAGTAAAACTGTATCGTCTGACTCCCATCCTCATGCTACTGCAGCAGTTCATGGAATGGGACAAGCTGACCTGACGCAGTACAATGTTAACACTAGTTTGCATGAAGAGACCTTATTTCCATTCAACAACACAGAAAGGACTGTAAGAAAAAAAATCGGTCCGTGTTTTTATAGCTCTCTACAACCTCTTTATAATCTCTTTAAAACCTGACACCCTGATTCTTTTATTGAATGTCAGCAGCAACAATGCATGCTGATGGTCCACTGCACACAATAGAAATATAAAATAAAAAAAACTTCAAATCAAATTCATTTAAAGTCAAATTGAGCAAAATTATGCCTCAGTATTTACATAAATAAACCAAACTGGCTGTTATTAAGACGTTGCGTTTTTCCTGCAATAAAACTGCAAACTTCTTTTAATGGAAACAAACAAGATGATGTTACTGCTGTATATCAACATTAAGGAAAGTAAATGTACAGTTTAAACACAGTAGACGTGTTTGTTAAGCAACAGCTGTAGATCACCACTGTAAACCATAAATCACGTCATACTGCCGCTTCAAGAGGTAGCTCAATGATTCATGAGAAGCCAGAAACCAAAACTGCTGCAGAACTACATTCATATTAAGGCATTAAATCTAATAACAAACTTAACAAATTAAAATCTTAATGGCTTTTTTTAAATATAAAATAAAATGTCTCAAAATATAACTGTATAACTGATGTGGGTCTTCAGGCATTTATCAAAGTTTTTCTGGTTAAGGGTTAGGGCTAGGCTGTACATCGATATTTTGTCAATATTGTGATATTGTGGTGAGACCTAAAATCATCTTAAAGTTTGGATATCATAATATTCTGTGTTGTCTAGTGTGTTGTCTTTTTCCGGTTTTTAAGTGCTACATTACAGTAAAGTGATGTAATTTTATGAATTTACTAGACTTAATGCTAGAAAACCAATAAATCCTGCAATATCGAGGTATTTGGTAAAAAACAAAAATGTGATATTTGATTTTCACCATATTGCCCAGCCCTAGTTAAGGGTTTAGGCTTTAGACTGTGTCCTTCACAATAACATACATTTCTAGTCTAATCTAATCTAATCTAGCTGCCTCATAAGCCTGTGCACTCACTTATGAATATTTGAGCATATTCAAAAGTTGTCAACTGTAATTCATGTAGAAAAATACATCTTGTTCTTCTTTCTAAATGCAAGTCAAAGGTCACAAATTTATTCTCAGACAGCAGTATGTTCCCCCACTAATTATATCACTGTGCTTTCCAGACTCAAGAAGCACCAGCTGCCAAAAACCAGCAGAGGGTGAACTCATGTTACACTGGAGGTTAACTGGGAACAAGAGGAAGGACCAGTTCACCATGGGCTCATATTACATTTTCAGGTATCTTCTGCGAGTTTCAGTTTACAACTTGGTGTACCTACTTCCACTCAACTTTTTCTAACCCATTTAGTGATTTCCTACATTCCCCCAAAATCATTTATATACTGCAAGGCCATTAGCAGAGCAAAGGCAGAAGAGTGTGTTTGTTTTTGTATTTTTGGTAATTTTGTCACCAGACTACCATGTACAGTATGTTACCCACTGAGTGTCCCCTCTGTGCTCTGCAGGCAGGAGTTCATGTCCTGCTGGCTGCTCCTCTGGCAGGCTGGCCGGTTCTTCTCCCAGTGGCAGATGGCGTCGGTATACTCGACTATGACCTTGTCCATCCAGGTGAGGGGCTGAGGGAACAGTACGGCTCCCTCAAAGAAGCCCAGGTGGCCTCCATGTTGGGTCAGGGCAAAAATCAAATTGGGCATCTTTTCTACAAACAGAAGGAGAGGATTGATGATTGTCTTTTTTACTCAACAGTATTAATTATTATAGCATGGCTAACACCTTATTTGCTCCCACTATTTATCTAAACAACTGTTGAAATGTAGTGTAAACATCTGTAACAGGATAAAAACTTGGGGCTTGTTGTCAGCAAGATTCCCTTTTTTTTAACTTGTGTGTGTACCTTTTTTATTATTCAATGTCCCGTTTCTAAATTTGGATATTTTTGCGGGTCTGTGAACACAGTTCAGGCGGAGCTCGTTATGAATTCTTTGTTCCTTACCATCATTTTGAGGAGGTTGAGTAGCAGGGTGGATAATTGATCTATCTCTAATAATTGATCATATAAATGAATAAGAGGAGCAGCTGCTGCAGAGGAAGTGAAAGCAAACTTTTAGACCTAACCCGATTAAGTTTCATTGTCACTGCCTCTGGCGTTTTGCTGCTCTGTCTGAGTACGCTCTGCACTCCTTAAGTGTGATGCCATGAGTAACAAAACGCTCCATTTAAACGATCTAGCTCCAAAAATATAAAATCGATAGGTGGCGGCAGATGTTTTCATCATGGCAGGCAAGCACAAAGAAATTAATAAGTAGGAAACCCTGATATTACTTTCACCCTGTCTTTCACAAGTATTTAAACCTTTGAACCCTGAGCAAATTTGTGCAGTTTCTTTCAAAAACATGGAGGAAAAGGCAATGAGCATCTTAGCAAGAAATATTCTACTAACTGTAAAAAAATAAGTAGATACTATATAATTATCATAATTACATATTTAAAATGATGTGACAAAATTATTATAAATTTTAAGCACTTTCTCTGGGTAATTTCCTTGTTTATTTTTATTTTTTCTCTTTCTTTTTATTCATTCTTTATCCCTAATTTGCAGGTAATTTTATTTTACTTTCTTTTTTTTAAAGTAATTTCTTACTACTTTTTGGGTCATTTCTTCTTTCATTGCTCATTGCCTTCTTCACATTTTTGAAAGAAACCAAGCCAAATTGCGCAGATTTCAGAGGGTTAATAACTGCTGTAGTAATCATTACCTCTTACCTTTATGTTTTGGTTAAAAAGATGATGTTTTTGTTCATTTTTATTTTTTCATTAGTTTGCACTGGCCTACACACTTTGATTTATTAACCAGGCACTTTACTTTACAAACTTTACTTAAGTAGGTTTCTCAAATGGTAGTTTTCACTTTACTCATGTTCTATGGAAGTAGTTGTACTTTTACTTTTACTTTATTCTCAGTGCTCTACCCACCACTGCATTAACATTGACAGGGAAGTTAAAGGACATTTTGGGATTTATTTGGCACAATCACAGATACAGATTCGGATAGAGCTGGTAAAGACTGCACAGCAGAAATATTTTTGCTGTATTATTTGAGAGGTTGTTATTTTTCTGCACTTCATTGTGTAACTTTTTTCCCCCCGTCAAGCATCCCCATTTCTTTGGTAATTAAAGGCCTCATGATGTTGTCAGTGTGAAGGTAAATAATTAAGCTCTGCTGCTTTGCGGAGGTGACTGACTGTGAGGCCACTGGCCAAGACGCTCGGTTTCCACAAAGAAACACGCCGTCCTCCTTTCCCTTTCTGTTACTCTACACCTACAAACTCTCTCCTACTGTAACACTTTTGCAGATGCAAACACAAACACATTAACACGCTGAAATTTAACTAGATATTGGGGGTTGCTCTATTAGGCACTAAAGTGTCTCTAACTCTTATCTTAAATGTTTTGCAGAATATAATCACCAAATCCCAAAATGTTTCAAGAATTGTCAAGATCTAAGAAAACCTGTAGCATTATGTGGCATATTTGTACTTAAGTACAGTACTTGAGTAAATTTACTTAGTTACATTGCACCAGTGAGGACAGGTTTAGAATTTCACTTGTCAAGCTTTGAGTCATTACTCACACTGATTTACACACATAAGGGCCCGTGCATGTGACCCACTGAGGCAAGACAAGGCACACACACACACGGGCACACACACACGCACGCACGCACGCACGCACGCACGCACGCACGCACGCACGCACGCACGCACACACACACACACACACACACACTGCTCTATATATATAATCCAGCAGCCCAGTCGTATCACATGGCCCTGAAAAATTCAACAAGACCGTCTGGGTTGGGCGGCATTGAGCAGATAGCTGCGACAAGACTTTATCAACACTTAAGACTCCGACTCCAGTGTCCAGCTCCAGAGCAGAGGAAGGACAACGGGTTCATTTTGCTCTACACTGGTCTGAATCTGTGTCACTGTGAGGACAATGTGTCACTGTTGTAGTCATTCAATCTCTAGGAAACACACAAAACATTTACAACAAAATATGAGTTGTCATAGCAGCAGTTTCGTTAACTCCTCCACATGTTGCTGCATAACTGAAAGTCTATGAGGAGATCATACTTGCATACCTTCATGTGGCTGTTTTTAAAGGGTGTGAACATTATTATTTTATTATCATATATTGCTTTAAAGTGTGATCTATTATCTGATTGGTTCACTAAGGCAGGTTTGAAAGTTATTTAACAGCCTTTTTTTTATGTGTCAGTGAAGATCACTTAACCATAATGATTAGACAAACCTTTTTTTAATACTTTATGTCAAACTGTGTCAGGGTTACTTTTAAAATCCATTTGGATAAAACACATGAAATATCTGATACTGCTGTAAATGAAATACTTCACATCACAGCCAAATACTCCTAATTATCCACCATTAATGAATGAATCTTGTCTATTAACACAAACCTGCGAGCGTGCGTGGAATATCCAGTAGTGACTGATGAACGAGTGGGTCATCTAAGGAGTTAACCAGGAGGAGAGGCACAGTGACCTGGAGATAAAACAGCAGTTTGTTTGTGAATGCCTTTGTACGGAGCAGCAGTCGAAGTAGTGTTAGTAGGAGATGTAGTGGTGGATTTGTCAGTGTAGTACTGCTGTAGAAGCAATACTCCTATATAGATAAGGTTCCAATGAAAATTACTTAAGCAAACCTTTTTTAATACTTGTCAAACTGTGTCAGGGTTACTTTAAATCTGTTTGAATAAAACACTCTAAGATGGTCTTAAAGTAGAAAAATGGTAGAAGGGTGCTACTAGTGAAATTTGGAGTACTTTAGTGGTATCAACAGCAGTAAAAGTAGCAGAGGTAAAAGTAGAATTAGTAGTATTTATATTAGCACTACATTATCAAGCTTTCTGTCCAAACTTGTACACACTTACGTTCTTGATGTAGTGCACACAGCTCTCCTTCTCGTAGTACTCTTTTAACGAGCTGTGGCCGTGAAATTTCCTGCAGAACAAATTGTGTGATAACATCAGTGACAAGCTGCAGAGTTTGTGGCAGCCATTAGAATCAAAATCAAAATATAAAATTCACCCAAACCTCACCTCATGATGCTGTCGTCGATCTGCATCAGAGATGTGGCTGCATACAGTCTGCCCAGGTCTGCGTCACCAATGTTAGTGGAGTTCAAGTTGAGCAAAGTGCTCCTGAGGAACAATGCAATAAAGGTATTTAGATAAATCATGGCAAGAAGGTAAAACTTCTTTCCTAGACACCTAAATGCCACACATTTTTTAATGCAGCAACTCCAAATCATTCACAATATTAACCAAATTTTTCAGCATCTGCTTGATGTCTAGGAATGATTTCTTGTCTGTACTTGACTGATAGACAGTCAAGGAAGTATTGGATGTTTATCTTGGTGTGGTGCTGTAGAAATCCACGGCAACAACTAAATGTGAAATGTGAAAGCAAGGAGAATTCAAGCTTCATCAAGTTGCTTTCTGAAATACACAAAAGAATAATACAATGCTGCAGTTATGCTATCATAGACTTGCAGGGATTATCACATCACTAACAACAGAAACTCTTGTTGTGTTTCTTCACCTGTGTGACAGGATGAGCTTCTTCATATTGTACGCCAACGCAAAGTTGTAGAGCCTCCGGCACTGATCCCACTGGAGGAATGTTTCATGGGCCCTTCACAAACATACAGACACATAAATGTATGTACACACAAAGGTAGGACAACCACTTTGACCACTTCTAAGATACTATAGCTTAATTTCTGATGAGAACATACAATATAATGCATACTGGGGCTGAAATTAAAGGTCAAATGTGTGGGATTTAGGGGAATATATTGGCAGAAATAAAATATAATATAATAAATATGTTTTCTATAGTGTATAATCACCTGAAAATTAAAATCATTGGGGTTTTTTGTTACCTTTGAATAAGTCCTTTATATCTACTTAGGGAGTGGGTCCTCGTTTATGGAAAATGCCATGTTCACAACCATGTTTCTACAGTAAGCTAAAAGGAACAAACCAAACACTGGCTCTAGAAAGGACTGTTTGCCTTTTTGCATTTTCGCATTTCAGCGTTGGCCACTGTTGTTAGAAGCCCATGTGCAACGAGCAGCGTTGGAGAAACACTAATCTGTAATGCGAAATTGCTTTGTTCAGTGTTTTTACCAGTTTAAATCGCTGGGTCTGTTTGTTTTTGGGGAGGAGGAGACCTCTGCGGCTACTTCAACTCCCACAAAAAACCTCCTGAGTGAGTGGATCAGAATAAATGTGAGCACAGATAAAGAAAAAGGGTAACCACACAATAGCATATGGCAGACAAGCTGCCTTTCTCCAACATACCAAACAGCATTGGAAAAACACAGATTTGTAACATTAAATGCTTTATTTACTGTTTTTACTAGTTTAAATCAAAGGGTTTGTTTGTTTTGGAGAGGAGGAGACCTCTGCTGATAATTCGGCTACCGGTAACACCACCTGAACAACCAAAACTGAATAAGTTCTAGCCAGGAGAAGTTTCAGCTGGTTGCATTCTGCAGTCTTCACCGCTAAACAACACCAAATTCCCCTAAATCTCACACACTTAACCTTTAAAGCTGCACATCAGCATATTAAGCTATGCATTTTTAGTCATACCAGGTCCTGGTTACATACATTTGTTTGTCCTTCATTCTACCAACCTGAGGGCGCTGTAACCCTGACAGACGGTGACACAGCAGAGCACTCGTTCCTGATTGGAACGGCTCTCACCCAGGAACTTACAAACGATGTTCCCCCCAAGACTGAAGCCGATAACCACCAGCAGAGTCTGAGGAAAAGTTTGTTTGATGGAGCCCACCATGGCTGCATACTCCCAGGTACAACCTGTATGAAAGAGAGACACTTTAAAAACTGTGTATTAGTGATTAATATTTAAGTATGACACTAGATAAAAAAGATTTTCGAAATTCTGTTTTTCTGATTTCTCAGTGTGTTTCTGTGTTTTGACCGCATTCTCTGTTGTATTTCATTTTGGTTTGCTTCCCCTCATTTTAAAAGTGAACTAGTAGTGAACTTTCCCACTTTGGTTTGGGCTGTAGTCTCCCCTGTGATGTTTCCCTCATTACCGTAGGTGAACATGCGTGGCGAGGTGAGCTCCATGTTGGGCAGGGCTCCCAGGTGGTTGAGGACGGCGCAGCGGTAACCCTGCCGCTGGGAGTGATCCACAAAGGTCCGAATGTAGTTCTTCTCGCTATGGTTACCGATCCCAGGGCAGATTACCATGGTAATGTCATCTGACATACACACACAGACAAACAAGAGGGAACACATACAAAGTGGAGTCATGTGTGAGTGTAAAATTGAATGTTGTGTGATGTGTGTGTGTGTGTGTGTGTGTGTGTGTGTGTTTGTTTGCGTTTGTGTGTTGATTTAATTGGCTGCTGAAATGCATGGCATCCTCGCTCTATAGGGATTTCATTAGTGGTCTTACTGCTCGTACAGTGTACTCACGATCCAAACAAGCACATAAAACTCAGGAGGAAAGACGGGAAAATCAAAAACAAAACAAATAACAAATAATAAGTTATGTCTTCATAGAAAAATAATCTTCTAAGTATGACAAAGGATCAGTAGTGTTGGGGAAGAAGTGGAGCTGTTTCGGGTAGTCAGTGTATTGCATATAGTTAGATGTCTGTTGGCAGAAGCAGGCTGGAGTCTGAAAGTAATTAGCGGCTTCAGTTCCCCATCTATGCTCTCATCAAGGCCACCAGACTTTACTGACAAAAACAGCAATTTGAAAACAGGAGCTGCTGGTCTACCGCTAATTTAATCAGTAAATAAGTGTTATTGTGTGACTTTGGTGAATCCGAAATAACCCTTTAAATGCCAAAGTCACACAGTAACACAAACAAAATTACTGTATGAGGCAGCAGCAGACCAGCAGCTCCTGTGTTCAGCGATGTTAAATCACTGTTTTTCTCAATGGAGTTTGGCATGAAAGAAAGCGATATACCGGCTTCATTTTCCCATTGGAAACCATTGTGTACCATAAAGGTAAAAAAATACTCTCAACAGAGTGCTGTTAAATAGACATTGATATTTTTGGTTGGGACTGTTTTTTGGTGGCTAAAATGCATTTTGTTGCTGACTCCATCCACAGCTGTACATTGCTTAGCTTCCATGTCAGACTCCTGTCTGCTTCTCCAAACTGAAGGCATGCCAACTGACACCTACTGTGTGTCATATACTGTCTATGGATAAGTATAACCCCACTTAAAAAAAAACTGAACTATCCCTTTAATATACAGTAAATCCAAAGCCAACTGCTTTGGTGCCTTAACAGACAGAATAGCATTTGTCACTGACCTCCTGTGCTGTGTTCTCCACGAGCTTCAAAGAGGTCAAAGCTTGCTGTGGCCCCATCCTGCATGGTGAGGAACTTGCGGACCCCGCAGGGTGATGGAGTGTTGACACGTCCCATCTTGCCATACAGGGCCGTCTGGAGATGTCCACTCTTGCCCCACAACAAGGGAGGAATGTATCTAAAGAAAAGTTTCATATTACATATCACGGCTGTAACCTCTACCCTGACGATGTTTCAGCTGAGTCTTAGTAAAGTTTTTCTCACTACAGATGGGCCCACATACCACTCCAGCTAGAGGAGGTGGCAGACAAATCAGCCCAGCCAGATGAGTTGGATTTGAGCTGGAGAAAATTACTCATTTGTGGTTGACATTTTCATACCACCAAATAATGTAACTAGACACCTTACTCCCATGTTCTTGTCAGTGTGTTAGAAATAAGTGGGTCTCCAGCCAACAAGATTTAGCATAACTTCAAAATGATATACTTGTCTTAAGTGATCAAGTCTCAAGATCAAGATGTACTGTATGAGCAACTCAACATAAGACTCATCCATGTGCAAGCAGCAATGGTTTGTTTGGCATAAAGAGGACAACATTAATGTTATTTCACACATTGCTATGTAGATAAACAAAAGGCCACTCTCTTTGGGGGCATTAGTGGCTATTGTGAAAAAAAGACAAAAAAAGAGAAGAGGAAAAATGTCCAAAAGAATCCTAGAGTTATGATTCTCTTAATTATATATTTAAAATTATATTACTGAAGTAATTCAATGATCCAGTTCAAGGTGCATCACAAGTTTGTAAAACTGGGATTGTATAATAATAACGACTCACTCTTTGGTCAGCAGCGGGCAGGATTTGAGCAGGAACCGGCTGAGTGGTGTATCTTGGTAGATGATCTCTGGCGGGGATGTGGTACTCTTCAGGTTCAGATAGCGGACGATAATATAGAGGACAGTTGCCACAGCTGCCAACTTCACGCCATCAAACATGGCCGGCAGCTCCGGGCCAAAGGTGCTCATGTCACCGTCCTCGAGGGTAGCCATTGTGAACAGGACAGGACCTAAAAGCATTTAACTTTCATGACTCATTATGAGCTCAGAGGAGGTGGAGTGTTGTTTATACAATAATGTGGCGCTGGATTATCTAACTTATCGAGTAAGAAAAATTCCTTATAATTAAAAAAAAAATAGAATTAGACCAATATATGCAGTACGTCAGTTTGCCCATGATGGTTTTGGGGTCTGCCTTCCTCAGGATGTGTGCTGTTTTGACTCTCTTTAGCGAGCTGCAAGCCCTGAAAAAAATATCTGTGGTCTGGTGTCAACGGAAAGTTTTACTTTCTCTTGTTACTCTGAAGTCTGTTTGAAGAGTTTACCCAAAGCAAACCTAGAATACGTGGCACAAAATTTATAAAAACTGTCTGTAGGCTCAAAATATCAGGTCCAGGAAGAAGTGGAAAAACTACTATGACACTTTACTTAAGTAAAAGTAGCTATACCACCATGTTGAAATGTGCCTTTATATGTATAAGTCATGCATTCAAATGTTTCCTTAAGTACAAAAGTGCTGGCATCAGAATACTAAATAGAATGGCCCACATTGGCATAATGTATATCATGTGATTGGATTATAATTAGTAATGCATTCAAGTGTGCATTTAGGAAAGGGGAAAAAATGATACAGCATAATATTGTGTTACTTTGTGTGCCAATATTGTATTGATTCTCGAACAAGAAGTATTCTTTTTTGTTTTATAAATTTAATTTAATATCTAAAATATACATTAACTTTTGGTAGCTACTTGAATAATAAAATCAATTGCTTGTTCTGTCTACTAAATATATTTTGTTGATAAAAAAAATATTAAAGTGAGAAATCTTTGAAATGCTATGTTGACAAATTTTTCCATAACAGACATATTTTTTTTAAAAAAAGGTCATAAATTGCAATATATGTTATAGCAACACTCAAGTTCATATTCGCAATAATATTTTATTGTCACTATTGTAGTATTGTAGCATTGTGAGAATATTGGAGTCTGGTGATTTACTACATTTCTATCTTAATATACGTATAGTCTTATATTACATTATAATTTGTTCACTGATCACATTTTTGTTTTATTAATCTGAATCTACAGATTGACTAAACAAGTACAATATTTCCCCTGAAGTGTGGTGAAGCAGAAAAAACGGAAATACTTGTGTAAAGTACAAGTACCTACTTGATCACTTCCCTTTACTTTGTATTGAATGTTTCGATTCACACTAAGTGTGAATCGAAACATTCATTACAACTACTATAAATAACTACTATAATTATAGTATTAACCTGCAGAAATACCCTCTATTGACTTAAAAAAAAGTTTTTAACCACCTTGTTATCTGACTTTGAAGAAAGTACAGTGGTAGTGGTCCCTCCTTCTTGTCGGATGATGCTTACTCAGCGCTGGAAAACAAACAATTCATCCCATTTGTAAAAACTAACTGGTTTCGTTGCCTCAGGAAAAAAAAAAACATAAGCAAACACCAAATACATACGAAACCACCATGTTATATGGTGTAATATAACCTATAAAAGTATTGTTAATGCATGAACGACAAACGATAAAAAAGTAGAACAGAATAGAACAGAATAGAATAGACAGCTGGGCTGCGGTTAAGTGTGCAGCAAGTGTCCTTGGTTGAAGTTCCTCACACTCTTTCGTTAAGTCACTCAGGTAAAACTGTTCCTGAAGAAAGTCGAGGTGAAGCTGAGGGCTTCAACAAACGCAGACACAACATAGACTTTACATTAAGTACTTGAAATTGTGCTAAAAAGTACACAAAGTACACAAAGGACATTACCATGGCGATTTTTGGCAGCCTGTCCGGGTTCTGGTCGGATCCACCCCGAGCTGAGCTCAGTCTGTGAACACCGTCTGTTTACAGCAGAGCAGTGACTAACCAGCGGGGAACTCAGGGGGCGTTCAATTACACCCATAAAGCTCCGATTTTTGAAAATGCAAGTCGAAAACAAGTTAGAAATAGCCTAACGCATTTAAGCTTATTCTTTACGTGACTTGAGCTGTTTAAATTCTGTAACCTACATGTTATAACAGTTATCGTTGCTCATCTATTATGAAATCTCCGTTTTCTGAGTCATATCCGAGGCTATTTGAGCTTCCTTATTCGTCGAGCGTACTCCTGAAATCCGACAGTACTTGAAGGCAGCATGACAAACAGCGGTGTAGCTTACTTCCTACTTTGTGTTACTGTAAATTAACAGTTTCTCTAGTGTGCTGTGGTTTCGTTGTTCAGAGCCGTCTGTTGTAGAGCATTGTTTGCTTACCTTTGACAAAAACAGGCAGATGTCAAACAATGTCATGATGATAAAAAATATTGACATAACTTCCCACTGTGTTAGGAACCTTTCAAAGGTAGAAGGTAGACTTATTGGTCATTTTTTAAACCAATTTTCTTTTTTTGTCCTTGATCCTGCTACATCTTTGGAGTAGGATGAGTTGATTAAAACCAGCAGCTACTTTGAATAATCCACCCAGTTCCTTGGGCATGTTGCTACTGGTGGCATCATTTGATTCCTGCAGTGCATTTTTTTGAGTCTTGTGTCCAAATGGCTTCAGCAATGTCATTTGGGTATTATAAACTGATTTAGTTTGCATAATCTTACAGGCAGTGCTTACACAAATAGGAGTGTTTGTGATACCACAAGAGATTAAAAATAGGTTATAGGTAGGGTGACTTTTTTATGGGAAGTGACGACAAAACAGTAAGATCAATAGATTCCTTTTTGGTTATTATATGTTTAGAAGGGAAATTGTTGAAATTAGAGCAGTAATTGGTGTCACCTCAGCTTTCAGTGATCAGTCCGACTCTCTTTCATTGAGTATTTAACCACTGGAGGGCGCCATCCACTAATAGTATATACTACAGTACAGTGTGAGGTGTGGTATAGTGTTGGAAAAGAGTGTAAAATAACAGTATTTCTCTGCAAACCCCTGACAATGTATTTAAATTTATTTATATCTTTGAATTATGATATTTTACTTTGATTTTATGTTTTTTGTCTGACAGCCGCTGCTGCCACACAGTTGACAATTTTCCATTTTCCATTTTAAGATGTTATTGTTTTAATTCAGGAAAAATTTGTAGAACATTGTTTTTCTGTTTATCTTTTAATGCCATCACTTTATTGAAAGTGTTTGATTGTAATACTTTGGGGGGAGGGGGGTCAAATGACTGTTTCTTTGCAAAACCATCAATGAACGTTTCTGTTAATTTCTCGTCTTTGCACTTTTCTTTTTTTGAATAAGGATATTTCACTTAAATTTTGGGGGTTTTGCTTGACAGCTGCTGCTGCCAGTCATATGACAATTTTTTAGAATTATTATTATTATTATTATTATTATTATTATTATTATTATTATTATTTCCAGTGCAGGTTAGGGGTGCACAATATTGGATTTTTTTTGCTGATATCCGATATGCTGATTGAAAAACAACTAATTTGGCCGATTACGATACCATTATCCATATACCCATTTTATTTTAGTAATCGATTGACCAATTGATTGACCGACCCATCGACCAATTAATGATGTTTAAAAAATTTTGACTTTAGTCTAAAGTCATCGAATTTGTGACTCGAGTCCAAGACATGCAACATGAGTCCACACCTACTTTATTTTTGCATCCAATCAGTCCAGTACAAACATACACTGCAGTCTACATCATAGGTTAGGCATGTCCAGAGTCTGGCCTGGGGGCCAACTGTGGCCTGCGGACAGATTTTAAACGGATGAGGACTTGTCTTTTGAGATATATGTGGCCCATTCCAAATTATTGGTTAATCAAGCAAGATCACTTTGCACTTTTTGTGTTCACCTCATGATGGCAGCACTATGATACAGTTTACCAAAAAGAATATGCATGTAAAAGTTATGTGTTTTCATAGACTGATACAAGCAAACAAACAAAGAGAGAAGCGTAAAGTCGACAGTGAGGGGGTGGCGTAAAGTTGAATGCTTTTTCAATGGAAGATAATACAGTTGCATGTGTATCATTTGTATGGGATAATTTTTTTAACCCTTTTAAACCTGGAGTGACATCACTTTCCTTGTGCTAAATTCAGATGCCTTCAAAAGTATTTAAACCTTTGGACCCTGAGCAAACTGGTGCAGATGGGAATAAAGGCCATGAGCAACTTGGTAAGAAATGTTCCACAAACTACAAGAGATGAGTAGATTAAAAAAATTATATGGAAAAAGCAAAGGAAAAATGTCTAGAAAAAAACAGGGTAAACTATGTTTACAGCTAATTCTCATAAATACGTATTTAATTATTTAAGTTACATTACAGAATTATATTTTTAAGCACTTTTTCCCAGTAATTTCCTTTTTATTATTATTATTATTGTTATTTTAAAATTGTTTTTAATCCTTTTTCTTCTTTTCATTCTTATTTTGTTGCTACCTTCCTCTCATGTTTTTGAAAGAAATCAAGTCAATTTGCTCAGGTTACATTGGGTTAAATAAACCATATGATGGGAGAAGCTGCTGCCCCCCAGGCATTCTCACATTTTCTCATCAGGCCCCCATTCATAAAAGTTTGGACACTCCTGTCTTTAGTTATAAACTAGAGACGCTACACGACAGTTTGTGTTGTTGCACCCATTTGGTTTGGCTCTGTACTGATTTGAGTAAAAACAGCTGTTTGAACTATTGATGTCAAATGAGGTTTCCGTTGAACTGTAACTGTTCCTCTTCCAAAGAAATATCACCACAGGAATGTTCCCTCCCCTTCTTGATTATTGTCACGTCTTTATCTGTGATGTTGTTTCGAAGTCGTCACTCATGTTTCCAGATGGAGGACAGAAGTGAAAAAGAGCTTGGCCTCATTTTGATGTGGGAGACAGAAGTGAAATTTCACAGACACACCAGCTATAGATTTATGAAATATATGGCACATATCTTGAGTCCCCTATAGGTAAACCACATTTTCACAAGGTTTGAGTGTGCAGGATTATTCTGCGCTCCACATTGAGGATTAGCATCAAACAGGCTTCTGTCACACTGAGGCTCCATCTAACCGTCATAAACCTCATCCTGTGGCTCAGAATCAGTGCAGGGTGGTCATGAGAATAAGCTTTGTCTGATAGAAAGGGAACATCAGAGGATGCTGCCATTGTGGAGTCTCACCACATTTGATGGCTGCTTCTCGTCACCCAGCCCACAGTGCATGTGACTGTTCTTATGGTTTCATGACTGTACAGATAAAGTCTTCTTCTGCTTGTGGAGTTTCACAGTTTATGGGATTTTGCTGACACTCTTTTTCTGAGGCAAAAATAAAGAATCCAAGAGGGGGTTTGAACAATTCTGCTGAAGCACACGTCAACATGATGGAAGCATTTGCATTTTAGGGAAAGGAAACTGTGACCCTGTCACTACAGGATGGGAAAATCTCCTCTATCCCTGCAATTTTGCTGTCCACATCAACTTTTCACATTTTATAAAGTATTATCAGACATTTTAGGGGCTTGTGGTGGTTGTTACCTGCTGGTCATGTTAAATGTCTTCAGGACAGGATGAGTGTCTGTCTGGGATGCTGGGAGGTGTATGAGTTCAGCAATACTTTTATTGAATTCCAGGGGAAATTGTGCTTAGTGCAGTCGCTTTGACTCCAAGCATAAAGAGTGATATAAGTAGAAATAAGAGGTATTAAGTAAAAATATAAATTGAAACAAAGATATATAATATATATATATATATATTTTATATATATATATATGTAATATATATATATATATGAAAAAAGAATATTAATTAATTAATTAATTAAATAAGAATATGCATTAGTTAAAAAACAGAATAACATTTATGTGCATTATGCTTCAAATTCACACCAGTATGTAAAGATTTTGATGTAAAATATGTATATTATGCTGAGTGAATAAAATGTGTAAAGTATATAATTACATAACAAATATGTGCAAAGAAATTCCAGAAAATTATATTTATTTTTAATTCTTATAATTTTATTTAAAATCATTTTAAAATAATTTCTAAAAATATTCTCTTAATGTATTTCTGTTTTTCTTTTTTTTTTTTTTTTTTTTTACTTTTAATTTTCTTGTAATTTATTTATTTTACTAATTTCCTGCTCATTTTTGTGCAGGTCTCTTGTCAGGTTGCTCTTTTATATTTTTGAAAGAAATCATGCCAAATTGCTGAGGTTTCAAATGGTTAATAAGCGAGTTAATTCCTTTTAACCAGCCCTTAATTACTCATTTCCATAACATGCAGTATGTGCATAAACAAAATAAGCATGTGATACTGCTGCTTTAAGATTACATAGCTATCCTTGGTTTGCCTTCATACCTCAAATAACATCTGAATTGATTTTTTTTGTTTTTTTATATAGGTTTTATTGTTTTCAATACGTTAAATACATAATAAACATAGATATTGTCAGAGAGATGGAAAAAACATTGATACAGTTAGGATGTCCATCTTCACTCTGGAGCACTAATGTTGTCCCTGTGAAGGGTCTTATGGGCAGACCATTTAAAAAAACATATTTTCAAATTCTAATTGTTGTATTTGAATTGAATATAAAGGATATAAATAACAACATTGTATGAGATATATTTGACTTCCTAAAGCAAAATATGCACTTTAATTTCTTTTGCATGTTCCTCATTTCATGAAGTCCTTCAGTTCCCATTGTACAGTATATTCACCCTCTGTCTGACCTACTGCTCATCAAACTAATGAGAAGGAATGTAAGAGGAGATTTATTGCTCCGTATAGCAAAGATTTAGCTTTAAAGGAGAAAGGTCATCTGGCTGAATAATTCTCTTGTTCTTGTGGTCCAGCACGTGAGAGGAGGAGCTATAGATTTCACGCAGCATATGTCCAAGTTCAAATCATCATTTTCAACTGTGTTTGACCCAAACGTGCATGAGATCAGAGAGACGACTGATAAAAAAACAGACCATAGAGGCACAGGAGTATTTGTGATCTGTATATGTGAGTGAGTCACCTAGTTTGACACCGCTTTAAGCTGCATTTAAATCACTTTGGCTTGTTACTAGGCTACAGAAGGGTAAATTTTACCCTGCCAATCAAACTGTGTAGAGTTCATTTGAGAACGTTGTTGCTGCTACTGTAAATGCCACATTTTAAACCACAGAGTAAGAAGTGTAATGATTATAGGCAGAGAGATACTTCCAAGCAGGTGCCATATCCTCTGAAGTTGACAACCACGTGACAGTAGTTATGTTTAGTCTGCTTTTGTCTTCTAAATTTGGAGCAGGGTGAAATATTACAACTAAATCATATTCATCCACAGAAGAGGAATGATGTGAAGACTGAAAGGGTCTGACAGTGCTGGACATCCCTCTCAAGCTCACACCCATTAAAAACAATTTCTCGCCTCACGCCCACTCCCTCCGAGAGCACAGAAATCAACTCTGACCCACTGCTGGATCTCGGTTCGAGAAACGCCCACAGATGAACCTTTTGGCTTTTACACAATAAAACACTGGCCCTAATCTACATTTCAGAGGAGGATTTCATGCATGGCACCATCATGGGAATTTTCCCAGAACTATAGAAATAGGCCAACAACACAAGTCCATCTATATATATATATATATATATATATATATATATATATATATATATATATATATATATATATATATATATATATATATATATATATATATATATATATATATAGAGAGAGATAGAGAGAGAGAGAGAGAGAGAGAGAGAGAGAGAGATGCTGTATGAATTTAGGGTTGTAGCCCCAGGACAGTGGCCCCCTTGTGTAATCCCGCCATGTGTAAATGTGAAATACAAATTACTCAAGTAAATATTTTACAGGTTAAAAAACTAACATAATTCAAAAGTAGTTTTCAGAGAATTTATGTAAAGTGTAAAACATCACATTTAAAAATATAAAATGAATATGTTCTCTCTATAAGGGACATATAATTTTGAAATGATATACATTTAAAAATGTTAATATTTGAGCTTGTGTGTTTTGTAGGCTGAGTAAAATCTTTCTAACTATGGTTATCCAATAAGCGTGGAGAAATAAAATTTTAAATATATTTTCCTCTACACTACAGTGAAGTACAAGTACAAGGCAGTGGTACTTTGGGGTGCTTTACTTTCCATTTCTGGCTTTAAATGTCTACTCCACTTCACTTCAAATATTGCTCTTCTTAATTCAGTACATTTAGGTTATTTGATGGTATTACTTACTAGTTTGCAGATTCTGATTAATAATGGGCTACAAAACATGATCAACACATTATGATGATGTTACAAATAATTGACCCCCTGTGGGAAATTCACTAGCTATGCAGCAGGCAATGTATATGAAATAGTTTAAAACAAAGTAGTTCAATATCAAAGTGATGACCACATTAATTCATAAATACGATTTATGCCTATAGGGCCTAATACAATCATACAAAATACAATCATACTGCTACTTAACTAGGCTATTTTGATGCCAATGATTTTGTACTTTTATTAATAAAGTAAAACACTGAATGCATGACTTTTACCATGTCGTAGGATATAATATTTGACAGCTGTATTGCTATTTAAGTAGAAATCATGAGTTAGCTACTTCTTTCACCTCTGGAATAAAGAGGCATTAAATAGAAATAGCCTACTTATGGACATATTGTAGCCTACCTCATATTTGTGCAGCACAGTACTTGTGTGCCTATGTGTGCCTTTAGCACATTAAGTGTTAAATTTTTACCACAGGTGTCTTTCACAAAAACAAGTATGCATTAATTAGCCCCATGGAAACACAAAATTAGGTCAAAGGTTTTTGCCAAAACTGGGGAGCAATTATTTTCCTCTCAGTGGTTTGATATCAAAGATCTTAATCAAGACATTTAATTAAATGCAGCACATTAGCCATAAACGCCTCTTTTGTTTCCAGGGTGATTACTGCCCTCAGTAGTGCGTGTGCTTTTTTTGGTCACCGACAGCGGGAAGGAGGGGGCGGGGTTACAATTACAATGCCAGGCTGCGATTGGCTGAGAGCCGAGGCGCACGTGCTCCTGCTCTACGCCTGCTGCCTGGGAATTTTAGAGCCGCACAACGAGCTCGAGCCACAGAAGCACCAACGTCCGGGAGCACCGCTGTCCTCCTGCCGTCCCTTTCAGTAACTAACTAACTGACTGTAGCTCAACAGCGCCTGAGAAAAACAGCAGCCATGAAGCAGCAGAGAAGTTTTTTCCTTTGGCTGCAACTTTTCACAGCGTGTCTGGTGTTTGGGGTGAACGGTAAGTTGCCTCTTTTGTTTGTTTACAGTTCAAAGCGCCGCCGCACACGTCCGTTGGTGTTGAGGGGGTTTTGTTTCAGTTGTACGTTAAAGTTGCCCTCTTTTCGGCTCTTTTTCACTCTCGTTTTACAATTACTGAGTGGAAATGCAGTGGTTGAATTGCTGTTTTTCTTATTCGCCAAGTGTGTGTTTGGTACGCGGTCATTTAAATGTCAGCCTGGCACAAGTGACACCGTCAATTCATCACCAAAGTAACCGAGCAGTGGGTATTTGTAGCTTGGTGCTCAAGCGATCCTTGTTTTGAATGAGTGGACAGGACGTGTGGGAATGTGACAAGTGAGACAGTGTTTGGCTCTGAAACTGTAAAATTAGTCACTCAGATGTTCAGAGATATTTTATAATTCAAGAAAATAAGAAAATAATCATTCGTATTGGTTTTTTTGTAGGCCAGATACTCTTAGTTCTGTATGCATGTTTGCAGAAATTGAACCTTAGGGCATTTTTTGTGCAGAGTGCCCCTTTTAAGGAGCACAACATAGGCTGGCTATTATACTTGTCCAGTGTTAACCCAGTGCCATTGGCAGTTGGCTTTGTTTGCATTTCTATGCATCAAACATATTTAGGCCGATGGACAAAGGGTAAAAACGTCGCGATTCTCCTACCTTCATTTTCTGCGCAGGGAGAAGGCATCACATGTCACACATTAGTGTTTTTCTTGGTGTGATGATGTATTTTCCAAATGTAGGAAAGTTTCTTTTCCATTTAGAGCTTTTTTTTTGCACATTAACAAAGAGAAGAATTCATGGCTTGGTTTGGTGCGAAGTGTGAAAGACATTGTGTATTTTTTGTATGGTTGACTTTGGGCTCATGACAGTTAATGCCTTACGGAGCAATGCTAACCTTTTCAGTCTTTCATAGATGCATTGGAAATCTGCAGGGTAGTGCATACAATAGTTCACTAAGGCACAAATCATATTTTACTAAATATGTGTTCTAATAAGGACATTTTGCTAGGGTTCAAAATCAGTGAATCTGACGTCAGCATTATATCTGCTTATGAAATCCTATTTTACATAATTCATTGTATTCTTTATTTGGATCCCCATTAACTCTCATAAAGTGGTCACTAGTCTTACTGGGGTTCACTCAGGATCACACAAGAAATAACAGCAACGTTTAAATTACACAGTATCAATAAAGCAGGAAATGACGAATAAAAAGATCAGAAAACAGTGAATTGACTCCACATGAAAATATAAACAGTAGAATTGAAAACAACAGCCTCAACAGGACAATAAATAGAGCTTTTCATCACAGTGTGCACATGTTTAAAGCTTTTGCTGTTGACAAACTCACTGCAGGCTGCAGATGTGGGCATGTGACTTCATCACGGGTTTAGGATGATTAGAGGATTTGTTCAATTTGGAGATTAACACAGGTACCTAACTTACAACCAGGTTACTGAATCAAATATTTTCATAGGTATCCAAAACTGTTCTGCTCAACTAAAAGTTTGACTTTATTTCCATTCCTTATCCTGTAGCATCCTTACTTGTGTGACAGAGAGGCTGCCAAATCTTCCCCAGTGCATCACTTACATAAATGTTTAATATACTTTTTGTTTACCTTTTTTTTTTTTGAATTGACATTGAAACAGCATGCAGCCTGAAGCGAAGCACACGCCCCAGCATGTTTGTTCCTAGAGGCTCATGGACAGGACGGCCGTAGAGAATAGGTGTGGTTGCACTGACCACAACATTGAGTCACTTTTCCGGATGCAGACGCCAACACAGGCATGCCAGTGAACTTGCACCCACAACACTCGCTGAGACCTTTCCACACTGTCAGGGAGCTGGGGGGGGGGACAGGACTTGTTGCTGCTGTGTCATGCAAAATGTTTACAGAGCAGGGTAAGAGCTGAGGGAAGGGTTTTTCCCTCCTGTGTTTTACCTGATTACGCTAATTTCAGTGGGTTATAGCTTACTTGCCCTGTGTGCTTGCTGCTGAGGGGGAGAGAAGTGGAAAATGGTGTTCTGTATCAGGGCTGAGGCAGACTTTTCTCACAACAAGACCACTTAGGGCAACTGAGTGAACCAGAGCTAAATATAGCCAGACGCTGGACCAATGGCGTACCATGAATGTGTGTATGTGTAATTTGTGGATGTAGGCAGGTGCATATGAAAACTTTTCAGTTGAAACTGATACAAATTTACTTGTGGGTGTTAGACAAGGTTTAATGTTCAGTATGTCAGGCAGTTGTTTGACTTAATTAACAAGGAATTGAATTTCCTGCAATTGTGATGGATGTTCCTCCTCCACAGTAACACTACAACAGTCAATACATAAAGAAACTTTTAATGTGAGAGAGAAACTATACTTTTTATCAACTCCTCTTGCCCCTTTCTTCTGTTTACAGTATTTCGTTTGACTAATCAGGTTCCCTTAATTACTGAACCTGTGTTGTGGCACATTCTGCCTTAAAATATTCATTTTTTTTGTTTTAAATGTAATTTTAGAGGACTTTCTACCATAAAATCAGACCAAAGAGTACATTAAAGCTGAATAATTAGTTCATTAATCAGTTGACAGAATAATCAACAATTCTAAAAATCAACAAATAGTTCCACTCATTTCTCAAGCAAACAAGGTCAAGTTTACTCCAGGTTCTTCAATGTGAAGATTTATTGCTTGTATTTGTCACGTATGATAATAAATTGAACATCTTTGAGTTTTGGACTGTTGGTTGAATATGGCAAGCAAGTTTCCCCACGCATTCATTTAATTGTGGTGGCCCACCACAATTAAAACACCTGCTGCCACAAAGTGATTTTATATTTTTGGAGTTGGACGGTTCATTAGAAGTGCTATTGGAATACAAATAACAATATTGCATTGGAGTGTAAAGCGCACTCAGGGCACAGACGGAGCTGTAGAGTGAAACGTAATAGTTCGTTGTGCTGGGTCTAAAAGTTTGCTTTCACCTGCTGCAGCAGCTCCTCCTCTCATTCATCAATCTGATCAGCTCTTACAGCATCGATGAATAAATTATTCAACAAGACACTCAAACTCTTCAAACTGATACTGAGGGAAGAAAGAACTTAAGATGAGTTAATTTACAGAACTGCAAAAATGTCTGATTTTAGAGAGGGGACACACAAGAGTGAAATAAAACAGGAAGTTTGCAGCGGTTTGGGGTTCAGTAGCTTGCCCAGTGACACTTCAGCATGCGCACCGCAGGAGCTGGGAATCTAATCCTCTGATTAGTGGATGACCTTCCTCACTCCCTGAGCCACAGCCGCACAGATAAATCAGTTAATCAAGAAAATAACTAGCAGACTAATGGAATGAAAACATTGCTAGAGGCAGCTCTGATCCAGTGTTCTTCTGTCAGTAACTTTGTAAATGTGTGAATGAAATATGAGTGTTTGTGTTGCTCTTACCATCTGCCTATATTTGGTCTTCCTTTCAGGCTGCTGTCCTCTTCCAATCTGATGACTTTATCACTACTTTTCCCACTGAATCCCCAAGGACCTTTTCTTCCATTTGAATTTTGAATAGCTTCCTTAATCAATGTTTCATTGCAATATGGAGTGTCTTCTAATTTAGGCTGCTTTATTAGTGTCTGTCGCCCCACTTTCCAATCTGCCATGTTGAATATTTTACACGCTGTCATGTGAACTTAAATACTGAGGCAAGGACAAAAGTGGAGGTAGTCAAATCCAAGAGCAAGAAATATTTATGCAGTATTTTTATATTCATATGATCAGTGCAGAGACAGTGTTGTTATGTACAATAGGTACAACTCCATTCAGTTAGTTGTTGCGACACCACTCCAGGCTCTATTTCAGTTACAGTACTTAGGAGAAAAGCTTGTTGTTTGGTTGATGGTGTGTGACGCCTGTGTGTATTTTTAGTGGCAGGCCCTTTTTTATATGTTTTTGGAGCAGTAGCAGATGGCTGTGTTGCTTTGGAGTAGAACTCGGAGATTACAGAAAGCTCACCTGCAGCTGGAGTCCTGCTGATCCCAACATTGAAAATACTCAGGTTATTTAAGGACTCACTCGGGAGGGCCTGGCCTTGATAAATCCACTTCCTGTTACACTTGTCCAGGTTCCCCTCTCCCAGTGTCTCCAGCACTCAGTAGTGGCAAGTCTTTAAACTAGATGAGCTCTCTACAGGTCCTGAGCCTTTTTATTATGCTCCAGCACATCCATAACAGTTTTAACAAGGGCCGGACAAGTGTGTGTGTGTGTGTGTGTCTGACGTCGGCCTCTCTCCTTTTCTTTTTGGAACACTGAGTTCCCACACTTGCCTGCCAGCCTATATGCTCCAGCGTGCCAGTGTGTGCGTGACAAAGCAGAGGGCAGAGCGTTTACTGTTTTCAGGCCTTAGGACACATCAGATATGAGCTCTGACATAACCACACACACCCCAACACACATATGCACATGTTCATTCACATGTATGCATCCATCAGCCTTAGCAGAGCTACCAGTTATGGGGCAGACATTGTATTTTTGACGTTAAATCCTCTAAAGCAGCAACTGTCTCATTGTCTTTTTTTTTTTTTTCAAATACAGCAGACTCATCCCATGTCATCTTTGATAACTCAAATTAATTCAGATGAAAGAGATGTCAGCCCATGGCGGCTCACTGTGTGTATTTTCCTAACATAGCAAATAGCGTGAACCCTCTCTCTAACACTGCAGCCCCCAGAAATCATTTTGTTTTTCGCATGAACTGCTTATTTCTCAAGGCGATTTTTAGGGCTATTTTATGTCCGTAGTCACAGTTTCTCTAATACCGGCTGCAGTAACTTCCCTCATTAGTTCTGCCCCCACCCTTACGTCCTGAAATGGCTCCCTCGTCTTCATCCTCAGTCATGGCGCAGAGTCCTTAAGTGACTTCCTAGCGATGGTTTTATCACACAGTCCGGAGGTGTTTTACCCTCTTGTTGTGATGTCTGCCTAGCCTTGGAGGTTTTGTTGCATTTTTTCTATTCACCTAGCCTCTAATATGGTCAGAGGGCAAATGTGTTGTTGACTCAGACTGCTGGTTGATCCTCTCAGTAGCAGCCGATTAACTCCTCTGTTAGGCTTACACAGGAAACATGTGCACCATGTCTTTTTGCTTCACTTCATTTGTTTCAGAGAACTAAACACAAGACTTGTCATGGTCATTGATGCCAGACCCAGCTCCCTGAAGCAAACAACAGATGCTGTGATATGTGGCTGGTTTTCTGCGAGATTTTTAGCCAAATTGCATATGTTAAAACCTACATACAGAGGCAAAAAATGTTCAACATTTAGGCCTATTGAATCTTGTTTTATTGGCTGTATGCACATTAAGTAGCTGCTGTGATCAGACCATAATAACAAATTATAACAAGATACTAAAAAAAAATTCAGTTTAATAATTAACTTTCTTTTGGGATATTTGCTACCTTTTGATGTGTGTGCAATAAAAGAAATATTCCTACATGCACTGAAGTAAAGTCAAACCTCAGCTGTGTCCTTATATATATGAGGCTGTTGCAGAATCATATACAGCTTCTTATTTTTTTGTGATTGTTGTTGGGCACTAGATCATTATATGAATCCAGCTCTAACGGCTCTGTTATTTTTTTTGCCTGGTATTTGAACCTCATTCTTGGACTGAGGCATCATGAGAAAGGCACAGACCATGACTCATAAGGAGTGAGAAACAGCACAATACCCTTTGGAAATTGTTTGTCCTGCCAAACATAACTCCACATACCTTTCTAATCTGTCACTGTAGTGAGGGCAAAGTGGGGCACCCTGTTGGGTCAGCACTGCAGTAACAATTTCACAAATGTATTACATTTTTTTAAAGTATTATTGCAAAATAGATGTGTTTGTGGCTTTACTCTCAGATGACTCATAGCTATCACAATACCATAGAGAGTTTATCAGAGTGTTTATGTAAAAACACGTTCTGTATTGTTTTTGGAATTCAGCCTGAGTTTACAGGTTACAGGTCCACACCAACAGTAGTTAGTACAATATCAAAACAACGTAACATGTTAAGGCTTGTTTTCATCTGGGTTCTTGTAATAAAGGATTCACAACTTTAACAGTGTCTCACATCAGGCACATGCAGCTGAAAGAGAGTTAATACAGGGGCCAGTGAGACCTCTTGGGAAAAAAAGTAGTTCAGATGTTGTGCCCACGTTTGATGTATTTTCCTTATATAGAAGCTGCAGCAACTCAAAGTGACACTTTGCTTATTTTCAACCAGCTTTGTATCATAACAATATAGGGACTCTGTATGAATTAACTTTAGTAGACTTTCCTCTGTTTTGCCAGTGCCCCCATCTCCATGCTCCTCTCCTCTTTCCTTTATAGATGTTTGTGTCTTGTTATTTGTGTATTATCCATTGAATGGTGTGCATTGTTTTGCCTTGAAAAATCAAAATTAATAAGCATATTGTTTAAAAAAACAGTCTAGATAGTGCTAATTAAGTATGAAACATGATTCTGCATTACCTATTTCTTCTTCCAGTGGGGGCATTTTATTGGTCCAATGCAGCGCAGTGCATTCTGGGAGATGTAGGTTTTCTACCTCTTCAGCAAAAGCAAATGCCACAGCCCTTTCTCTCTATTTTCTATGGTCATGTAACGCACATTTTTTCTGCTCACAGCATTTTAAAGTGGCATTTGAAAAATTCAACAGCAACATTTCTGTTTCTGTCAACAACAGTTTTAATGGAAACACCTGGAGTAGAGTAGTTGCAGGGAACACTGAGTAACAAAGACCGGATAAATAATTTCTCAGTGCAGTTAGCACATCACACAAAATTAAATTCATCTGCATTGTGTTATGGTGGAGGCAGAAATGTCATGGAGGAACATCTCATAAAACGTGCATGTAAAGCAAAACTGCCGGCACATCTGCTCCCACAAATGGGCTTTTCTGTCTGTTCATAGAGAGTAACTAAAGGAGCAGGAGTTATGTCATGCTGAAACAGGCCCCTAAGCTAGATATCACTGTTGAGGTTAGTTTTTAATTGTTTTTAAGTGTTACATGAGCAAATCTACCATTTTGAACTGTGGTGTGTCTGGCATGTCTTTTTAAGTAGATTAAATCAAAACCTAGCCTTTTATTTCTGCTGTGATTTCTCAATAAACTTAACTGAAACTATGGCCACAGATTTCCTTTGTAATATAAACTCCTGCTTATCTGAAACTGTATTGGTATTTAAGCTGAAGATAATGGGGAAGAACAAATCTCTGATTCCCTTTGAAACAGCAGCAGAGTTTACAGTTGCTGTGGGGTTGAAACCACTTTCTTTTTTTTAAATTGGTTGAGTTCAGAGTTGTTTCTCGTTTTGAGTCTGTCTCATGACCCTTGTGCAAAGCAATACCTGTTCAAATCCCACTGTATTTCAAATATACTGTGAATAGGGACAATAAGGCAAAAAAGCACCCTTTTCTTCATTTCCATGTAATGTCATAGACATGGTTTTTAGAGATAGTGGCATCACTTAGGGGATTTTCAAAGAGGCTCTTGTGGTTCGCCCACTGCCTGTTGGCTGACCACCTTGACTAATACATCGCTAAATTTTATTTCCTCATAAACCCAGGCAGGCTCCCAACTGAATTACCCTTAAAACCACAGGCATTGATTAAAGAGACAGTTCATGTTTTATTTTATTTCAAGCTCATTAGTTAGATTGTTCCATTAAAATATTTTTGGACAGTCATGTATTGAGAATTGTTATTTCTCAGTTTTAAGAGCGTTTCCTGAGAGGAGCTGTCTGCCAGTGTAGGAAGGGAGGCCGTGTTCCTTCCCAAAGATAAACACGCAGCAACGTCTGGATAAGAATGTGTTGGCAGTGCCAGCAGAGCCTGTTGCCTAACCGTCCCATAATATGTGAAAGCATTTGAAGGCCATGACACTGGATACAGCACTGATAACACTGGACATCCATGGGAAGTGCAGATCAGTGGATAAACAGCCAAACAGGATGTTGGCAAAGGAGATCTCTTTCATTTTGCATTCTTGCTTTTCTTTCAGCTAACATGACACTAATCTGCTCTTCATCTCCTCCATAGCTAATTGATAATAATAATCCAGAGTTTGTTGTAACAAAACTGCTAAGTGCAACCCACAAACTACATTTGAAGTATTATTTATTATTTAATCCTTTGTCTTTGAAGACCAGCTAGTGAGTTTTTCCAGAAAGCTTCACTGTGCTACACAGAGTGCTCCCATGCTTGAGTATTTTGAAGATCAGGAAAAGATGTGTGTGTTATGTGTGTGTGCGTGCGTGCGTGCGTGCGTGCGTGCGTGCGTGCGTGCGTGTGTGTGTGTATTATTTCGGGTTAGAAAAATGGAGAGGACTTACACATGTACAGGAAGTTAGCAGTCTCGTTAAAATGCCACTTTGGCCTTTTGGCCTCTGTGAATTATACCCTCAGCAGGACTAAAAATGCCTGTAGAAGTCTAAAAAAATATTGATCTGCTCCCATGAGTCTACTAAGTTTGAGGAGGGAATAGGTACCGTGCTTGAACACTTTAAAAAATGGGTCTGAGCTCCTTTTAGCCTCTATGGCAGACACTGTGGTACTTAAACCTCCAATTTCACACTTGGGGTCTAGCCTCAATTTCCTTAACAATTATCCAAATGATACGTGTTGACATGGAAAAGCCTTGCCTTTGCGGGTGTTAAAATGCTCCCAATTATTCACTTCCTCCATATTCAAAGTGTGAGACAGGCTATAATTGTAACTTTCAACCCCAAAATGCTTTGCACTGTATCTGTATTTAAAAATGTAATTACTGGTTAATTGTTGACTATGTTCTGTTTAAACTAGATGCTAAAATTCTGTCATTTTATCAGGAGCAAGGCTACCTCACTGATGTGTTGTACTTCATTTCCAGTTTTCCAGTTCTTTACTTTGTAAGCAATGTCGTCAGAGTTTCCAAAGGGCAGAAATGTCCTTTTGGAATCAAACTCTTTGACTGTAAATCATAGCTCGTTTGGTCTGTATGCTTTTGAAAACCACAACACGCCTCCCGATTCCTCTTTTTCTCCCCACCCACTGACATGATTTCCCTCGTGCCCAGAGAGCTGCCAGATTGTCTGATTCAGGCCAGGCAGCAGGGATGCTGGTGGAAGCATCCAGTGTTTGTGTTGTGTTTACAGTGTAGTGATGGCTTACTCAGCTGTTCAGACCATCACATCCAACCTGCAGCAGGCTGTTTACTCTTTATTCAGCAGCATGACATGAGTGGAAAATGTAATAATTGAAGAAAATACGACTTTAGCTGATATCCTGTCAGAACTTGGTTTACCTGTTTCTTATTGAAAATTGGTATACAAACTGGTTTTAATGTAATAGATTGCAAGTCACTACTGTAATGGTATCTGATCATCTTCTTTCTGTCCTGAAATATGGGCCTGCATTTCCTTTTTTTTTCTTATGTTCAGTTTTTAATTATAGGAAGCAATAATCATGACTTATCCAACAAACATCTTATCAGTCATGAGTCTTTAAGCCAAACTCAAACACCCAAAATCTGTCTTTGATTGTGGTAGGGACAAAATGAAAATGGGCAGGGACACACAATAATTCCTATGAGTTTCTTTCTGTGTTTGTGAGTTTCATGACATTCTGTGAATTGATCAGTTTTTTTTATAACTTGACATAATGCTGTCTCTCTTTAGGTGATTACTGTGAGGTGAATGTATGCAGTAATGGTGGAACCTGCGTGACTGGGGCAGGAGCTCCTTTCATCTGTATCTGCCCTGATGGCTTCTCTGGAGAAACCTGCAATGAGACTGAGACTGGTAAGACAATCCATCTCTGAGGTCAGATTTGAGTTTTTCCCCCCAGTTTGCTTGTCGGACAATGACAATATAGAAAAATAAATCACTTATTGGTACTCAATGTGGTGTGCTTAGAAAATGCCTGACTTGTTGCAACTCTAAAGCAAAATAGCCTGTAAATTTAAATGAGAACAAACAGAATTTAATCTAATTTAGATTTTACACAGAACAACCTTGACCTTCATCCTAACCCAGTTAGCACCACATGGTACTGCTTTACCACTGCTAAACTTGTTTTACTCTTCTCCTTCCTCTTCTGTGACTTTCCCCAAAAGGGCCCTGCAACCCCAACCCATGCAAGAATGACGGCATATGCGAGGTGACGGGCCACTCCCGTCGAGGTGACGTCTTCAGCGAGTATGTCTGCAAGTGCCAGCCAGGTTTTGACGGAGTCCACTGCCAAAACAGTAAGTCTGTTCTTCCTTCTCAGTAGTTTTATCAGAATTACATCAATGGAGATCAGTTGGTGTTTTTTCTTTTTTGACCAAACTGTTCTGGGAATTCTCTGAGAGGAACTGCCCACTGTTGAGCTGTCCTAGAAACTACATACCTTCAGGGGCTTTAAAAATTTTAATTCATTTTTTTATTAAGAACTCTGAAATGACATACTGTAACATGGCTGGCGGTTGGCAAAGCTACGTCACTTTTGCTGTGATAGTCAAATTGGCGCTTCATTTCCATTGTCATATACAGTATATGCTCAGGTAAAGCATGGATGTCACTGTCAGTCCACTTGTCCATGTTTTCTTACATTTTTTCATTACCAGCTGCTGTTTGTGTCATCTGTTGCTTACACAGCTAAAATGTTTTTTAAATGCCAGTTGCTTGTGCTGCATTGGCTCATATGTTTCACCAATCACCATCCAAAAAAGAAGTTAACAAATGCCCTCAAAACAGTATATTAAAAACCACCATGGTTCCTAGTTCTTGCAGTGCTAGAATTGGTCAATTGGTCCGAAAACACCTATTCTTTAAAATGATACATTTTATTTTTGTAACAATTATTAATCATAATCATTATTCTTGATCATTCTAATCTCTGTAGAACATCTTCACTACTTTCACACACAGTGTCACGCCAAACTAAAAGTCTCAGTACTGCTTATATGCCAGTATCCCTCTTTTACAGAGTGCAGATCTAAAGTACATTCCTATATAATTAGTTGACGCGTGTAATGAGGTCCCCGTTAATCTGTCTAACCTGACACACTTACATGGAGACAGCTGCTGTCAGTGATGGCCACCAGACAGACAGCTGTCGTCCTTATGGGAGCTCCATTCACGCGTCACTCAGACCAGGGAGGTTCAATCAGGGTCAGCCCAAGAGAGGGAAGCAACGGTGGGAACATGTGCTGCGCTCCTCCAACTGCCCGCAGCCCTGCACACAGAGACAGATGGCTACTGTTTGCGCGAGAAGGCGGCAGAATAACAGTGGCCAAGTGTGCACAAAGAAGTAATTTAGCAGGAATCAAGTGGGACTTTTAGGAACAGCCTAATTGCTTTTTTTGTTTGATCATGTATGCCTTTTTATCCTAGGTGTCCAAGGGGCAGATTTAAGTTCGAGAAAAGGTAACAGTGGGAGTGGGACTTGAGGACAGAATGGTTTGTGTATGTTTGCGCTGTGGTCTGTTTTCCCTCTTGGATCCAGGTGCACTCTGCTCTCTTGGCTGCATGCGGAGGCACACACGCAACATGCACATGTACACACACTCAGGGACAGAGAAACTGCTGAGTTCAGCACTATCTCTCCTTGTTTATGAGTCAAGGCTATCAGCACAACCGGCAGCGAGATCATGTCAGTGTTAGATACACCACCTTTTTATCGGCTCGCCCACTGAGACAGGAAGACGTCCTTTCACACGGAAAGATGTCATCCAACTCCCTCATGCCTTACTGAAAGTATAGACATGCCATTTGAGCAAGGTAAAATTGTTTCCAACCATCTATTTTTATTTAGAATTTAACTACCTCGTATAAACCTTCCAAACATAACCATTTGACTTTAAAAACAGTTTTTGAGTTTTCTTTTACCCCCTAGCACCAAAAATCACACCTCATCAAAATCCATACATTCACAAGTTCCCTTGGCAAGTCCTGTTAGCTTGCTGCCAGAAAATGAGGCCTCTGCAGAGCAGGCATTTACACTAATTAGATAATGCCTCAAGGATAATGATGAGGGGAATTTATTTGACCGTGTTGGTTTATGAGAGCCCCCCCTGAGGACTACTGGGTCAGGGAGGTACCCCTCCATTCACAGCTACTGATGACTGTGTTGTGACAGTTTAAGTGCTCTCTAATTTGTGTGTTGGTGTGTGTGGGCAACGAGTGAGGCTCATGGCAGCCAGTTCCTATGGTTTGTGTGAAACAGAGAAGGAGACAAGCTGTAGAAAACCAGTGACTGTGGTGAATCTGGGGAGGCGTAGTGTCATGAAACATTTAACTAGCATCCTTGCGCTCACTTCACACATGAAAACGCATACTAAAGCAGGCATTTGAGGACAGAACTTGAGTAAAAAGTTCATAAATGTAACTGCAATCTTCCACTGATAAACTGTGAAGACTGTAGCCCTCCAGTTTGTGATTTTAAACAGCACGCCTGCATCTCGGAGGCAGAAGTGGAATGATAGGTGTAATGTTTACACAAAAGCATCGGCCTCAAGTGTGACATATAACATACACTTCGGTAGTAAACTTTAAACAATAAGAACGGCATAAAGGAGAGACAATTCTGTCCCCCCACTCCAGCATGGTACACTTTATACAGAGTGGTGAGGCAGCATAACGGCACGATATTCCCGTCTTTTGTAAAGAAGGCTTGTGATTGGAGAATGAACTGTTTTTTTTTTTTTTTTTGTAAATTAGAAAATTGCCAAACACAGAGTCGGACAAGGAGGTGTAAAACTTGAGTCAGATGTAGGAGGATATGTTGTTCTCGCACAAACCACTGCATCTACAAAACTATAAATAGAAAACACAACAGTAAGTGGAGGATGGACTATTTGAGAACAGAGTAAGGGTAGAAATAGTACCATCCTCTCCTTTGAGGCCTGCTGTCAGTTATGGGAAAGAAGTTTTTAAAAACAACTAATTCATTTTTAATCAATATGTATCAAAAGCTAATTTTAATACATGTATTGTTTTTTTGCTGAATATATTTCTCCTTAAAGGACTTAGAATTCCTCTGAGAAATGGATTAAGGGAGCAAGAAAATTTCTACTGGAAAAGATTAATCACATGTACGCTGCACATCCCACACTAACAACCACACATAGCTCATGATCTCATATACAGACTGTTTAGCATACACATACACACATGGTTCTTCCCTCGTGCCAGTCTAGCCAACAGAAAGTAGCAGTCCACGCTGAGCGCTCGCAACGTCAGCGCTGCTACTGTTGCCGGGCGGAAAAGTGAAGGCGGAGGCGGAACGGTGAATTAAGTCTGCCCTCCTGACAATGTCACACTCACTACTCAGGTCTGACTGCAGCACTTCTGACTGTCCTTTCAAATTGCCCTAAAAGCCTTTATGGGTTGCAGAGAAGAAGTGTGTGTTTGTGTGCTTGTGTATGGGGGGCTCAAGTACGGAGAGAGAGAGAATTGTCAATAGCTGTTCACTTCACTTTGGGCCAAAGCAGATGGATGGAAACAGAGAGGGAAGGAGTCTTTTCCAGTTACGGTCTAAATCCCAGATTTTCATACAGATTAAGGCAGTTATTTGCTTCTTGAAAGTCAGCAAAGGGGGTGTGTATGTATGTGCTGCTCTTTCACTTGTTTTGGGAGAGTTTTCAGTTCCTCCCAGGATGTGGTTATGTGGGCAGACTGGGCTCCATGCCCCCTATGGAGTACAGGGTGTGTGTGTATGTAATATATATGTGTGTTTTCGTCTGTGTTTGTGTTGTCTGGTATGCATTTTCTGGTTTACTACAAGAAGGTTAAAAAGAGGAGAAGTCATGGAATCAGATTGTGTAGTATGATTAGTATGATCTGCAAAAAAAAAAAAAAAAAAGCCTGCAGTCAGCCTCTGGTCAGAATAACTATGAAAAAAATGGATTTGGGTGAGAATTACAATTTTGCAATTATTGAGAAGTTCCTCAAAAAACCTCAAATGCTTTCCCTATAAAACTGTGTATATATTGTGTATCGTCCACCATCCATTCCAGAGTATCCAAAAACTTGTGCCATGCCAAGCACATCCAAGGAGACTAAAAAGAGCGTGCCCAAAGAGCACCCGAGCAGACACCATGCCTTTATTTCTCGTACTGTCTGCTGTAACCCTCAAACATCGAAGCTTCAGTTACATTGCACGTGTCGTACCTCAAAGCTCCCAAGGCCCTGTCCCAACCTTTATTTAATAGCCCTGGTTTACTATTTTCCACAATAAACTAAATTAGATTGTCCAATCAGACTCCCAAAGCTGCTTACCTGGAATCACAACATGATCTTAAATAACAGAGGCAGCTGTTGGTTGTTGATACTGAACCTTCACTGGTAAACATCAACATGAAAACAACAACACACTTACAGAGGCTGAGAAAACAGTTACCCACACAGTTTGCTTTTGTAGATATAAAATCAGTACAGCTGATATAACAGGTTCTAACCATGAAAACTGAAATTATGTGTTGTAAAAGAAATTATTAATTAAGCTCTGCCATCAAGTTGGTTTCAATAAGCAAAGACACTATAGAAAACAAAAATCTAGACTAGCTCAAGAGTAGATTCTGAATATTCAGGTCTGCAAAACTAATGATTTGTGAAAATAAATCTTTATTTCTAAAATCTCCTTTCTTCCTAAAAGATTAGAAATTGGTTTGCTGATCAACTCAACTCAACTTTATTTATATATAACCTTTTATACAAACATGCTGCTCGAAGTGCCTCACATAGCAAAACTGAATCAAAAGACAGAAAATAAAGAATAACATAAACAATTATAAGTCACATTTTGCAGGGCATCCAGTAGCTCACCTGGTAGAATGGGCACCCCATTTATAAGGGCTATGTCCTTGCTGCAGCGTCCAAAGGTTTGATTCCACCTCGACCCTTTGCTGCCTGTCATCCCCTCTCTCTTCCCCTTTCATGCTTAATTCTGTCCTCTCAAATAAAGGCAAAAGACAAAAAAAATCTTAAAAAATAATTAATCAAGATTTGTAAGACTAGAAAATTACAATTAACAATTAAAAATCAATAAATAGTCTAAAAGTCTACATAATAAAATAAAGTGAACACCAGGGATGAAATGAATTAAAAACCAAGATATTAAAGCTCAAAATAAAGGTTGTAATATTACTCAAAATTAAAAGTCAGATTAAAAAGATAGGTCTATAATTCCCTTTTAAAAGTACTGAGAGAGCTCGTTATTCTAATATTCAGAGGTAGTGATCTCCACAGTTTAGGGGCAAAAAAACAGAAGTTGTAAACAGGATGTAAAAGGAATATTTACAGGTAAAGCGGGGGAGGACCTTAGTGATCTGGCAGGAACATTACAAGTATGCTCTTTTTCATCAGCATTGTATTATTCACTCATAGAGTTGCGTGCTGCACATTCACATCTGTAACTCCAATTCTGTTGGCCATGAGTTGTTGGGGGTTGAGCGCCTTGCTTGAGATTCTTCCAAAAACAATAACAACCACATTTGTGTAAGTATGTGACCATAATGTGGTGTTGAATAACTAGACGTTCAGCAGGGGGAAATCCAGCACCCTCTTTTATTTGAACCACAAGGACATAAGAGTCATGACTTTGTCAGTTTGATGGCACTTTATTTCTATGACTAAGATGTTTTTGAGGTTCTGTCTGTACATTTGTCAAAAAGAAAGAGAGGGCAAATAAAAATACAACCTAGGAGTCTTTACTTACTGTCGCAAATATAATTTCTGAGTTAAGTTGAGCTGATCTTACAGTAATACGAAATACAGTTCAAACTGCAGAAATTCAATAGTATAGATTAAAATGCTTCAGATGTTGCAGTGCAGAGTACCACAACTATCATTTACCAGTGCACAGGATCTGATGTCACCATGCTGTGATCTGTTCAGAGTGAGTGCTTAGAAACACAGCTTTAAATAATATGCTCTGTAAATAAACTTTATGACATCAGAAGTTTCATCTCGGAGCCCTGCATCCCTCCAGCAGAGCGGCACTGTGGCAGGGATACGGTTCAGAGTTATTTCGGGTTGCTGCTAGAGCTCTCTGGTGTACTGCAGCCAGTCCACACAGTGCACGGCAAATTACACATCTGGAAAGCGTTGGGCCTTTTTTTTTACTTTAATAATGTTTTATCTTGTAGCCAGTATGCCTTTAGAGCTCCCCCTTGCTGTACCGTGGCAACGGTGAGAGCTGTGATTAAAAACCTGTAATTTCCTGATATCATGTAATCATTGGTTGCAATAGAATACTTTTATTCTCTGTAAGAGCCATACTAAAAAACTTTTCTGAGTTTGACTCATACACAGTTACTGCTCTTTGGCTTTAGGCATTGTTGTCAAATCGTAAACTTTGCACATTGTGTAGTTTGAGTACCTTGTGGGCTGAGGCCTTTTTTTGAGGCCCAAATCCTGCTGGCTACAGCACAGATCCTGACGTAGATAGCTTTGCTGATCACCACATGCACTAGCAGCTGACCTTGGCTTTGCATTGATCAGAGTCAGGTTTCAAACAAGCCACATGAGATTTGTATTGGTTTTTGCTTCATGCTGAGACAGATATTGACGCTCTGAATATTGTGGTAGTGTGCTGTTTCCTTTATAAGCTGTAGGGTTTTGTGCATACAGGCCATGAAGTGGTGATCTGTCTGCCATGTGCTCTGCTCTCCAAAATCTATATGCAAACAGTGTACTGATAGCGGATACTGCTTAATATGCAACAGCTGAATAGATGTCAGTATTGTAGCTGTTTAGATGTGTTGTTATTTGAGAGTAACAAGGTTTTCTTTCTGAAACATCTCTATAAGGTATTTCATTGTTGCAGTAAATTAGAATACCACAAGTGTATACATTTCAGGTAGGGCTGTGAGCAGAAATTTGCAATATTCATAACATTGTAGAACATTGTGATATTATTACTTGCGGTGTATAAACAGATATTAAAGTGTTCTCAGTTCTACTTTTCTGTAGCTTTTAGCATAGAAAAAAATAAAGAAATATTTCCAACTTTACTGAGCATTGAACTGAACACAAAAGGCGCCTATAAAAAAGGATAGTTGCAAATTTCAAATGCTTCTAATATGTTCTTTCAACCTAACTGCAGTATGCAATATTGCAATCACTCATGATGTGTTGTGTTTGTTGCATAAGTTGTCATCGCATTGATAAAAAACAAAACAAAAGAATCCCAATATACTGTGTTGCCCTAATTCATGCATGCGTTGCCCCTGAAAAAAAACAGCCCTACAATCCTTTGCAGTCATAGGGCATCTACCCGTTCCTCTACCTGTCTTAAGACTCCTCCTTCAGCTGACACCCCCTCTCTGGTTCAGATAAATGGATTAGAACCTGGAGCTGACGGGACGGTAAGGTCCTCCCAGTGCCCAATCCTCTTACTGGAGGAGTCACCAGCTGACGCATGTCAGGAGTTTCCTTCCATCAGTCTGTCATAAATTACTGATATAGGTCTCTGGGTTGCATTTTCTGACATGGAAAAGAGGTCTTGGTCTGTATGCCACGAAGTGACGACATAATGGAGCATGTCAACATTTTGTCCAGTCGACCTCTTTTAGTCTGAAGTTAGCTTTAGAAATCTACTCAAATAGTACACGTACGAGCTCTTTGGGGCCTGTGCAGCAAATGAGTATTGAATATTTTCAACCATCAAAATGAAAAAACTGTTTGATTTTGATTAAACTCAAACAAATCTTGAATACAAGAGGAACCTTTAACGTTTTAGATTTTTTTTTTCATCATGTTAACTGATTTGGTTATTAAATACAACTGACCTAAATAAGTATTTGCTACAGTCTGCCTTTGTCAGTTTATAATATCGTTACTTTACTCCCTGTTACTCTGAAGCCCTATTAGCACAGGATTATCAAGGAAAAATTCCATCCCAAATTACCTTCCATATTTTGCCAAACACCGAGGCCATGTGATAATATTAGTCCCATGCAAATATGCATCTTAGTTATTTGGGTTTATATTTCGGTTTTCTGTTTTCTCCATGCCTCATTTCAGTTTCTTTCCCGGTCGAGAGTTATGGAGGCTGCGTCATAAATAACGTTTTGACAGTAGCAGCTCATCTCACTACACAGCATGGAGACCTGTTTGAAGAAAAAGTAAGATAATATAAATCAAAAGAGTGAAATCTCAAAGGATGATGAAATGGATGACGCGATGTGACAATGTGGCAAAATCCATTTTGTTTTTTTAACCCACACAAAAGGTTACAACAACAACAGATATGGTGCGATAGTGTTTCTGTGTTGTGTAGATTGCAGTTAGAAATGACTGTGAGCATCATATCTGGTGGATAATCTCAATGAATCAACTTTAATTTCATTTCTTCTTAATTCATGTTTAAGAAAATGGCAAATAAATCTACTTTTACCTTGTACATTGTAAAAGGAAGACTTTGCTTAAACCCGTGCGAATGCGCTACATGAAACACAGATTTTGGGGTATAAATTCTAAATCAAATGAGGTCCCCAGGTAATACTACTCCCATGTGTAAGGGCTTTAATCAGTATTCTTTTTCAGAATACTTCAAACTTAGATTACATTTCCTATAGCCTTAAAAAAAAGCATTTTACAATTTCTTAAAACCCCATGATACCTTGATATGATGAATATATTGGCAGATATACAGACGGAAGTGTCTTGAGTTCTTCCAAGACAGTAAATCAATTAAAAAGCTTATTTGCAAAGTATAGAAAGCTTGAAGTTTAAAATATCCAGCCACTGCTGCTATAAATAGTATGTTTTATGTGATTTTAGTATGAGCTCCCAGAGCCACAGATGTCATGACTGTGGACCTCGTTATCCTGACTTGGATGCACATTTCAAAATGACTGCATTCCTCCTGTGACAGTGTGAAAATAAATGCTTGGACACGGAGCTATTTATGGAGAGAGCATGTGGGTAGGGAGATGCTGCCATGTGTGTGTTTGTTGGATAGAAACATAACATGTTAGTGTGCCTGGGTTGTTTGCGTGCGTTTCCCTCCATAATAACAGCCACTGAGGATTAAAGCTTCAACTGACTGAAATCCCTCTTTTTTTGGTGTGCAGTCATCTATAAAAGCAGCTAAATTTGTGCCTTGTTCGTTGTGTATGCGGTCAATATAGAGCACGTTGAAAGCTGGTTTAGTCACACTGACAGCTCTTGTGAGGGTGAGATGAAAGGGAGTTTGAGTTTATTCCCGTTTCATTCTGCTGATTCGTTTTCCTCATCTCTGACTCATCTGATACAGACTTTGAGCTGGACACAGTGTTGGTGTTGGTCAATACAATCAATACAAGAGGGAATACAAAGAGCTACATGCTGCACTAACATGACCCGAAGTGATGCTCAACTCTTCTGTGAAATTAGCATGTATAATGAAATTTCTTATATATTTTTTTCTTTCTGGTAAATACATTTACTCCTACAATCTTTTTAATTTAATACTCCACATCCGGACCGCATGATCTCCTGGTGCAGTTGGCTCTTCCCGATATTTTGATCAAGGCTGCTGTCCAACATCAAGAAAAAAGCTCCTCTCTTAGCCTCCTCTCTACTACAGCTCCAGTCTTGTTGGCATGGCTTCAACTAACATCAGTGTGAGGCAGAAGAAGAAATATCCAACCCCGTCTCCTAAGCATGACATCTGATCTTCACTCATATTTCTAAATATCTGTGATCTGCTCTCAGACTGGCTGATAACAGTTGACCAATGAGCTGTTTTTGTTGATGCCTACAGTATGTGACGCTGTGCTTTATCTCTCTCCAGATGTGAATGACTGTGCCGGCCAGCCATGCAAGAATGGCGGCACCTGCAGGGACTTGGAGGGAGATTTCAAATGCAACTGCCCATCCCCTTATGTGGGCAAACATTGCCACCTGCGTAAGTGTTACAAGAGTCAACATTACTGGACAGATTGATGAATAAATCATGAACAATTACTGCCATATTACCCACTGTCATATAAGATAAGTTAATTTTGCTACACATAAGTTGTTGTTTTTTTAAAAATTATTTTACATTTTTTCAAGTAAGCAAAAATACACATACAAGCACATTCGATCCGAATGTCATGATGTTAGGGATGTTGGCAATTAATGAACTAGTTGATAAAATGTTGGCCTGCCCACAGAAATGGCTGAATCCCTAGAAAGGTCCAGGGATTTAAAAATATTTTTAGCAAAGGCTTTATACCAAACAAATGTTTCATCATGAAACTAGCAACATTTTACTAAAGCAAGGATTAACACAATGTTTATTTTTGTACTCTTAATATTTAATGGTGAATATCATTTAAGATGGACTTGATTATTGCAGCCCCCCTCCTTCCCCAGCAGCTGGGCCCCAGAAAGCTTTACACCCTGTTATGGGCACCTCTGGCCCTTGCTAGTGAGCACCGCAGATACTAGTCAGTTAAACTTTTATTTAAATGATTATTATTTTATGTGAGTGTGTTCACCCAGTGAAAATGCTGTAATTATCAGGCATGTTTTATAAGAATAATGTTTTCAGTAAATGTTATTTGTTAACTTTTATTTAGTGACTTGTTTTCATGTTTTGTAGGATAATGTGCAATGTACATAATGCACGGTGCAAAGTACCACACATTTCACCAGCATTTAAAATATGATTTCGTTATTGGAAAATGTGATAAGCGATTTCTAATACGTCATAATGACTCTTGGACAATGTTTAAACTTGTAAATTGGATGGTGCTCAACTTTGTCTGTTTTCTGAGTGTTTTCTTACTTTTAGACTAGTCGACTAGTCTACGTTTAAAACTTCCGATTAAACTTTAAAATTTCCGATTAAACTTCAGGGATATTAGTAGTTAGGAACATCTGAAATGATGTACTATTGCCAGTGCTATAAAAATTATTTCAATTAAAGAAGTAGAACTTAAGGAAGACATTGAAGATGATGGGAGTGGGAAGGCAGCCAAACTGCTCCATTTTAGGATGATATGGAAAGCCTGCCAAATGAGGAATCGATACTTTCAATTCAATTAAACTGATTCAAGGCTCTGCATCACTTAATGCTTTACGCAGCCGAGTGACGTTAAAGCACACAGAAGTAGTGGTTAAATGTGTATCAGACTTTGCTATGACTATGTCACCATAAAAAATTCAAGTTGTAGTGAAAAAGTGCAGGTAAAAAAAGCAATTTTTTGTTACTGTATTACATATTTATCAATAAGATCCACAGTGGGGAATCTCACACTGACGTCAGAATACGCCCCCCCATCCACAGGCTGTATTTCTCTGCTCGGCATGGAGGGAGGGGGCATCGCTGAGTCCCAGATCTCAGCCTCATCAGTCCGTTACAGCCTGCTGGGCCTGCAGCGCTGGGGACCTGAGCTCGCCCGCCTCAATAACAAGGGACTGGTTAATGCCTGGAGCGCCGCTGCACATGACAGGAACCCATGGATAGAGGTGAAACCAGAAACACATACACATGGATATTGTGCGAAGATGAGACTGTTAGGATGGTGTTCTAAATCCAGACATATTACATTGTTTTTTGCAAAATTACCAGGCTAGAAATACTTTTCCCACCATTAAATAATTTTAACTCATAAAGTATGAAAAAATTTAATTTATTTATTGATAAATTTAAGTAATATGAAGAGGCTTTTGCTCAGAACTTGTATGTTTTTGTCATTTTGAAAACTATTGGCTGTCCCCACACTGCCCACCTTTACTTTTTATCACTTTATGTTGTAGTTGAACTTTTGGAAACTTTATTTGCTAATGTTGTCTCTTTCCTCAATTTCAGATTAACATGCAAAGAAAGATGCGCTTCACAGGTATCGTGACGCAGGGTGCCAGTCGCATCGGAACGGCCGAGTTCATCAAGGCCTTCAAGGTGGCCTCCAGCCTGGATGGCAGGACATACACCATGTACAGAACAGACGGGCAGAGGAAGGACAATGTGAGGAGATGAAACATAACACAGTAAAAAACAGTGCACTACATCTGTTTTAACTGATTAATTGACCCCTCAGCGACAGTGATCCCCTAACCCTAACCCTAACCCAACCAAGATATGTTGATCTTCAATGCACACAACTTCCCACTGTTTCTAAAAAATAAGAAATGAACCACTAGAGGGAGCAGTGACACATTTTACTGTATCCTCACTGTGACCAAAACACCAGCTGTGAAACAGAGAGAGAAGTCATGCTTGTGTGTGTTATACAAACACAGTTTAAGTTTCCTTAAAAACAGATGCAGCAAAGATGGATTCTGTCGGGAGGGCTTTGCAACATGTTTTAGTTTCATTGCTTTTTTTTTCAGAATACATACATCTAATTAAAAATTGTCTCTAAATATTAAGTAAAGAAATAACAAATCAATTTTGCACTTGACACAGTTTGCTAACCCCTAGTTTTTTTGTAGGTGTTTGTTGGAAACGTGGACAATGACGGCACCAAGACCAACCTGTTTGACCCTCCAATCATTGCCCAGTACATCCGCATCATCCCTGTGGTGTGTCGCAAGGCGTGCACCATGCGCATGGAGCTGGTCGGCTGTGAGCTCAACGGTAAACTGACACTGAAAACACACAACATAGACACACTGTGTACACAGTACACACATTTGATGTTTGGTATACAGATGTTTGAAAGTGACTCAAACTTTTTTTTTCACATCACTCAAACTCCAGCTGGGAAAACTTGTCATCCAACAGTTAAACCATCATTTAACCCTTATTATGTCTCCTCCCTAATTATTTTCAGCCCTACGCACTGTGATTGATCATATTTCAGGATATTACTCAGAGCACTGCACTACTTAGTAACTTTGAACACAGATGCACACTTATCAAAACCATATGATCATAATCTACTGTAGCGATACTGTCAGGCTTAATGCACATTTGATGCTAAAATGATTCAGAGAATTTTATATTGCAGAGAGTGTTTCGGTCATCTTTATCATCCAATAATTGTCACTCCCTAGGGCAAATGTATTTCTCATTTAAATCTTCTGTGGTGCAACAATTGTCTCTTCATCTTTCAGCTCTTTTTATGTAAAGCCAGTGTGGTTCTTTAGAACTCACCAGTCGCATTACACTGCTGAATATTCATCTCTTTTGATGGTTGTCTCATTTATCAGATCAGTGTCTCTTCTTCGTCTGTCAGTCATGCTTCTTGATCTGTGCATGATTCCCAACTTGCTGTTTTTGGGGCTTTTTTTTTGTTTTGGGTAAGTCCGGCTCATTGAATTTAGAATTTGGATATGAGCCTGTCATTGGCTGCCCACTGTCAGAAGGGGACAACTATTTTGAAAACAGTAACACACAGGAAGCATGTTAAGAGTTTTCAGAATCCCTGTCGCTGTGTGAAACTAGTCTCACATAGCCAGACTTATCTCCACACTTTGTTTTAGTGTTGAGAATGAAACAAACTCAGAGCTAGCAACCTACACGCTAAAATACCTTTCAATGTTTTATGTGGTGTTTTCTTTTGCAGTGATTTAGCCTTTAAATGCCAGGGCTTGCTTCACACATGCAAATGTCTCACAAATTTTCAGCCATCACTAAATTTCAAGGGCACTGTAGCCTGGGCATAGCATCACCCAAAACAATTGTGATTGGTTTAAATTATTACAAACAACCGAGAGTTGTTTTAGCGTGGAATTATGAAGGGTTCATCCAGACCTTTCTCCAGTGCTGTCACATTGTGGGGTAGCTCCAGCAATGTTGCACTAAATTTGGGATCACCTGTCTGTCTGGCATGAGATCACAGTCAGCATGTATAAGTTTTGGCCCTTCTTGAAACACATTTTCACTGCACTTGCTTTAATGTAAAATACCCATTATGAGATGTTAATATGACAGTTTGTTCTCTGAAGGTCATAGTTCTGCACTTCAAACGCAGTTTATTACACTTCACTGAGTGAATCAACTGAAGTGCAATATATTTTATGAAAAGGAGAGGATGTTACATAAGGACTTGCATGCCATAACAGTACAGCTGAAAATATTTCATGCATGTTTGACCCTCTGTTCATCCAACCTTCATGCGCAGCTGCTTCACTAACCAACACTCATTACAAAGTCTGTTGCCTTTATAAATTGTATAATGAGCTCCACAAGTTTGTTTCTACTTTAGGTTTGGCCATCTACTCACACTGAATCTATGAAATGATACAGAAAGTATGATAATGCTGCAAACCTGTGGAGGATCACTGTATAATTTAATAATGTGGGTGTGAGCAACTTGAACCACAGATGGCGGTTTATGGATGTGAGCTCATCTAATCCTAAAACTGCACATTCACGGCTTCACGTTCACGTCTCTGTCCACTGCATCTGCATCATCATCTCGGGCTGTTTGTTTGCTGCTTCACTGGCTGGCCTGGGCCGCTTCCTGTCCGTCCCCTGTCTATCATACATTCTTTCTCTCTCTTTCCATTCCTCTTCTTTTCTTTCTCTTCCTCTGTCTCTCTGCCTTGTCTCACCTCCACAGTATATTCAAACACTTCAGGTTGTTCAGAGCCGATGGGCATGAAGTCCCGGTTGGTGTCCGACCAGCAGATCACATCCTCCAGCACCTTCCGCACCTGGGGCATCGAGGCCTTCACCTGGCACCCTCACTACGCCCGGCTGGACAAGCAGGGCAAGACCAACGCCTGGACCGCCGCTACCAACAACCAGTCTGAGTGGCTGCAGGTAGGAGAGGAGGAACGGACAGAGCTGCATATTGTTGGTTTTTTAGTTTTCCTATTGCTTTGTTTTTAAAGTGAAGTTGTTTCTGTGTCCTCAGGTGGACCTGGGGTCTACCAAGAAGATCACAGGAGTCATCACACAGGGCGCCAAAGACTTTGGCTCCGTCCAATTTGTCACAGCCTTCAAAGTGGCTCACAGTGATGACGGACAGTTCTGGACCATCGTGAAGGACGAGAACACAAAGATGGATAAGGTCAGTACCGCTACGGCTCAGTCAAAAACATACCTAATGAAGTGACGCATGTGGAAATTACAAAACAAAACAAAACACAAACTTAAGAATAAGGGGAAAAAGGAATGTAAATTTAAAAAAGAAAAAAATCATTTCATTGAAGAGCATTGTTGCAGTGCATGCAAAAACATAAATCTGATGGAGCTGTACTCAACTCAGAATTAAGTTAGTTGAATTTGATTGTACTTTTCAATTCAAATATTCAAGTGTTTTTCACGTTTTTCTGTGAAAAGTTTGAACAAGGTTTGGTTGGAAGTTCAGGGTGACAGTGATGTTCATATAATTTTGTAAACAAGCTTTAAGTTGAACCTCTAAGCAGAAGGCGGCAGAAAAGTTTATCTCGCAGTCTGAGCAGGCAAAGCCTCTCCTCCTCCATCTGCCCTCCATCTCACTCTCACTCAGACTTAGACAGCCCTAAAAACATAAGCACTTAATCAAAATAATAATAACAATCATTGACAGAACACATAAAGGTTTCGGCGAGGGCTTTGCATGTGTGTGGTCTTAATGGAAACTATTAAAAAAAATTAGTAAGAGTTTAGCTTGTATCTGACTCACTCATCTACACACCTGGAACCAATAATGTCGACACCGGGTTAATTTTCTGTATGCATTGAAACATAATATATTCAAAAATCCTTTTACCTGCCAGATGTGCCCTAAAGAACAGCCAAATGAAGTCACTGAATTACGGATGTGAAGCATTGACAGTTTCTTCTGACTTAATCGATGAAACATTTGTAATTGAGGTTTAGTTTATGGTTTTACTCTTTTATGGGATTATGTTTGAGTTTGTTTATGAGGTTGTACTAATTATCAAGGTTTATTTGTCATGATTTCTTTTGGTTCATTTTAGTTGGGGATTTTCTGCTTTTGCTCTGCCAGCTTGAGGCATTTACTGTATTTTATTTCCATTTCATCGTCCCAGAATGTCAAACTGCCAGAGCGTCTTTTCACATTCATTCAGTCATCTGACATCCACAGGAAATAATTCCTAAATATATTATGATTTAAACATTTTATTGATGTGCGTTTTTGTCTGTGTTTAGCTGGGAAAGCTGTGTTGTTTTAAAATGTGCTTAAATCTTGATCAGTCATGTTTTGTTTTTGTTTGTTGTTTTCTTCTTTGTTTTGTTTTGTTTCTTTATTTCTTTCTTTAACGTCAAATACAATGCGATACGTTTCGATACGATATACTTTATTGTCCATATAGGGAAATTTGTCTTGGGCTCAGATGCTGTGCCCATAAATGCCTTTAAAGTCACAATAAAACAAAACACATATGAATAAAACAGCATAGCTGTACCAAATCACACCAATAAATTGCACATAGTCCAAGTTGCACATATAAAATACTGCACATACGCTGTTAAAAACATCAAGGATCTATTCCACATCCCTGCAGACTTTTAAAAGTTTGATGGAGGTAGGAATGATTGAGTTTTTAAAATTGTTGATTTTACAGTGGGGAACTCTGTATCGTCTGCCAGAGGGCCAGAGCCCATATTCTGCGTGGATATGTAATTGGTTGGTCATTGTCTTCTGAGCTTGCTGAAGAACAGACAGCTGATACGTTGACTGGAGGGGCTGGTATTTACTCCTCATTATCACTGTCATGGCGGTGTGTACTAGACAAGCGAGCTTAGTTTTTTGATGTACAGTGAGGTTGCCATACCATGCTGACATACCACATCATACTAAGCTCTCAGGTTCTGCCTGATAAAATAAAAACATAATCCTCTGGTCCAAACACTCTGAGTCTGCAAGTACAGCCTCTGCTGTAAGCGAGAACACAAACCTTTAACATGGACCGTCCAGCTGAACTCGTCCTTCAAATGGACACTGAGGTACTTGTACAAGCAAGTGATCGATGTGTACGTTTTACATGACCACAGGACCAGAACCATCTCCTTTGTTTTGTCAACATTTAAAATGAGATGGCTGACGTCACACCACTGCACAAAATGTTTTTGTATCTCAGAGAAATAGGCTGATGGGCATGTGTCTGTGTGCAGAAGGCCGAGGATAGAGGTATCCTCAGAAAATGTTACAAAGTTCCCTGGGTCACTGTTTGTACGTTCATTTGTGTGTAGTGTAAAAAGAACTGGGGAGCTGACACAGCCCTGTTGTGGTGAATAATCTGGATTCTGAAAGGGTGTTGTTGACTCTGATATGCTGACTTCAGTTGGTTAAAAAGGAAAAATACCACTTGAAAAGAGCATAAACATGCTCATCTGCTTCAGTTTTAAATTGAGCAGATGAGGGACATGATAAAAAATAATTGGGTTAAATAAACAAGTGATCCATTGTCTCTAACTCCAAAAGACACCAGTATCCTCCATTTGTATTTAGTCGGTAAAAGTAAAGTTTTATATAGCACATTTTAGCAACAAGGCAATTCAAAGGGCTCTACACAAAACATTCAAAACATTGAGGTAAAGTACAAAAGAAGTAGTGTAAAAGGACATTTAAATAGAATTGAAAACAATAAATAGAGTCAAGAGGAATATAAACACAAGCTAAAATAGATGAGATAGGTATGACATACAAGAAGTAAAGTCACAGTGTAGTGTAAGAACATAGTTATTTCATTGTTGAAGGACAAGAGAAGCATATATTATTGTTTTTTTTTACCTGGATCATTGAGGCCAACAGCAGCTGCAATCTGAGTCGTTTTGATTGGCTGTTATTCTCAATGCAGATCTTCCCGGGGAACAGCGACAACAACGTTCACAAAAAGAACATCTTTGAGCCTCCATTCTACAGCCGGTATGTCCGCATCCTGCCGTGGGAGTGGCACGAGCGCATCACCTTGAGAATGGAGCTTCTTGGCTGTGATGAGTAGCGGCTCTCTGGTTCAGCCACCCTCACCCTCCTCCTCCTCCTCCTCCTCTTCTCTCTACCTCCTTCTCCCTTTCCCTCCCTTCTCCCTCCTGAGCCACACCTGCACTGCCTTGCTCTCAGCTCTAGGGGGCAGCAAACACCAGAGTAGCACACCACTGACCCTGGCTGGTTGGAGGTGGGAGATGTTACCCTTAACCACTGTTACCAGGGCTCTGACTGAGTTTAGCTCACAGCATCCTCTCTTTGTTCGTTTCCTGAATAGATCACTCTTCTTTTCCACCTCAACCAAATCTGTGATCATTTCTAGAAACGATCGTATTATCTTCTTTGTCACTGAGCAGAGCTGGAGTCAGATTTTTTTTTATCTCACCTATTTGCTAAATAAAAGGTAATGACTCCTTCTTCCCTGTGTCTGAGGTCAGGGGTAACAGGACTGCTGCTGTATCAGTTGGTGCTGCCTAGACTCTGATCCTAGATCAGTTCTACCTGGAACATTTGAACCTCCAAGACCCATGGCTGGTGATGTACATAAGCCTCACTTAACAGCTTGCACACATCCTGTAACCAAACACTTCACTTCATGACACACAGAATATAAGTTATCTGCAGAGGATACATTGGTTACTTTTCTTTACCAAAAAAGTGAAATCTAGTAAAATAAAAACATTCTTGTTGTTCTTTAGTGGGAAAAATAGCAAGTAATACTGAATAGTTGAGCAAATATAAGAGACTCAAAATCTGAAGGTGTCCTGCTGTGTATATTTCAGTGTTCCTAAAATTTCTCTGCAGTGGTTTGGGCAGTAAAATCCTCAGTCCATGTTTCCAACAGTGCATTTGTTTTAACTGCTTTAGTGGGTTAACATCCAAGATGTAAACATAGTATTCACTCTGCAGCCAACAAGAAAGGAGTGAACATGCCACTATTTACACAAATTCTCATTTTCACTGATCATTTGCACGAAAGCAAACTTTTATCAGGCTTGTTCTATTTCTGTTTGAGACTTCAGGCCAAATCAGAGTAAGTCATCTACTCCTCTTGGGCCGGTGCACTCTTTTTTCTTTGGGTTTATTTAGAAAAATGCAGTATGTAGTGAACTGGCATAGATGCACACAAAGAATGACATATTATATATTTAATATCATGTCATTGTGAAGTAGAATTGGTCAGTGAACCATTACAGTCAGTCAGTCAGTTTAGCAGCCAAACATATGTGATCTCAAAGCTGGAGGAGGCGCCCTCATTGAAGACAGGAATATAAACAAAAGGCTAAAAGAGTTTTAGGTCATTGTTGACCAAAAGAGAAAAGACTCTTCATTGTTCTTGAGGAAATGAATAATAGCTGTTGACTGAGAATAATGTCACGAGCTGGTAAAATTCAGTCAGAAAAAGAGAAATTAGTTATTGCAGTATTAACATGTTATTGTCTGCTGCAGCATTATACAATTTTATATAATAAAAAAGAGGGGTTTATGATCAGTCTGTTGTTATTTTTGCTTTAATAAGCTATGGGATGATTATAGAACTAAGCATGTGTTGAGATTTTGCTGACCAGAACCACTTCAGATCTGGACTTCAGTTTTTTGTTGTTTTTTTTAATTGATGACAGATTCTCAGAATAACTTGAATGACAGTATTCAATATCCAAGATAATTTAGGAATTTTGTTTATTATTAAATGGTTGATAGGGCTGGGTATCAGTACCATTACCTTAAAGATGTCAACCAAAATAACCCAGTACCAAATGGTGTTAAATCATTTCCAGTCAAATGATACCAGCATTTAACCCTTTTTTATCAACGGGGCTCTGATCCGGGACTGTCCCAACTCCCTGCTGGATGAACAAAGTTTCTGTTACTGCTGTCTGTGGAGCTGCTCTTCCAGCAAAAACATTCAGTTCAACATCAGCCTGATAACCACGATCTAACACAGCGGCTAACATCCAACACCGAGCTGCCAAATGGTGCCCACAAATTCTCAGTGAAACGGCTCATTGCTGTTGTTAAGCAGTTGATAACTGTTTGGTAGTGTTAGCTGTGGTGCTAAAAGTTAGCCCTGTCACTGTGTGTGGATGGGCAGACTCTCACAGATGTTTGTTTGAAGGAGTTGGCGGTGGAACGGGCTTCAATGTGCCGAGATGCCACCAAAACGTTCAAAATTATGGCTATACTACACGCCACTCCAGTCACATTACTTTAGGGAACTGGTTTTGGTACTGGTATTGTCATTTTGGAAACGATGGCCAGCCCTGTTGGGTAGCATTGCTAACATAGAGACTGACAATAGTGTAGAAACAGCAAGTTTAAAATTTATGATTGATGTTATCTTCTCAGGTCAAAGCAGATCTGCTCCCAATGTACAGTTAATGCTACTGAAACGTTACTAATTCTCACACACACACACACACACACACACACACACACACACACACACACACACACACACACACACGTGCGCGCGCTCAGCTGTGTTTCAAGTTGTGTTCACACAGTTTTTTTTATGGCACTTTGATGTTTGTGTTTTGACATTTGAAATATTCAAAAACCAAAAAGGAAAAAAAAACAGTATTGTTGAAGCGTTGAAGAACAAATAAACAAGTAAACATGTTCATTATTAAATGTAGAAGTAAAAAAGAAAGAAAAGAAAATATAGTTTCTTTGTTAGGTTAAACTGAAAGTCTAGGGTATTCCCTTGCTTTGTTTAGTGTTAATATGTGAGATGCATATATACAGTACGTTTGTACTGCGAACCGTCAGTATTGGTAGATATAAATGTTTGCTGCAGACCATCTATTTAGGGTCCAACATTAAGCCTCCGGTTGAAAGCTGAGGCCCCGCTGATAAGACTGTAAGAGAGAAACCAAATAAAAATTGATTTTTACGGTTCCAACGGACAAGTGACACGACCCGCCATATCATCCGCTTCTGCCGCCCCCATCACAGTATTCTAAACCTTTCTACCCCATGAATTATGAATAATGGGCTCGTGCAATATTATACTGAGTTAGTTTTGATAACAATGAATATTAAATCAAGATCCTTAAAAAATGCATGAGGGGATAGCGGTGCCACTGAGAGGTCGAGGAGGGATGTTGGTGTCAAACACTGTACAATATTTATTATTGTTGCAGACGATTCCATGAGCAGTCGCCTTTGTTATCCACGTCTGCATGCATTTTATCGACTAGTACTTTAAAGTTGAACAGATTTTTGGATTTATTGGTGACATAGCTTCTTTTTTTCTCTGTGTTCATCCACATTCAAAGTATTGTAGATATCTTGTTTCCCAGCGGTTTTCTAAGATTGATTCAAAAATTGATGTGTTTTTATGGTATTATATGATTTCTTGCTATACTGACCGTTGACCTCATAGAAGTTTTACTGGATTTGAAGCTTTTTTTTATTCCAGTATTGTGTTTCTAAGAGGATTCCTTTATGTTTGGCCTTTGTATCTTAAAATGAAGAAGAAATAAAGAATTTAAAACACAATATTTTAAATCGACTCTTTATATAGCAGTAGCCTGTACTTCTATGTATATCACAGGATGGAATATTTAGATAATATTATTAGTCGTGTTGCTGAATTAATTGGAGCTGTTTTCCATTTAAAAAGGTGGAGGATCAAAAGACGAAGAGCACTGAGGGTCGTTTTGCCTGTTTAGCATTTAAACACCCCCAGGGGCCTAATCTCTCTTTATACCACCATACGATCTTCCAAAGGTATCTTCACCCGAGGAGGGCACGTCCCCTTCTCAGCCTCATTACAGTCTATGAAGGTCACACTAAAGTGGTGAAATCCCTCTGTAAGCGTTGAATCATGAGAAAATGGATTCATACTGTGACACTGTGAAGGTTAAATGATGGAGGGACCTCAGTGTGGATTAATGTTTCTGTAGGTTTTCAGCACAACAGTTGTGGAAAAAATCCCTTGTACCTCTAGTTTGTGCTCAATTAGTGAATACCAGCTAATTATCATGTAGACAACAGTTGTCTTAAATGATGATCTCATCTACCAGACCTCCCCAGTAGAACAGCTGTTTTCCCTTTTGGAGTTGCTGTTTTTTTTAAAGTGTTGAAGGCCTAATGACAGCTCTCTCCTCTGTGTCCTCTTTGTTCTTTAATAAAACTCTCTAACTTGTCTTCCCTCTATTGTCCTTTTCTCTGCACAGCTTGAGGAGAGAGATTCTTACCGCTCTAGTTCTCAGAAAAATGATTGCTCTATTTCTTTGTACTGCTACTTTACATTGCAATTCTTAAAGTTTGATTCCCCATTGCCTGTCAACTGTACTTAACCCTTTAAAACCTGAGCACATTGGCTTGATTTCTCTCACAAACATGAAAAGAAGATGAAGGATACTAAAAGAAGAAATGACCCAAATATTAGCAAGAAATTCTCAGAAACAAATCTGAGGAACAAATAAAAAATAAATACATATATATATAAATAATAATAATAATAACAAATTAACTTAACCTAGAAAAGGTTTGAACATTAAAACACTTACTTTCCTGCATTCTGGTGAACTTTTATTTACCAGTTTTTGCCTTTTCTGCATCACTCACTACATTTATGTGCACAGTTAAGTCAAGCTACGGTATAGCTAGATAAGGCCATTTTAGGATTAATGTCTTTGTCCCAAGCACCAGGGGAGAATCGATTTATTTACTTAAGTATATTCAATCGGTAGGTGGTGATATGCCCCCTTTCAGCTAGTTGCTATTGGACCCATTACTTCACATACCAAACAAGATAGCAAGCGTCAAACAGGTTGAATAACGAACGGCAAAAATATTAATAACCTTTCGGCGCTATACATTTCATTTGTACGCTTCACCCCTTACTTTTTACCTTAGTCTTGTTTTCTTACCATCTTCTTCTTTTGTCTTTTGTGAATTTATGCTGTTTGACTTCTGGGTTAAAACCTTGTGCAGGGACTATGGAGCATGCGCAGATCGGCTTGGTCAGTTCAGGTCCAGTTGAGGTGTTTACACGAAAGAGTTCATCAAACCCAAACTGCATTATCTAGGTGTGCTAGTCCTACTTCAAGAAATTTGACTTCAGTCAGACTAACATGTTTACATGTATTTTTAAAATCCAGTTTTAGTCACACTAACACAATAATTTGACTTTTTCTAATAACATGTAAATGTACTGAGTTTATGGTGTAAATGTATTCAATTTTGTCAAAATAAAGTCCTCTGCTCCTTTCATGTTTTTGTTGGTAGGGGAACAAATGCATTTGTTCAAAATATTTATGGGGGATTTGTGTCCTGTGGCAACCCCTGAGATTTAAAGCTATGTTTGTGGACAATAAAGATTTTTATCACTATCAGTGCACAAAAACTAGATCTTTAAATTCAGTCTGTAAGGAAAAGGAAATGACACCCCGTGAAAATGCGGAAATGCCCATAATGTTCTGATTGTCTCTACAGCGTATAGCAACACTTGCTCTTCTGGTTCTCTCATAAAGCATTTCCAAAAGTGTCTTTACTGCCCACATTTGCCATGTTATTAAATGTTATCCAAACCAAGCCATTACCAGGGTCATTTAACACAAAGCTGCTGGTTTTTATTTATGTAAACCGCATAAATCTCTCAGTTGTCTTTGAAAGTATGAGGCATTTAATCTGTCTCACTGCATCTCCTTTAGCTCTGTGCAGAGCTTGTCTGTTTGGTTTCCTGGTATTGACAGCTGGCCAGGGACGGACCGGTGTCGAGCCAAAGGAGGCAGGAAACCGGAGGCTCTGCAGCGGGTTCAGAAAGGAAGGATCCACTCCTGGAAAACAACTACTATTTTAGATCAGGTACGTGCCAACACAGACACCATCTCAAGGGACATCATCTAAAAGAGGGGAAATCCTATGTTATTTCTGCTCAAATAAATGCTGGAACTGTTGATTTGCAGCTGATGAGCAGTTCTTATCATAACTGCACCCCTCATTTGGCGTTTTGTATGTTTAGTTGGTGCTAAATTTACATCAGTGAGTAAGAAAAAGATGCTAAATTGTAGTGTTTATTTGGTATTATAGCTCATTCTGACGTCTATCTTTTAATCAGTCTGGAAACTGTCACCCTTTGCCCAGCGTTTCACTCTCCTGTTGGTCTTTTATTGAAGTCTTCCTCTCTAATCACACTGAAACCACACTCTCTCTCTCTCACACACACAAACACACACCTTTTGCGACTATCTGCTAATGACAGCGTGTGACTGCACACCCTGACACGATCACCTGCTCGGCTCTTCAGTCAAACTTCACAAACATAAACACACACAGTCATCTCTTCCTCTTTCATGTGGTCTCTCTGGGCTCCAGGTCCAAGCTCTGCTGGCCTCTCTGGGCCTGAATTTGGCTGCCTTACAGAAATTACACCCCTTCCAACACCGCAGTCAACCCTGCAGTTCAGAGGGGCTGCTGGTATTTGGGGCCCCAGGCCAAAACCTTTCATCTGGGGCTTTGGGAAGAGCACCAGTCTGGTCTCTTCAAACACATCGGGAGATAATGGCTTAGAGACACACAGAGAAGGGAAACGGCTGTCACACCGATGAGAGTGGGGGCTGCAGCCGTTAACAGACACTGAGGGGAGGTTTCAAGGGTTAAGGAGCTGTTAATGACTTATCTGGCTGCCTCTTAAAATTTAATGATGTTTAATTTTAAGTGGGGAAAAAGAAATTGAAATCTATTTATTGAAATCACAATACTCAAGATTTATCTGCTTGTCGTCTGCATGGTTGCATTTTGTCTTATGAGCCATTTTTGGATATTTTCAAAAAAATCCTTCAGGACATTATTATTAAAAGATATTAAAACTTTGGATTTAACTTTAAACTAGATGCTAATGCCATCATGCTAACATGTTCATGTGTTTTGTATGCACTGAAATAAACAGTGCACGTGTGCTAACCAACCGACAACCTTCGAGACTGAAAAATGAAGCCTATTGAGAAGAGTCAGAAAGTGAAATTCACTGAGTGGCCTCTTGAAGCTGGCTCCAAAACAGAGTAAATCCCCATAGACCCCTATTTTGAATGCCCAACTTTACAGCAGAAATAAACATGTTTACAGCCGGATGCAAAAAACATTTTTGTTCTCTAGCTAATTTCAACATTCATGACAAATGCAGGGACGCTGGAGTCACAAGCTGTCTGCCAATGGTGTCCTCTGCTTCTAAGTCCACTCCACTCCTCACGTCTCCACAGCTCCATCTCCTCATCCAAATATGGTCACTTCTGGCTCCAGTAAAACAACATGGCAAGGGCCATAATGCAAATCCCAAGGCTTCAAAATGGCAGTCCACAAAGCAGTTCATGACGTTACGGTAGCTAGATCTATTATTTATACTGTCTATAGAGTATCCCAGTCCTAAAACCCGGAAATCAGCTAGCATTTCAGCACCTCCGGTTCCCTTGTCTCAAAGTCGGAAATAAAGTCTGTGATTAACACAAGCTAATGAGACATTAGTGTTTTGTTCTATGACATAAAATACGTCCGTAAATACCCAGCTGTGACCTCTGCAGCTTTTGTGTCTTAAAAAAGGCAGTTGATAACAAGTGCTAAATTAGACTACAGAATGTCATAACGCCCTACCGTGACAAATACGTCTTTACAGCCTTGTAGTGCTGGCAACGCAACCATGTTTATAGCCACTTTTTATTATGGATATCTATAAGGCATAAATGTAAACAGATGAAGTATATGAAAATGTACCCTCTGTGCAGTTGTCATAAATGGGAAAATTTAGCTTTAGATAACAAAACCGTTTGTTCTTACCAGACTGTAAACATTTTTATTTCTGCTGTAAAGTTGGGCATTTTAACACGGGGGTTTATGGGGATGTGCTCTGTTTCGGAGTCAGCCTCAAGTGGCCATTAGCGGAACTGCGTTTTTTGGCACTTCCAAATTGGCTTCATATTTCAGCCTCGGAGGTTGCCACTTGGTTCATTTTTCAGACTAAGTTGTGATTTTTTGGCCACAGGTTAAAAAGTCAGGGGATTACCAAAGTCGACAGGATAGGTTGGGTTGAGATATTTCACCAGATAAGTGAAATCTTTGACCTGCTGGTGTCGCTAAGAAGTCCTAGAATCACCAAAGCCACAAGGTTACACCTTTTCTGCTCCATGAATATTTCTTATCAAATTTCATGGCAATCCATTCAACAGTTGGTAAGACATTTCACCCAAAACACAAATGTTAACCTTGTGTGTTTAAGAGAAACGTCATGAGATTATTAAGGTCAGTTCCTCTTGGAACCATAAATTATGGTAGTCTTGGCAATCCATATTTGCTGAAATATTTCAGTCTGGGCTAAAGTGGTGGGCTGACTGACCAACACTGCTGTCCCTAGAGAGATGCTAGTGTTGTGGCTAAAAAGGAAATCCCAGGCAAGGAAGTGATTTTTCTTTCAAAGCACATATTTTAGATGGTAATGAAGACAGTGTAAGGAGATGGAAAGAGAAGTGAGCGTGAGGAATTTACTCAAACAAAGCTGTAATTCAGGGAATTCTGTGTCAGCGATGATAAGTGAAATACAAATATTTAAAACCTTTACCAAAAACTCAACCGATAGTGTTTTAATTTAGAACATTTAACCTCTTTTTGTGATGAATGTGAAAATAATGTTTTTATTTTGTGACTCTGTCTGATAATGTGATTGTAACACGAATCATTGAGTCATCGTCTGAATTTCCACACTTTGTAGGTTTGTTGGGAAGAGCACAATAAAACTGTTTGTAGTCGAAGGAGCAGTTGCAGACAGACAGTAGTTGTGGGTTCGCGGATATAAAGACTAAAAGTAAGAATGAAGGGAGGAGCAGCACAACAGGATGGATACTGAAGGTTAACTGGCACGAGGAGTTCATCTTAGGGCAAACCACAGCTAATGAGATGTTTGGTGGTGATCTGGATTCAGTATTGTTTTTAGCCGCTGACTGTAAATGTTACTACAGTATTTACAAACTGAAGTTCAAGAAAGTGTTCATCTTGAAATCAAAAATACACATTTTTCCTCTTACCTGTAGTATTTTCGGTGTAATAGTTTTGTTGTGAGTTGTCGAGTGTTGGAGATATCAGCTTTAGAGATGTTTATCTTCTCTTCAGTATAATGGAACTAGATGGCATTCAGCCTGTGGTGCTCAAAGCACCAAAAACAAAACACAAAAATTGCAACAGCATTGTCTCTTTCCAGAAATCATGATCCAGGCACTCAAGATAATCCACAGACTTTATTGTCATCAGTTTCATGTATTTTCCATCTAACAAACTACACCTACCAACTGTATCACTGCGCACGAGGAGGAATGCAGCTACTGCTAACTTACCCAGCACCACCAGTATTTTTACTCAAGTACTCTACTACTCTGCTCTACTCTACTCTACTCTACTCCGAGTACAATTTATAAGGTATTTGTAATTTACTAAAGTATCTCCATCTTCTGCTACTTTGTACTTCCACTCACTAGACTTTAGAGGCAACTATTTTACTTTGCGCTCCATTACATGTATTTGATAACTTCAGTTACTTTGCAAATACCAAACCAATCAAACCAATAATTAAAAAAAAAATGTTATTATAGATAAAGATAACAGCTCATTGATCCCTTGGTGGAATTCACAAGCTACTTAGCAGTATATATAATAATAAAAAAAAAAATTAAAACTCCATCTACGAGCTGCAGTATTATATACACAATGAATGTATAAATAATTTTAATCAATGTTTGTTAATGTACCTCTACCTTTTGTACTGTAAGTATATTTTGATGGTAATACTTTTGTACTTGACTTAGGTGAAATTTTGAATGCAGAGTTCTTGCTTGTAGTATTTCTGAGATATTGCCACTTTTTAAGTAAAAGATTTGAACATTACTTCATGACTGTGCTATTGTTAGCATGTAGCTCGATGCACTACTTTGCCGTTGTCCTCACAGCTGCTGTATTGTGACGCAGGAGTAGTTGCTCTAATGCAACTCTATGTTTGAATAAAAGGCGAAAGGCAGAAATATGTGAATGTGGTAAAGAAATAAATTGTATCCTTGATCAGAGACCACAGCAGTAATTTAAAGTGAAACCCTCAACATCCTGGTTGTCTTCCAGAAGGTTTAGGGCAGCTTTTTACTCAGTATCCAAAAATCACCCACCCCCCTCACCCCCCGCTGAAACGGTGGTGGTTTTGGGTTTTTGTTATGTCGGCTTGGTGTCAGTCAGTCACTAGAAAAACATGAGTGGCTGCAGAGGGAAAGCATTGCATGCAGGACAAAGAGAGGCTCAAGTCTTGGTTTGGGGGACTCTGAGCGTTGTGGCTTTTCTGGGGCTGGCGGACCATAATACCTCGTACAGTGCAAGGATTCACTGTGTGTTTGTGTCAGGAGGGCAGCCTCCATCTGCACTGTGATAACCAGCCTGTCACTCACATATTCAGGCAGCGCAGCAGTGGCACATTCTCTCGGGCCCCAGCGGAGAACTGGAATTGCTCTTGTTTTCCACCACTGCTGCTATTATTTCAACTAATGACTGAAATATGAGTTCATGTGGCAATATTTGCTGTGTTACTTGAGGCCATGGCAAAACAGAGGGCATGGAATACGCTCTGTCAGCTTCAACATACCAGAAATACAGAAGCTGGCCACCACTGACAGTGCTGTTGTTTAAAAGGACAACTTTTACTCTTAACTCTTGACTTAGTTCTACAAAAATAAAAAACAACAAAAAAAAACCCAACCTTGCCATTAATCTCAGTTATTTGTTGTAATAAATCAAATTTGCAGTGTATCTTGGTTTCTTAGTCACGTGCACGACATTTTAAGGGTTTGGATTAAGATTCCATCCAGAGTTTACAATGAATTTTACCAGTGGAAAAACACTTTATATCCCTCGTTTATATTTTAAAACTCCAGAGTCTGAGTTGGATCGTTCTGAGTAGCGTCATACAAACAAAAGGCAATAAAAATACACCTGCAATGTTAACTGTTAGTGAGGATTTTCCTCTGCTGTTAAAATAACCAGGAAACTAATGTTCACTTACACGAAGCTACATGTTTAAGCCTTATATTTGCACTTATAAACAAGATGTTGCAGTACGCGTCTCTTCATTGCACACCCAAAAATGGTTTAAAAAAAAGATTGAGAAAGAGGCCATCAGTTGGGTTTGACCACATTTTTGGTGGAATGAGAAGAGGTCAAGAGAGGGGTCAACTGATTGACCTGACCCCCATTCATTTTAAACAATGACGCTATTAGAATCCAGGTTACATCTGTGAGCAAGATGTGGCGATGTGGTTATAGCCTCTGCACAGGTGTTAGTCGGCTATTGCTGTTTTTGTTTTGTTTTTTTTTAAAACATAATTGTTAATAGAATTCAAGAAAAGTATTAAAAGTAAAAGTACTCAATGCAGAAAAATGCCCCTGTGACTTTTATTTTGATTTATATATTGTTAAGATAATTGCATGAATTTATGGAAAAGTGGGATTTTACTGTTGAAGCTGGTTGGTGTGGAGCTCATTTTTAGTTGTTTTGTCCAAAAAATGCAACTAATGATTGTTTTGTTGTATTATTTTTTTTTCTGCTATTTTCATGTTTTATTGGACGGGACAAATACGCATGTTGAAAAAGGGGGACGTGTCCCTTGCGTACCCCCTGACATCTACACCTTTGTTTACAATGCTTGTTTTGTCAAACCAGTAGTGCAAACCTTAACATTATTAAAGATACATTGAGATCATTACAAGAAAAATCGACAAATCTTCCAATTTCTGGTACTGGGATCGTGACATGTTTTTGCATAAAAAGTGACTTGATCAAAATACTTGCTAATTAATTTAAGTAATCATCCAGTAATTTCAATTTATACACTGTAAAATGTTTGACTACACATTTAGAATAAATTACTGGCTACTATTACTTTCACAGTAAGTCACTGTGTCACTTTGCAGTCATTTATTGTGAAATATTACAGTGCACATTGTTGCTATGATTATTTCCAGGATTTCACAGGATGTAACTGTAACATTTCACAATAAATTACTTTTAAAAATTTTACAGTGATATAGATATGAAGATGTGATTATTTCCAGGGTTTACAGGATGTAACATTTATTTTTATTGTAATATTGTGCAATAAATTACTGCATAATTATAGCGATATATACATATATGTATATGTATGTATGTGTGTGTGTGTGTATAGATATAGATATGTATATATATATGTGTGTTTGACTGTGCATTTACAGTAAATTGCTGGCTACTAGTTGCATTACTTTCACAGCAAGTTATGGTATCATTTTTACAATAATATATTGTGAAATATTAGTTATATCCTTTAAAACCCTGCAAATAATGAATAGTGTACAAGTTGCTGTTATTATTTTCCAGGCTTACACACAATGTGTATGTAATATTTCACAATAAATGACTGTTACAATGATACAGTAACTTACTGTGAAAAATAGCAATTTATTGCATATATACAGTCAAACATTTTACATTGTTGGGCAGTTTATTTTTTAACAAAGCATCAGAAAAGTGTGTTAAAGAAACAGACTCAAATAAAGCACACGTAGCTCAGATTTTATGCAGCGCTTGAGTAAAGTTCCCCCTCTGCCTATACTGCTAGTATTTCTGATGTTGTATTAAGTACTGATATAGTATCTGCTGTGTGTGATGAGGTCACTGTTCACTTCAAAGGGGATGCCTCGTCCCGTGACGTCAGGCGCGCGCTCCTCATGACTGTGGGTCCGGTGCGCAGAGAGGCAGCAGAGGATGAGGAGGAGGAGAGCTGAAGACACGCTGGGCGGACAACTGCTTATCTGTGAGTGACTTTTTACGTCTTCAGACTTTTTCTTTACCACAGACAGATGTCCACACTGCAGATCTAAAGCGGAGGTAGCTTGCTTGATCGATATTTGTTAGCTGGCTTTACAGTTTCAGAGCGATTGTGTTTTTACAACTATTAAAACGCGGCTCGTATACTTTATAAACCGCTTTAAAACATACATTTAGTAGAAATAAACAGCCATGATAAGAATCGTTTCACTGAAACATAAAAGGGTTGCATTTTTATATGGAGAAAGAACGGGAGGAGGAAAATGCAAAGAAAATTACTGAAGAAACGACAATAAACACACATGACAGACCATTGCCGGTACTGATTATGAAAAGTTTCTTCTGTTTCTACATGGTAGCCTACATCATCGATTTAATAAGTTGTCACAGTAAATTTAAACGGAAGTAATAGATTTTTGGCTCTGAAAAGACATTTTGTATTTAGCATGAAGGAATGTGTAGAACAACTGTGAACCCACTAAAAAACAAACATGCAAAAAAGAAACAACATCAAATGCTACAAAAGAAGACGCTCGAGGGTTTCCACCTCATTTTTGTGGCTAAAACAGGATGAACCCCCTTTAAAAAAAAAAATTGAAAAAAAATCTTCAGCTGGAGTATCATCAATGCAATTTCATTTCTGAGCAAAGGTTAATTTGATTTTTATTATGCTTTTTAATAAGTATGGCAAACAAAGTGTGTGATCTCACAGCGTCCTCCTCCTCCTGGTAGGCTTTATGTATGACAGCCGAACAGAATAAAGCAGTATTTATTTATTCTGATGGTTCAACAGAGGACAGCATCATGCTCGGTCTGCTGCGCCCCCTACTGGTCGTCTGCCTGTACCTGCTGCCGCCCGGCGGACAGGGCTGGATCCCTGGCTACAACAACGGCTTCTATTACCAGGACATCAGCAACGGAAACGGAAACGGAGAGAGTAAGTCTTCTTCACTACATTTATTTGACAACTTTAGCCATTAGTTACATTGCAAATCCAGGACATTTATACAAAATATAAAAATATAATAATCAAATTGGTAATGATGTAGAATTCAGGAGTACTTCACCCACAAAAAATGACCATTTGCAAATCCATTAGTCAATGATGCGTTACCTTCAAATTCTGGAGAAAACTTTGTTTTTGAAAAGACATAGCATATTGATATATGAATTGATTGGGAACATTAACAAAGTCTCAGGATGGATGCAGTATTATGTTAAGATACCCAACGGGATAGAAAGCAATCAAAATCAGCATCACCTACTAGCTGCAGTGAGTGATGTACTCTTTAATGCATCACTAATTGTAATCCAACAATGTTATATAATAGAAGCTATTACAACATAGATTTTTTTCTGAAATTGGCTGTTCTGCATAATTATCACTTTTTCTTTCCTTACTTTTAGTATATTTTCATGCAAATATTTCTTAACTTAACTTAAGATTTTCAATGCATGATTTTCACTTGTAACAGTATTTTCACACAGAAGTACGTATTTTCACTCAAGTAGAAAATTGAAGTACTTCTTCTACCAGTGTGAGACACAGATCAACTCGATGATTCATTTGGGTACATCACAAACTGTGGGAGAAGAAAAGTATTAGTCCCCTGTGTCCTTCTCAAAATTGATGCAAATAACATAAATAATGCAGTAAGTGTCACTGTGTTCACTTCAGGGTCCTGATATTGTGCATCCAGACTCATTGGCATGGTTTACTGCAACACATTAATGAATCAGAGCCATCATTACTTCTATTAGCTACAGCAATGCTTTCCCTGCTATTTCCCCTGCCAATTTATAGATACTTATAGATAAGATAAAATAAGAAGGAACCTCACTTATCCTGCAGGAAATTATTGTGCAGCAGTTGTGGTAGAAAGTAAAAAGAGCTCAAATACAGAGAATCAATAGAGGTGTAAGTATGAATATATCAACAGATATAGATACAGATATTAAAAATCCATAAAAGGTCCATTTTGGGATGGGCTAATCTCAAAGAATATAAAATAAAACAACCATGCAAATACTCCATTACTGACCAGTGCAGCACTACATTTCCACACAGCAGTGATTAAAGGCACAGACCAGAGAGATTCAGCTTTAAATGGAGAGAACAAAGTTACTGCTAAATACAATTTCTATTTTTGGTTTTTGTGTCTTGTTCTAGTCTACTTTAATGGGGTCCGTCTCCACGTGGAGTCCCCGCAGCTCTCAGTGTCAGCCACCAGAGGGAGCAGCGTCACCCTCCCCTGTCACTACCACTACGAGCCTGAGCTGACCACGCCGCGCAGGACCCGGGTCAAATGGTCCTGGCTGCCTGCCAACACCGTCAGTGCACCTGCTTCCCCCGAGGCCTTCGCCAGGGAAACTGAGGTGATGGTCGCCATGGGCAACCGTCATCGCAGCTATGGCAGCTTCCGAGGCCGCGTGCGCCTGCGACGCTCAGCGCCAGGGGACATGTCTCTCGTGATCAATGAGCTGCAGCTCAACGACACGGGCAGATACCGATGTGAGGTGATTGATGGGCTGGAGGACGAGAGTGTGACGGTGGACCTGGAGCTGCGGGGTGAGGAATGGATGTGTGTGTGTGTGTGTGTGTGTGTGTGTGTGTGTGTGTGTGTGTGTTAAGGGTGAAGCATATTGATGAGGGTGACATGAGGAATCTGGGACACTCAACTCATGAGTAAGTTTCTATGCAGTGAAATTTGAAATTTCTGTCATTTCAAATCCTTTTGAAGATGAGAGTGGGATGTCAACTATGCAGTTTTGTGATGGTGCTGCAACATATATATATATATTTTTTACCAGCATCTTTTACTTTAATTTTCACAAATAATGCAGCATGCTGGTTGAAGAGGGGACATGATGAAGCAGATCCCTCTTGAAGTATACATCTTAAAGTAGATGAACACATGGCTGGATTCATCCACGAAAAGGCCCAGGAGTGAAAATAATCTGGGGGCCCCGTGGCTTGATGGAAACTCTCAGGGTGTTTTGATACGCCGCTAGTTATTCACACGGCAGCTGTCATGGCTGTTTTTTTACACCCCTGGACAGCATACATGTCATAACAAATTCTCCAGGTGCATGTCTGTAAATGCAGAGTTGAGCGACACTTTTTTCTGTCAAAAATGCATAACTCTGTTGAGCAGCACTCATCTCATGTCGAGTGCCCTACCATAAATTTGTCTCAATCAGTTTACTTAAGAAAAAAGCCCTGGGGAATTGTTAAGAAATTACGGCCCGGTAGGTTCGTTCTGTCATAATTGGGCTCAGGCAGAGAATCAAAGCTCTAAATGCGATGGTCATTCAAAGCGCCAGGTCGCCTGCCTGTATACAATGCTCTGAATGATCATAAAAAACACACGGTCATAACACACTTCTCTCTTTACAGGTGTGGTGTTTCCCTACTACTCTAAGAAAGGACGCTACCATTTGAACTTCTTCGGGGCCCAACAAGCGTGCCAGGATCAGGACGCCACTCTGGCTACATTTGAGCAGCTCTTCACAGCGTGGGAGGAGGGGCTAGACTGGTGTAATGCTGGCTGGTTAGCTGATGGCACAGTGCAGTATCCAATCACAGCCCCGCGTGACGGCTGCGGCGGCTTGGACTTAGCTCCTGGTCTACGCAGCTATGGACAACGACATCGCTTCCTCAACCGCTATGATGCTTTCTGCTTCTCTGCCTCTGTCAAAGGTCAGTAAGAGTGTGTGTGAACTTTTTAAACCTAAATATACATGACGTTCTTTTTATTTAATTAAACTCTCCTGGGTTAGGCACCGTGTACTTCTTAAAGCACCAGAAGAAGCTCAACTTCACGGAAGCGGTCCAGGCCTGTGCCAGTGATGGAAGTCAAATTGCCAAAGTGGGACACATGTACGCCGCCTGGAGACTCATGGGATTGGACCGCTGTGACGCCGGCTGGTTGGCTGATGGGAGTGTCCGTTATCCTATCACGAAGGCCCGCGCTAACTGCGGACCACCAGAACCAGGGGTGCGTAGTTTTGGGTTCCCTCCTCTGTACCTGAAATTTGGCGTCTACTGTTATCGGTAGGTGCGTCGGCTCAACACAAGTCACAAACGAACCGTTCTAACAGCGCACTGGTCTAAAGCTCTGCTTAAGAGGTTAGCATCAGCTGTAGCCTGGAAGCACGTTAGCAGTTAGCCAGTTTGTTCATTTCTATGCTTTTTTGAAGACATTTGCTTTCCACCTCCATAAGACTGTAACTGATCAGTATTGAACTTTACTTCAAGTCATGTATATCCATCAGGTGATGCCGCTTTAACAAAATGTCTACACTTAATGGGCAGAAGTATGTGGACACACAAACATTAAACCCGTGGCTCATTTCAAAAATACAGGCATTCATCTGCCGCTACAACAGTCATCACTCTCCTGTGGAGGCTTGATACAATATTTTGGAGCCTGTCTGTCTTCATTAGGTCGGCCATAGATATTGGGTGATCAGGTCTGGCTCACTAATGGCATTACAGTTCATCCTAAAGGTGATGGATGGGATTGTGGTCAGGTGCAGGTCAGCCAGGTCCTTCCAGACCAAACTGTGAATGTGTGGGGCGTTTTCATGTTAAAACAGGACAAGGACAGTCCCATCCCTAAACTGTTGGAAGCACACCATTGTCTAAAATATACATCTTTTTCAGTAGCATAAAGGTTACCCTTTAAGGGTAACCTTAATGCTAATGGTTTTGTGTCTAACTGACTAGTAGAAACACCAATTTTTGAAATTGGTCCAGTACTGAGTGAGACTGCTGCATACAGCCACAGTGAAGCAGACTACAGTTATGCCCCATCAATTTACCACCACTAAAAGTGCTTGTTTTTGCCACTGACAGGCTCAGATTGTTGTAATAATGTTTGTTAAAGAGTAACTAAACCTCAAAACACTTTTTTTTCAGTAGAAAAGCAATGTATTTTGGTATTTAGTAGTGTTGTTGTTTGATTCAGGTCCCACTCTTGACATCTGAGTGCAAAGTATTACATTTCTACATATTGTGTGATAAATATGTGTAGTGACTGCCCTCTAAGGGTTGAAACTTGGCTTTTGCAATTGAGTTTTGCTATTGGCTGACCATGGTAGCAGAATGGCGTGATATTCCCGCCTTGAACAGGCAGTGTAAATGTGGCTATTGGAAATCAGGGTCCAGGTTGAATAAAAGTTACTCTTTAATTGGACCTTAGGGGCCAAACCCTTACCGTGAAACATAACTCCAGATCAAAACTACATAGACAGGGGTGTCCACATGTTATTGGCCATATAGTGTATAATGTCTCAACCACAACGTAATCCTGCAGAAAAAGACAACATCTTCCCACAGTTTGTTTGTAGATTTAATTATTTTTCCTCACAGATAATTTCAAACACAGAGAAGGTGTTCGGACTCAGAAAAATTTTCGTACATTAATCCTTCATCTCGCCTTTATTTATTCAACAAAACTCTTAACAGTGCCCTGGAGAACATGTTAACATTAAATCTTGATAGTTTCCATCTACAACCATAAACTTTTGGGTTAAGTGCCTTACTAAAGGGCACCTGTATCTTTGAGGGAATAAAGAGTGTTTTTCAACATTATCCTGTCAGATCTTACTAGTCAGTCCACAATTGCACACTCACTGTACATTACTTTCTCACTTTTTCTAACACTGTGAAATATGCCCTTTTTTGTCTCCTTAAATGTCTTTGTATCCTGTTATATGAAGTATAATGCATCTCTTTTTCATTTTTCTGGGTGATTAAGTGCTCTCTTATTGACAAAGCAGAAGAGTGAGTATCTGTGTGTTGTTGTAATATTTAACTGTTTACATCCATTGTGGAGGAAAAAAAGTGTTTCATTACATGTATCTTTTTTTCATGATATATGTCTACCCATTTGTACTATTTTCTATGAATAAATAAATTAAAAAACACTACTATAGAAACATTTTTTTTAATGTGAGGTACTTTTGTTTGAAATATGGATTTAAAAAAGAGATAAAAGTATGCAGGGGAACTAAACTTTATATAATTTTTTTTTTTTATCTAAATCCTGCACTTAGATAACCAACTGTATGACAAGCACAAACGTACAGTCTGAGGGTGAGAATGTCATAATTCTGTACAACCATTAGAAATTGTTACAGATAGTGTATTTGATTACAGGGGCTTTGTAATAGGGGGGATTGTTTACCCAGGGCCTCATTGGAAGGGGGGCCCTCAAAAAGCATGGAATCAAAATTTTGGTTTTATTTGCAATATTTCATTTTTAAGTAAGTGCCATAACCAATATAAAATTTGTGGAATAAATTGGTTTAAAGACTGAACTTTGTGTAACAAAATAGTTGGAGCTCTCTGAGGCCCCACTCACCCCTTAAAGATGTAAAAATATTTTAGTCCGCCCTTGCACTAGGATTCATCCTGAAATGTTGCTAATGCCAAGTGAGTGACTGCAAAACAAAACTGTGATCAGTGAGAAAGAGGCAGAAGGAATTGTAAACAAAACAACATACTGCCAAAAATTCAAAAGACCAAGAGTGAACATGGTTACACAAAAAAGTTTTGTTTTATTATTTTGGCACAAAATAAACACTGCAAAATTGGGATTCCAAAAAAAGAAAATAAAGCAAAGGGAAAGAAATAGAATTGACTAAAAAAAAAAAAAATCAAAAGGTGTGTGAGAAAGCCATGAATCAAGAGAGGAAGGGCAGGTGGCCCACAGGACAGCTGGTGCACGGTGCCCAGATTTTGGTTTTACACCCCTGCTAGATCAGAGCGCGTGTAGGACGTTAGCAGTGATGTCACAGAGGAGTCACCTGGAGAGGCCATGAGAGCTGGTGGAGATGTTCATTTTCGCCAATATTGCCATTTTTATCTTTTGCTGTTGTTTCGGACCGTGTAAAAAGTTGGAATATGAGAGGAGACTTCTTCCCAAATCTGGCCTACTAGCCGGACAGCTACTGTCACCACCAGCCCAGGGGACGGTGCTTTGCACGGGTGAAACCGAGTCCAGTTTTGCAGCCTCAGGTGAGCCAAACCCGACTTTCTTTAACTGAATGAAGTCAGCACTTACTTAAAGTCTAAAGACTGAAGATTAAAACTCTGCATTCATGCTTGTGCCCCTGTGAGGCTGCTAGCCTGCAACATAGCAGAAACATTAGCTTCGAAGTTTGGCATCATAGCATAACTTGAACAGTGGCTGTTTAAAACCAGTATTAGCTCAAGTTTCATTACTTTAATCATCTCTTGTTTATGCTAACATTGGCAAACATGTCAGCACAATATTTCAGATAATGAAATATGAACATTTAATCCAATATTTAATATGTTAGCATGCTAACATATTGGGATAATAGGTGTTAGCATTATCATTAAAGGGGGGCTATAATGCTAATTTTTAGGTTTATACTAGAACATGTCTACATGCTTTAATGATCAAAAAACAGTGTTTTCTCATATTTTCCTCTGTCCCAGATGCTCTGTTTTACCTCCTGTCGCTTTGAGCCCCCTTCTGAAAATTCCCAGACTGCTCTGATTGGTAATGTCAAGACTCTCCATGTCCCCCTTCAATATTTAGAGCATGTACATTTATCCCCCCAATAAAAACATGAAAACTGCAGAGAAATTTGACAAAGTTAAAGATATTTGTAATTGTAATTGATGCATTGCAGGAAATTGTCTAATGTCAGACTTGTCAACTTGTTACACTCTGTTTCCATCTATAGTCTGACATTGTGTCCACTTCAACCGATCTCCTGAGCAAATTAGCTTGACTTCTTTAAAAAAATTGGAAGTAGGCATCAAAAAGAACTTACCCAAAATTAGCAGAATTTAGAAAAAAGCACAAGAAAATCACCCAGAACTTAGCAAACAACCCCCTCCCCAAAAAAGAAGAAAATAAAAAAAGGAGGGAATTGCTAATGTTTTTGTAACACAATTTAAATATGTAATCATGATCAATATGTATGTATATATGTATTTTTTTCCCTTTTTGTTTGGCCCCTTGTTTTTTCCCTAGCTTTTTAAAAGATCATTTTCTTAAGCTACTAATTTTTGGCAGTTTGTGAAACATTTCATACCAAGTTTCTCAAAGGTTGAAATACTTCTAAAACGTGTCTGAAAGCAACACAAAAGAAGTGATGTCACTCCATGCTTCAAAGGGTTAACCAAATAACCGCTGTCTCATGTCAGGAGACCCCACCCCTCCGTGGGCTGAAATGAAACCTCCGCCCTTGATTAAAAGTGCCCGAATTATTATGAACAAATCAGAGATCTGTTTGTGGTGATTTGGAAGTCTGGAACCAGACCTGAAGTGTTGGTTGACATGTTGAGCTGTTGATGGCGCTACATGAAAAGTGTAGAATTTCTATAGATGTCTGTGCCAAATTTTGAGATATGTCTGCATGGAAATGTGTTGGACTGACTGAACGACCTACAGACATTCCTACAGGCAAGGCTAAAAATGTTCTTAAATGAATAATATGTCCAGAAATAGTTTTGGATGCCCTTTAATTGTTGGATTTCTACAGAGGAAACACTCAGATTTTTTCACTAACTTTCATAACCGACCACTAGTCGTGTTGCTCTCGAGGTCCGATGTAGTTTCACTGACAGTCCAAATAGGAATGCCAGGGCAGGGAGGTGAGATTGGTTACTAACCCACACAAAACAGCCACTGTATGTAAACAGCGTCACTCTGTCTGGCTGCATGATGCACTTTTAGATGAGTGGGGTTGAACACGTTGCTACGCCCTCCTGCATCCAGGTGTAAACAGAGGTCCCAGTGATTATACGGCCAGCAGGTTTTTATAAACGTCCTATTTACACCTGCTGGTCAAACATGAGTGAACTCACACTCACACACACACACACACACACACACACACACACACACACACACACAGGGTTTACATACTTACACACACATATCAGATTGATGTACACACATGTACAGTTTGACTGCACAAACACACAGTGTAGATTCATACACTTTCATACACACATGCAACCACACGGGTACTTATATCCATACATGGCTGCACACACAGAGCAGATCTGTTTGTAGTGATGAAGGTAGTTGCTGTAGAGGCCGATGAAGGGACTATTTACCGTGTGTTTTTTCACGGTTGGGTTCCACAGGAAGGTAAAAACAAACTAAATGCCAGGTTTGTTCCTCTGGCTCGTCGAGTTCACCTCAAATTTAACAGCTCTGGGGAAAGATGATGTTTCCAGAAAATCTCAGTGTGTGATTTATTCATAAGTCAGATAGTACAGTCCCTTAATTTAATATGTGAGTGACTCCTGGGTAGAAAGTGATTTTGCAAACTCAGTCAATAATATCACAGAGACGGATGATTCCAAGTTTTATTTGGTACAGCACAGTACAGCATACTGCATGTTCACATCAGGATTTTGGGATCTGACGTCACAACAGACGTTTCTGCGTGCAGCGTTCTTTTGTCAAAAGTTTGTTGAAGAATCAGAACAATGACGCACTGATTTTCTTCAACTGTCCAAATATTATTCACTCAAATGTTGGCTTGAAATTTGTGCAAATTCTGTCATGTAAAAGACTTCCAGCAGACACCAGTTACATCCAGATCAGCTTCGTTCATTTATTTACTTGTACAAAATGCACAAACTTTTAGCAGGCTAGGTGTTTCACTTGGTGGCGTCCTCACTCTTACTCCTCCACTTTCATATGCTGACTGTGTGTGTGTGTGTGTCCATGAGAGTACCGGTGTGACTGTGTGTATTTGCTGTTTCAGATTTTGTGATTTTTTTAAAGAGAAGGCAGACACATGTATCTGTACTCAGAGTTGAAAAGTAAATCTTGACCTTTTTAAAAGGTCATGGTCAACATCTTATCACTTTCACCTTCATCTTCGCTGTCATATTTTTTTTATACAAAATTTCCCTGCTTTCACAGCTTCTTTTCCCTAAAATTGTTTCATTTCTCAAGTTTTAAGAAGTACATTTCTGTTTAAAGACCCTGTCATACAAATCACAGCCAGAAACCTCTGCAAAAGATGAGGCTTTATGCTCAGCTGGCGCTCAAAATTTAAGTCATACCCACTTGTTAAGTAAATCATAACTGCAACTTACCATCTAATTAAACTATAAAGTAAATCAACAAACAGGTTGATGATGAATCAAACAAACAATTAAATTGTCTGCTCTGCGGTCGATATTGACAGATCCTGCTGCTCAGAGAATGTAGTGAGAATATTTACAGTGAGAAACTTCATTCAGCAAGCACTGAATCTCATAAAAGCATGATTCTCACATCAGATGGTGCCGACACAAGTCATCGATTGCTCTTGAGAAGTCACAAATATAAACCCCAAACCTCAAAACCGGGTGTGAATCGTTTTGCAACAGATGACCCAATGAGGTGGACTTTCTTCTCCTGGCAGAAAAGCCGGCCAATTCAGTGTCACACTGCAGATCTCACTCGTTATTCAGTATAGTTTCCTTAAAGTTTGTCTGCTACAGATGAAGGTTTTTTAAAGTTATGTTTAAGGTGCACTGGATTCAAATGATTAGCACAGAAGTGACAAAAGTGCATGAGTGCTGATTATTTCAACCCAGGTGTGTCGCAGTGACTTCAATCACGTCACAAACTTGGATTTCTATATTCATTGATTGGAACAGCACAATCATTTCAGTATATTTGACACGGTGGTGGTGTTGTTGCACAGTGGCTCTCAAACTTGAGGTTGTGGCAAAAGATGGCGATACATTTCACCAGTATATTGGCATGTCTTTGACCCTGCTTTTATCCCGATTTGGAATTTTATGCACTTCTGTAAGCGTCAAGGCCTCCCTCAGACCAAACTTCACCATTCTCCATATTGTGGGATGTGAAGGGTATCATGTGCTCATTGCTGTGTTGTAAAGGCCAGGTGTGTCAGATTTAGGGGGATTTATAGGCAGAAATGCATGTTTTTCTTTGTCATCTGTAACTAAGAATCCTGAGGTTAAGATCCTTTGTTAGAATGAGCAGTTTATATCTACAAATCAAGTGACCCAGAATGAACAAACCAAATACTGACTCTAGGGCCGTTTGTGTTTTGGTATTGACCACTGTAGCGCTCCTTTAAGTTTGGCACAAGAGAGAAGTTTCACTTAGTTGCAATCTGCAACCTCACCACCAGATGTCACTAAATCCCACACACTAGACCTTCAAGGGGTCACAACCAAAAGGTTTAAGAATCACTGTCTTCACCTTTAATGTAAGAAACAGTATTGTTTCACCAGTCTGAAGCTCACAATTGTAGTCCTTAGAGACCAAATAAAAGAAATTAAAAAACTACGACAACACAGAGATCTACAAAAATACCCTTAAAATATAGCAAAAGTCTATTTATCAATGTGTTTGACTTCAGAGAATCCAGCTGCAATCGAAAACACTTTTATTTTATTGGGCTGTTTTGGACTTTGCGTGTCACTCTAAAGCCTCGTACATCACTATTTGACCATTTTATCTACCTGACTTTGTGTGCAGTGCTGGCAAGCGATTGCAGAAAATGTCATCCACGTACATTGAGATAATGCTTCCAAATACTAGATCACAGCTATAAATTAGACAGTATAAATACATAGCAAAAACTGCCTTCAGAAGGTGCAGGGTGACACACAAAGATCCAAAACATCAGTCAATCTCTGTATAAATGTGCTTTAGTGAGTGTGTATATACATGATAGGGAATATTATCGTTTTGGTGGGGCATTTGCATTGGTGTCCATGCTTCTTTACAAGAGGGGGGTCCTTTGTGGCTCTCTGTCCTTTTCATTCCTGCTCAGAGCAGCTTCCTCTGTTCCTGTTGGCTGCTCACCGCTTTACTTCGTCTTTTAAGGGATCTTTTGTGTAGCCTGTTACTATTGGCGCCGGCTGGGGGAGAAAAAGTACACATACTGATGACATCATCTAAACATGAGTTGCCAATAGACTTGTAAACTACGTTGAAGTGAGTCTGTTTGCCCCGGGCTCTTTATCAGTGTAATGTCGAGATATAACCTCCGCAGGAGGCGTCGTGTATCATACTAGCTAGTCAGCAGGCAATGCTGGCACAATTTTTGTGGTTTCTAACACTCTGTAGTAGCTGTAACTGCTGTATGTAGTTACAGCTTTGAGGAGGCAAATGTCAGATACGGCATAACTGGCAGCTACATTGCTTCCGTTTTGTTATTAGTTTAGCTATGTTGACTACACCCTAGCTCTGAAGCTATGCTGCAACCCTTCAGTTATAGAACAGATATCCTGGATCCACTAGCTATAATATGTAGAAAAAGTCAGCATTTGTGTTTTGTAGACTGTACAGATAATGCTAGGGCTGGGTAAAAAAATTAATTCATCGGTGCATTGCAATATGTTTTTTTGCCAGTTCAATATTGATTCATAAAATCCTGAGATCGTTCATTTCCGTTTTAATGACGACCTGCTCCCGTGGCAAACAATGTCTGTTGTTTATTCATTAAAATGGCGACAGTGGCGCAAGGTAGCAGTGTGTTAAAATCAGCGCCGACAACATTAAAAGCTGTTTGGATGCACAAAGTCGATAGTAGTTACGTCGTGTGTGAGCCTTGTGAGTCAGTGTTAAAACACTACAACAATACGACGAACTTGCGTAACCATTTCAGCCGACACAGCGCAGATGTTTTGCAACCTGTTGCTACCGCTAAAGCTGTGGATCACACACAAATGCAGGTAGATACATCCTGCATAAATGTTTATCACTTTTGTTAAGTTCGGCTCAGGCAAAAATGTGCACTTTTCTGTACTTTAAATTTATTTTAGTTTCATTTTTTATTTAATAAAGAATAATGTAATGGTAAAATACGTTTTTTTTCAGTTTGTTCTCAATCAATACAGATAATGCATGCTTTATTGAACACATATCAGAAGGTATTCGAATGAATTATCTGGGTATTTCTGACATCAACACACATAACCAAATCAATATCGAAGCATCTGGATCAATATCAAATTGAACTGAAGTCGAATCATGACCCAAAGGGCCAAAATTTAATTGAATTGTGAGGTTCTTGACAATACTCAGCTAATACTCAGATAATGCCCCATATAGCACTATATTTGTTATATTTTTTATTTTTGTTTGTTTTTGGTTTTATGTTAATATTTTACATAACATCTGGTCTTACTTTGTTTTGATTGTTTTTTTCTAATGCTGCTAAATTCATCTGTTAAGTCTGCCACACTTGTATGTTGTTTTAAGACACACACTTTTTAACAGTATGGATGGTCGATCCACACTTCAGCTCACCTTCTGTACATTCCACTTGTGGCTCCTCCCACTGTCCATCTGGCAGGCAGCGTATGACAGGCAGGTGGCGCTGTGTGTAGCCTGAGTTACACTGATAGCGAACTATAGAGTTGACTGGGTAGCGCTCTCTGCCGCTGCCCATTGGTCTACCATGTTCCACCTGAGGGGGAGCTCCGCACATGACTGGAAAAGAAAAGACAACAGTTTATTGATAAATATACATTAAGTGAGAGTTGGTAGTTACAAACTTGTCTTCATTAAGGTTAGTGTTCCACTTTTTAGTAATCCAACTGTTCCACATCCCAAGCAATGTTTCCTACTAGAGCAAATTCTCAGAATCACTTCTCGGACAAACACATATTCAAACCCAGTAAGCCTACCAGGTCCAGTCTTGCAGGTGAAAGGAAGGTGGTAGTTGCAGGGCACGTCGTTCCACTGTCCGCCCTCGTGCCAGATCATCACCACACAATCTTCCTCAGAGTTGAAGTAGTTATCTGGCTGGTTGGGCCTCCAGTTCTCGAAGGTCTAAGGAAGTTACACATAGGATCAATGCAGACCTAAAAAATATAAATGATGGAGATACAGTTCTAAAGCAAGCAAACTCACCAGAGGACTACCATCTGTCCAGCGGAACTCATTCTGCACATCCTTGTCATTTAGTCCAATCCACTGGTAGTCCTGGCCATTGGCTGCATCGCAAAGAAAAGATATTTTAGCTTTGAAACGATATATACATGTCCTTCCTCACGGTATGCTTCCTTCTTTCCTTAGAATGGTCATAGTAGTAACATGATGCGTCATCCCTTTCTGAGGCAAAGCAGCTCAGTGCAGTAAGGTCCCAAATCTGAAACCAACCCAGGCAGCTCTTAGGTCGCACCCTGCCACTCACCCAACATATGGGGTGGGGATAAACAGGAAAAGTATTAGCATGCATAGGAAGAGATGGATGTATTGTTAAACTTTGACTTTCAACTAAATCTTACCCTTTTCATCTCCCTTTTAAAGTAATGTAAAGAGGCATTATCTCTTAAAAATCTGCTTTTTTTTGCATTTCTTTTACCCTTTTCGTCCCAAATTGGAAAGGCCAATTCTTCTTCGCTGCAGTCCTTGTTACATAGAGGTTAATACCTTCCCAGATTCCAGTCCACTGTGTGCATGCCCCCCAGGTCACCAGTGCAATGTCAGGGACTTGATCCCTAACTGGCTTCCCACCCATGAACACTGTCAGCTGTTAATTTCTAAAACCAGTGATGTAGCATAAAAACCTTCTAGCAGTGATGAATTCTCTCCTTTACTTATAACTATTACAAGCATATATTTTTAAATGTTCTCTAATGACTATTGCAATAGGTGCTAAAAAAAATCACACTTGCGTGTTTGTAAGTTTTCACACACTTAAATGCCCTTTACCTCCCCCTGACCAGGTACAGTCACAGACACAGAGCTACTCACAGTTGACAAATTGCTGCTCCTCTTGGGAGCCGATGCTGACCAGGTGGGCGTTGAGCTCCTGACAGCGCTGCTCAGCCTCAGCCCAGGTATCCCTCTCCGCAAAGTGGAGGTAACAGCTGCCCATGAACTCCAGCCAGCCCTCTGCACATCCCTGTACAGCTACACACACACACATCACACATCAACACATTTGGACTAAAGCATAACATATGTAAAAATGGAATTTCTATATTGGTATCTAACACAAGGCAAATGGCATTAAAAACAATAATGTGTTTTTTAATGGTAATTGGGTGACTTACGTGTTGAGCAGTCTTCACCAGTAAAACCACTAGGACACTGACACACAGCGAGCTCTCCCTGCACAGAGCAGGTTCCTGAACCGCAGGGGTTTGGATCACAGGGGTCTACAGAGGAGGGGGAGAATTTTAAAGATGCTTTGTTGGTCAATTAACTGTTAGGCCTGATAAAACCGTTTATAATCAACAAGATTACGGCAAAGAAGCACCTTAACCACATACCTTCCACTACGTCAGGCTGCTCCACGACAGCAGGGGTTGCTAAAGACATTGAAGGTGCTGTGGTTGGGCTGGTGTAGGCTGCATCTGGAGTGACTACATACACTGTAGGTCCCGCATGGCTTTCCTGACCCTCCTCCCCGTTTCCTGATTGGCCGAGACTGGCGATGTACTCAGAGTAATTCATTCCAGGTGGCAGGGCAGTAGAAAGCTTCTCAGTTTCTGGTTTTTCTTGAGGCATTCCACTTCCTGAAAGATGCCAGCTTTGGTCCAAAGTGCCACTGATTTCATGATGGGTCCCTGACCCGCTTCCTTCCCCGCTGACCTCCACCACCCCACGGCCCTGCTCAGGATGGCGCACCAGTGGCGGCACGGTCACCTCCATCATTTCGTTATCAGTTAGGTAGATTACATCACCACGATGTGAGATAAAGTCCCCAGATGCAGAGCTGCTACCTGAGACACCAGATGGAAAACCACTTGGAAAGCCGCTGTGGAACCCGGATTCAAAGGGGCGATAACCAGACACCTCCTGCTCACCGGATGGCTGGACTGTAAGGTCAACAGCACCATGGTCGACAAATGAGATGCCAGAAAATCCGGATCCTGACCCGGACATTCTTCCAGATCCGGATTCCAAGAAAGCCCCACTGGTATCAATCCCACCCTGGCCTAACTCCTGCTCAGAGGGTCTTTGGTGAGTTTGAGACACCTCCTCCATCTTCTCATCCACCATGATAATAGGGTCCCTGCCGCTGGCATCAATGTCCCCACTTCCACTGGTAAAACCTGATCCTGATACACCGAAACCACTGTGTTGTCTGTCCAAGCCCTCCCCAGATCCAGATGCACTACCCAGTTCTTCAGATGGGACAATGACAGTATCTCCCCCCTCTGCCTCCTGTGGGCCTCCAGAGGCAGACGTAAACCCAGAATAGACATCAGTGCGTCCGCTGAAGATGATGTCTTGTCCTGAAGCAGAGGCATCACCACTGGTACCGGAGGTGCTGGACTCCCCGGAGATCTCCCAGGTAGCTGAATGATCACCTGAACCAGAGCCGGACTCATCAACATGGACTGGAGGTAGAATGGGTCTCACTTTGGGAAATATGAAGAATCCAGAGTACATTAATTACACTGCTTTATCTGGTTTGCAAAGAGTAACATTGTGTTTAGCTGTACTGAAATGATAAAGCTGTGGCCATTTACAAAGTTATTTACAGTTGTCTTACCAGGAGGAGCAACTTCGTGAGTTGTAATGGTTGTCTTGTTGATGAACTCCTCCACTTCTGTAATATTCACCCTGGTTTCAGTTTCAGTGTAGTGTACAGTAGTTTGAACTAAAACAAACAAACAGAAGACCATAAAGCTAGATAAAGATATGATAATGATAAAATTAATTAACAAAATACTTGAATGAAACAATAAAAAGATCTACTTTGCAGGATTTAGTGGCATCGGTGCAGTTGCAGAACTAAAACTTCTTGTGGGTGCCAAGCATGTAGGAAAACTATGCTGGCTGATGCAAAAATGTGAATGGTCCTATCTAGAGCCAGTGTTTGATTTGTCCATTCCCGGGTACTGTAGAACAACATGGTGGACTGTGTGGAAAAGGAACTGCTAGGTATGTACGTATATATAAACGTCTGATTCTAAGGTAATGAAAACACAGTGAGTAATATTTTCACATGATTATACACCAAAGAATACATTATTGTGAATATTATACCATCTCTGCCAATAGATGCCCCTAGATCCTTTACACTTAACCTTTAGGATAATATTAAAGACCATGTATTTTGAGAAAAATTAACACTGCATGACCAAACCAGGGTTACAACTAAAACAAATGCCATGCCTCTGTCTCACCTGTAGGAGCAAAGTGATCAACTGTCACTGTTGTCCTGTTGATAACATCCTCCGTCACAACTGTTAGATCCACACTGGTTTCATTTTCAACGTGAACAACAGGAGTTTCAGCTGCAAAAGGACAAAAGTAAATGACAGATTAGTCAAGCCAGAATTAGTTTGATAAGGTATACTATGTCGAATTTATCTGGTAAAAAAAAAGGAAAAACAATCAAGTAATTTGTTTCAATAATCACTTTTGTGCCAATAGAAGTGTGTGAGAGTGTGAATGTATTTGCTGAGACTCTGCCCTATGCCTGTATTTTCTTATTTTCTTCTCACTTTGCTGTTTTAGCACATCTCTGTCTGTGTAGCCCCAGCTAATCATAGCATGCTAGTGAGTTTAAACTTTGGATAAAAAGATATGACCATGTAGTAACAGCACAAGGAAGAGGAAACTACAAAAATCATGTACACAGCGCAGAAAATACACAAATATAGCGAAGCAAAATGCCAAGTGGACAAAGCTTGTCCCAAAAAGAGAATTAATCTGTGTTTGGGTTTGGGTTTCACTTTTGCTGGTTAGCACTGAAGGAGAGGATGGGGTTAAAGAGCGACGCAGAGCTGGTCTCTTTTTTTTATGCTACGTTCTTTCAATAGAAGCTTGCACTGAGGTAGAAGCAGTGTAAGGGGGAGGACTGTTTACAAACAGTGTCCCGCAGTTCTTGCATAGTAGACTATACTTTTAAGAAATAGCAATAACATTTATTGTTAATAAATTTGGTTGGAATGAGTCATGTTTAGGAGACTTTGTTATTTTGATGAGTATATTTTTTTACCTCTAAAATCTAAATGTAACAACACCTAACCCTTTCCTACCTTTAAAGCAATAGGCGTCGTAGCGCGAGTGCTCATCAGGAAATCCGGTCTGGTTGGGATAGGCATAGATGATGTGGACCCCAACCTGGCCGCCTCCACAGTGGGACCTGGGTGTTGTGATAGGGTAGCGGACGCTGCGGTCCATCAACCAGCCTGGGCGGCACTTGTCAAGCCCTTGGTTCCAGGCAGCAAATAGCTGTCCCGTGGTGGCTAAGGTGGTGTTGAGTTTCTGACAGTGCTGCACGGCCTCCTCGTAGGAGAAGCTATCATAGTCACTGGTGAAGAAGACCTCCCCTGGGAGAAGCATTCACAAACATTCAGAAGAGTTCAGATATGTCAGATTCAGTAGAAAGATAACAAAGTGAGTGGGCTGCTCACCTTGCAGACGTTCCACATAACAAAATACATCGTAACGTTCGTTAGCAGGTCGCAGGCCGTAGGATCTGACTCCTGGAAGGTGTGGCAGATTACCAGCACAGTTATCTCTGGGTGACACGATGGGATACCTGAGCATTGAAGAGAAGGGTGGTACAGTATATTAAGGCTTTGCTTTGCCACAATATCCCCAAGGAATCTTGATATTGGTGTACACATGCCTCCAGCTCACCTGACAGTCTGGTCGCGGAGCCAGCCAGCGTCACATTGGTGCAGGCCTTTCTCGAAGGCTGCCTGCAGCTGCTGGGGGCTGGCAATTACTGCCCCAATGTTTTTGCAGACCTGCTGAGCCTCCACAAATGTCAGAGTGTACCGGCCGGTGATGGGTCGATAGTGGAAAACCACACCTGGGAAATGCAAGGGACAGGAAAAAGTCTAATTCTATATTTGTCTTCAAGCTTGATTTGTTTCATCATCTTTATTTCATGCATTTTTTTTCCAGATGCAGATTGTGGTCTTTACTCATAGTTTGAGTCATTTATTGGCCCTGTGGTTCTGTAATGTCAAGTCAACTAATGACAGCATTGAGGCAGTGGGACTACTGGCTAATAAACAAGCCACAAGCATGCATGAGAGGATTTTGTGGAAGTGGCACGTTAAGCAGTTTCTAAGTAAAATTGTATGTTAGGAAAGTACTGAACATAACAAGGTGGACTTGGATTCTGCTGTGTGAATACTCAATGTGTTTGTGTTTGGTTAGGATACAACCAGCTGTTGCAACCTAAATTGGAAACATAAATATAATTGTTGAGTTAGGCATTTTTAAACAGATCATTGGAATGGTTCTGCAAAGCTGTCCCACTCCAGAGACTCTTAAGATGTGTTCAAATGTGCAGCTAACTTTTATCTAAATATTCTCCAAAAGCAAGAGCTTGCACACATGCCAAGGGGGATACTCTGACTTGGATTCCAGTCCTCAGAAGGCTACACTTTTTGTAGAAATGTGCTTTCATAGTTTAAAAAAATATTCCAAAGGGTTTTGTTTTTGATCAAGAACATAACCAACCTACCTGTGGGACCCATGGCAGCATATATGTCTGTCATACTGGGTGGGATGGGAAGTGGGGAGAGGGTGTCAACTTCTCCACGTTTGATCTCCTCTCCCCCAGGTGCGGGGGTGAGGCTTGGGTACATCCCAGGGGCAGGTGTTATGCGTATGATGTCTGGGAAAGGGGTTGTCCTCACTGGCACAGCACCGTCATCCTCACCAGCTGAGAAGACAAGGTTGAATATTTCCCTGATAAAATTGACGGACTTACAGTCTTAAGGATCACAGAAATTCTAGAAATCACTCCTGAAGTATCATTATTGCTCTGAGCATGTTATCAAGTATCTTCAAGTCTCCATGAAAGATTTACCTTGGAAGCAGACAGCATCATAGCGAGAGTCTGGGTAGGGGTATCCTGTTTGGTTAGGGAACAGGTAGACGGTCCTCACTCCCAGGAGCCCCCCTCCACACTGAGGCCTGGCAATGTTGATGGGGTAGCGTACACTCCTATCTGCCAGCCAGCCAGCGTTACACACATCCATGCCAGCCTTCCAGGCCAGATAAAGCTCTCCAGTAGTGGCAAGCCTGGCGCCGAGTTTGGCACACTGATCTCCTGCTTCATAGAAGGTAAACTTCTCAACAGACATGGAGTAGAAGACCCTGCCTGGGAGAAGAGAGGGGAGATGAAGCACACACACTGACATGACAGTCCTGTCCATAGTATAAAGGTTTCATGTGGGCTTGGCAGCTTGTTGCTACCCTTGTCAGATAAGTGTACCTGACAGCTTCTCAGCAAAACAGTACACGTCGTAGGTCTCGTTGACGTCTCTCACACCATAGGTTCTCACGCCAGGGAAGTCCTCCTTGTCTCCAAAGCAACGCTCCCGTGGCTCATGGATGGGGTACCTTGAGAGGTCAAGAGAGATGTCAGTCAGCAGATAGAATTAAGGTCAGTTTTTTTTTTACTGTGTTATTATTTTAAGTCTTTTTAAAGATTATTTGGCCAACTGAGCTACTGAGCACCCTTTCAAGTCTTTTTAAAGGCATTCACTTGTTTTATATTGTCTCTTTCAAAGTTGGAAAAAACACCAAGGACCAAAGCATCATTTTGGTTGGACTGTATGAACATCCTCGGGATTCCCTTGATGGATCTGGACAAAGAAGGGGCACCCTTCCTTACCTTGCTTACTCTGCTGCCACACTACAACAAGGCCTTTGGTACGCAGAAAACCACATTAAGACTTGACTTCTTTGTGTTAGTTAATAAGGCTGTCAAGTTTTATGAAGCATTTGATGACTTGTGTGGAATTTGTAAAAGCAGGAAGGTTTTGCATTTTATTCTCAAGCTCTTTTGTCATACTGACATCACTTTTCATACTGTGTGAGAGGCAGAGGTCGTAGAGCGGGTTGTCCACTTATTGGAAGATCAGCAGTTCGATTGAAAGCTGCTCCAGTTCGATTGAATGCTCCTCCATGTCAAAGTATTGTTGGGAAAATTACTCGACCCCAAATTACTTTTGATATATGAGTGTGTATTAGGTGTCACAAGGTGTGAATAGGGGTCACAAGGTGACACCTTGTAAGGTGACTTTGGCCGTCAGTGTATTGGAATGGGTGAATATGGCAAATACTATGAAAGTGCTTAGAGTGGGAAATTGGCTCGAAAAGTGCAAATCCATTTACTAAGTCCATTTACAATGAAGTGCCTACAATGAATGGCACCATGAATACCTCAGAGGAGAGACTGTCCTAAAGTGTGCACCATAATCCATATTTGTAGATTAATCACATCTTATTCTTCTCTATGACAGTACACTTTTTAATTTTGGCCATTTCTTCCCACAGTCCAAAGACCTGCTGGTTTGGTGAATTAGTAATTTTTAATTGCATGGAGATGGGACTGTAAATGTATTACATAGCTTCTAAATAAGCAGTTTAGACATTAAGAAAGGCTGGATGGGTGGACACTACCTGACAGTCTGATCAGAGAGCCATCCAGCATCACACTGGTGGTATCCGTCATCATAAGCAGCCTGAAGCTGGGCTGGAGTGGCGATGGTGGCGCTGTTCTGGATACAAGCGGCCTTTGCCTTTTCAAATGTCAGTGTGTAGCGGGTGGAGATGGCTCGGTAATGGAACACAATACCTGTGAGATACAGAAAGTGAGCAGAGGACAGAAGAACTGTGATGAGATATGAATTTATTACACCGATTTCAATGATGTCTCGTCTAACAACATTTGTGCTTGAATTCTGCGAGATGAGACAGTGGGCTCGATAATCATAATTGAATCACTGAATTATTGTTTCAGAATTTCAAAAGATGTTTATGTACTTACTTTTGGACCAGGGTTTTCTCCTAGTGTACATGTTTAACACTTTGATTTTGCTGCAATATATTTTTTAATAGAATATTGCACTTAATGGAGGTTTAAAATGATCCTGACATTCTTAAGGTTAAAAAGAACCTTTGAGATAGAAATGCTGGGGCTGAGTTGTTCTATGCACTGATAGAAATTTGACTTGGATGTGGTGAATTGAAAATACCTTTAGTTGCATAGTGAACGAACTTAAACAAAACTGTGTTTCTGTGGCGTACCCTGAACCTGGATGTCCACAGAGTCATAGTTGTCCTCAATGCCGTGCATCACCTCGCAGCGGTAGGTGCCAGAATCTTTTGACCTCAGCTCTGTTATTTCTATGGTGGCATCGGTGGGCACCAGTGGGTAGTTGATCATTGTCACCCTGTCCAAATACTCCGTCTCCACGTGAACTTTCCCCTCTGTCGCCACCAGGATTGTAGTGACTTTCTCCTTGGTGACGTAGGTCCATTTAATGCGGTGGGAAAGCGGGGCAACGGTCGGGGCTCCGGGGTCGTCAACTGTGTTGTCCTGGAAGTAACAGGGTACCACAACCTTGCTACCCAGCAGAGGACGGAGAGGCATCTCCATGGGGATGCTCACACGCAATGTACCATCCAGATCTGGGGTAAAGATAGGTCAAGGTTAAATTAAAGGTTAATTAAGTCTCTTTATTTTTAATGAGGATACAACAGATGCACACATTTTCACTCATCAGTGGTGGCAAAACTCTCATTCAAGACAACAGCAAATAATGGAGAGCCAGGTATTGCTCCACGAATCCTACGTCTAACTATTGAACAATTTACTCCACCAGTGTGAACAGCAGTTGATCCAAGTAACACATTTAAAACTGTTCTCATCCCAACCGGTCAAATACCACTGCTTTGTCTATGGTCCTACACATCAAAATATGATGTGCTAGCCCCAGCAGCAGTTTTGCTGGCAGGGGGGGTACCCGTCCAAGATGGCATGTATGGCAGGTCCAGTGTTTTTTTACAATTACATCATTACAGTGTTAATTTACAATTTTTACATGCATCTTTTCAAATTACAGTTCATTTTCACAGGAAATGTATAGTCTCTGGTGATTTCATGCATACAGTCTTTTTCAAAACCAACTTACAACATATTTAAACACTTCCTTTTTAAGTTTCCTTCCTCATGTTTAGGCAACAAACATTTGTGATCAGATTTAGAAAAAAAAACCTTATGGTTTGCCTTAAAATAAGTGTGATCGTTATCAACATCATGTCATTGTCATGTGACATACATCAGTACATTGGATGCTGCACATAGTAGTGCACTGTCACTCTTATTCAAAGGTTAGTTGACTTTTGGTTTCACATAAGAAGTGAAAAGTGGGCTTTGGCTGTCAATACAGAGTTCGTTTGACCCCTCTGCCACCCCCACTTCCTTCCTATGCAGAGGCTCTCGCTCTTGATACTGTGGTTGTTGTTGGCAGCATCACAAACTGCCATGCTTTGCTTGTGTGATGCCAATGTCCACTGACAGAGCAGCAGCATGTGGTGAGTTGTTGCCTGTTACGTTGGTGTCTGATGCAGAGATCACTGAAAAAATTGTGGTATTTGATGAGTTTGGAGTAAGAGAAGGCTGGTACTACTTCTTTGTTATACTGCTTGTCGTGTTTTGGGAGAGTTCTGCAACTCAAAATTATTTGTAAAAAAAGGTTAAAGAGAGAAACTCTGAAGGTGGGATAAAAAAACAAGCAAAAATTATTTTAAAAAATCTGACTTGGCCAAGATCTCACTGTCTACAACAATGTCTTTGCAGCATATTTTATTAAGTTCTAATCAGATAGATTACACAAAAGATAATGACAGAACTGATGAATAGCTTTTGCTTAACATGAATTTCTCATTATCTTCAAATGGTCAGGTTCCCAAAGGGTCTGGAGATGGATTTTTAATTTTGACACAGTGACGATGAAGACAAGAATCCATCTAATAAAACAACACTCACCGTCTTGGCTCTCATGTTCAAACAATACTGTTGCTGAGATGAAGGGCAAGGACACGCACAGCAGAAGCAGGGGGCTCATGGTTACCTAAAAAACAGACAAATTAACAACAGTGTGATCAAATTTGTGTGGACGAGATAATTATTGAGAGAAAGGACAGATATTTAGCCTTTTCGAGTCAAGATATTGGCTAAAATTAGCTTGACCAGAAGATGAACAGTATATAGAGGGGATTAACTTCACTGAATGAACAGTGAAGTAAGTGTTAGAGTGAATAAGTGGGTTTATTGTAATTTCCTCTGCCCCTGAATGCCACTGTGTTTTTTCCTAACTTCTGTGCGCTTACAGTCATATTCCAAGATATCCTGGATACTCAGTGCATTTGGTTATTACGTCAGCCTGACTGGCTAAAATGGAAAGCGGACGTCAAGAGTCACTAGTATCATTTGGAAATACCATACATGTTCACTGAGGAATGAAAGCCCCTCTGTCTCCAGGCACAGGAAATGTCTTTAGTACTAAAATTAAGCTCAGGCTGAGAGGGAGAGGTATGATTCATTCATCGCAAATGCTTTTCCGTTTGTTTAAACTTAATAAAGAAATGACTGTTTAAATGAGGGGTTTTTTTCCACCCTAAAATTGTTCTTTCTTTGTCTCTTTGTTTGCCTGTGCACAGTGTACTCACAGTGTCAGTGCATGTATGAAAGTACAATCAGCTGCTGTCAAATTGTTTTCAGTATCAGTATAGTCATATCTAGAACCAATGTATGTGCGTGGTGTGTTTGTTTTTGACATGCTGTAGCCCATAATTCTCACTTAAAAACTGTTGAGTTTAAATCTGTTTGTACTTTTATTTAATTGAGTTCTTAATTTGCAACTTTGGTCCAGATTGTGTTCAGATGTGTTCAAAACTGCGTCAATTGCCATTTGGTGCAGTGACTAAAACATTTTTTTTCATACCAGGCTGTAAACGTGTTTATTTTTGTGGTAAAGTTAGGCATTACAACATAGAAGTATATGGGGATTGACTTGTCTCTGAGTCAGCCTCGAGTGGCCATTAAAAGAATTGCAGCTTATGGCACTTTGTGTTGGTGTTGCCCTGGAGGTTGCCGCTTGAGCAAAATATACTTACAAGAAAAATGCAAAAGGTCCTCTCCAGAGCAAGTGTTTGGTTTGTCTGGCTACCGTTCAAATATAGAGGACTTCAAGGATGAGGATCTGCTCCCTGTGTAGATATAAAGGGACTCATTCTAAGCTACCAAAAACACAATTCTTAGTTTCAGGTACTTTTACACTAATAAAATTATAATTATAAATATACATAATATCTGCCAATAAATCCCCATAAAACCTACACACTGGACCTGTAAACATTATACCTGCCAAATATCAGCATGTTAGCGTTGTCATTGTGAGCATTTTAGCATGCTGACATTGGCATTTGGCTCAAAGCACCAGTGGCAGCATAGAAATAGATTCTTAGTCCACCTTTTTTTTTTTTTTTTTTACACACACTAGAAGTAATTATATAGCTCTTATGTGTTCCAAACTCTGTTTTTTTTATCAGCCCTTTTTTGGTCAAAAAAGTCAAATTTCACCTCAAATATTAGCCATTGGCAGGTTTCCAAAAACATCAGCTCCACTATCACAAACCCACATCTGTCAGACCTTGATGACCACTTTGCTTATTTTTTTCTCAGCGTTCCACTGCTGTGACGTGCCGCACAGTCCAAATGTAGGAAACCGTTGAGAGTCCCAACTGAAACCTCATTGTGCTGCGTTCACAAGCCCCAGGACAGGCTGCAGAATGCACTCAGTTCAATCCAAACAGCCACACAGAGACATTTACAGCCAATAAACCTGGAGCTCACAGCCACAAGGCGTTTGCAGGCGCTGACCTGAGGTTGGCAGTGAAGTGAAAAGCAAAAGAGAAACGCAGTGACCTTTTAAGTTCAAGGTTCATGTTGTCAGATATGTTTGTTTTTTTTAAGATTATTTTTTGGGGCATTTTTGCCTTTTATTGATAGGACAGTTGTTAAGCGTGAAAAGGGGAGATAGAGAGAGAGGGGGGGGACATGCAGCAAAGGCTAGAATCGAACCCGCGGCTGCTGCAGTGAGGACACAGCCTCTGTACATGGGGCGTCCGCTCTATCCATGGAGCCACCAGGCACCCCATGTTGTCAGATATGTTTGTAGTATGTTCAGTAATGTGTTGTGTATGAACTGATGTTTCTACACAAATGGAGTTCCTAACAGTTCTGATTTTGAAGCGACTCCGCAAAAAAAAAAAAAATCCCACTATCATATACAGTACATTTACTGGAACACACTGGTAGACTGTAGATATGTCTGTGTGTGTAACTGCATGACTGTGTGTGTGTGTGTGTGTGTGTGTGTGTGTGTGTGGGCGCTGCTAGCATTCTCGGAGTTCCACAGATCATCGCATACAGTACAGTAGGACTAATATTTGCCTTGCTGTCTCAGATCTGTCTGAGAGTGAATGTTTGCTTAGTTTGGGAGGAAACACAGAATACCACACAGCATATGAAGACAGATGGACAATCCACGCTGGAATAATCACACACTGTTGCACTGTTGGTCTGTGATGTGCAGTCCAGCCCCAGAAACCTCTTTGTGATGATGTATTGTGACTCATTTACATTTTATGGTGTTATGGAGTTTCTGGGGTGATTCTTGGCTTCTGATTTTTTTGCTTTTTTTTTTTTTTTTTTAGACTTTTTGACTTCTTTGCATTTTTTATTATATTATTTAGTTTCAGGTTATATTTTCTGGAATATACCACATTTCAAACTCCTGTGAACTCAATGTTCGAGTTGTCTCCTTTAAGACATTGCTTACTGTATGCATGTGCATCAAGAGTAAAGTGAGTTCAAGTTTATTGTCGTGTAAAACATTACAATGAAGTGCTTGTGCTCAGCGGCATATTCCCAGACAACGACGACAAGTGAGAAATAATACAACACGCCTTAAATAGTCTTTTGTGAGTAAAGAAATGAGTATTTTTCAGAATGTTGAAATCCTGCTTGTCATTGCCTTTTTGAATTGATATTTCCCAAAAAAATGTTATTCTATGTCTTTTTAAAAGTTCTCACTGTCTACAAAAATGTATTAAACGATCAATATGGACACCATACAAAAGCAATACTTATGTGGATTTTCAGATTCGGTACAACTGACTTGTATTAAACCTGAGGATGCTGAGCATTTATGTTGTCACTACGGTGTAGAAATAAGCGCCAATCGCACAGCCCAGTCGCTAGAGGAAGTTTCTGTAAACCATGGATACGCTACTGAGGTAGAATATGAGCTGATTTTGTCATTGGTAGGTCGGGGGGGTGGTGGATGGCGTGACACCGAGGCAAGATGCCTGCCATTGTTAAAGACCACAAACAACAAAACCAGTTGGTTTTTTTTGTGACTTTTTGCAGCATTTCCATCAGTGTTTGCGACACTGAATTGTAATATTTTTAGCTACACATTGCAGCTTTTCCCAGGGCTTTTTTCCATCCAAACATGAGCGTTTTAAGCCACAACATTATCTTTTACTAACCATAACCAAATGGTTTTTATGTATTAAATGAACCACACCTTCACCACAGCGCTGTTGAGAAATGTTAAGTTTTACTTTATCAAATAGAAAATAATGTACAAAAGTAAAATATCCATGGTTTGCAAAAGTGTACAATGTGAACATTTTTTTTCCGACGATTGAGTTGAATCGCGAGATCATAGGCCCAATGCAGTCAACCTTTACATTATTCCTATTTTTTTTATTGTTGGAGACAATGTCAAGAACGACCTTCCTGACCCCTGTCCATCTTTATCACCAAAGGCTGTGCAGTCACGAGGATTAGATCGGCAGTAATCTCTCTGTGCCGCCAGTCTTTGAATATTGGCTTTGCAGATCTTGTGTGCTTCCATGTTTTGGTACACTTGGTTTTCACACCTGATGTGAACCATACCAGGTTAGACATGAACCGTACTTAAGAACACTTTTCACAGACTGAACTATGCTCAGGTACAGTAAAGGGTTCACACCAATCCAATGAACTGGACTCTAGTTTCAAGTGTACGTGGGTCCCTGATTTAAAAACCTTAGACTTCTATCTCAAATTAAGAGCAACTTAACAGCTGCTTTTGCAGACACCCAGTGCCTTAACGTCTCCTCTCGCTGCAGTGATGCTGAAGTGTGGGGTGTTAGCACAGTGTGATTTCATTGTAGGGTGTGGTTATAAGTACAATAGATCACACCTCTGGCTGCACCTAATCACACCAATTAGTGATGGTGAAACTCAACCAGAGAGGGCTGTGAAAATGTCAAAATCTTATTATGTTTTTTTTTTTTTTTCAAGAGAGATCATATTTTGAGTAGATATAAAGGGTCTCTTCATGACAAGGTCATTTATATTTTTTGATGATGATGAGCTTCCCTAAGAATGAATAAAGATGGCAATGACGAGTTTGCAATAAACAGTGCTCTCACAATGTATGTACACAGAGAACGCCGGCAAAACTCTCCCCAATTCTGCAAGCAAGCCAACCAAAACCTCGACTCCTTATTGCTTACAGCCAATCATTGAGCATACCTTCGGCTCTCTTTAAATGCATCATTTAAACTGTGGCCACTTCATAACGTGCACCAGCATTCATGAGCAAGCCACACCGGGCCAGGTCAAGCCAATCAGCCCTCTCTCCACACTGTGCCCATTCAGTCTGTGGGGTGGCTGCTCACTCCCCTGTTCGGCCGCTGTGGTATGTTCCGCTCCTAGCTGAGGTAGAGGGCAATAAGGCCTTGGTCTGTTCCAGCAACGTACAGGGGCAGGGTCTTGGGGGTTGCGACCCTGCCAAGGTAAACAAAGGCGGCCATCCAGGGGAGGCTCACCACCTCCCACTCTTCTCCAACCCTCCAGAGTCCCTCCGCACAAGAACAGAGTTGACATTGATACGCATACACACACAGAAACACAGACCAACACTCATAGATTACCATGGGGATGTGAGGGAGCGCACGTCCTATGCTTCTGGTAAAGAAAACGCACGGGAGTGTGTGTGCATATGTCGCCATTGACACATACTGTAAGACCTGTGTTTGAGAACACACACAGACTCTTGTACAGTTAAGTGGGTGGAGGGGAAAATTCATATTTGCAGGTGCTTTTAGGTGCATTAGTACATGCCTACAAACAAAGACATGCTTGAGCAGCATTAGTTAAATGTGTCAGACATTTTCACAGGTAGACACACATCATCTAAATCTCATGTCTCAAATGTTCGTTTAGTAACTTCATGGTTTACCTAAAAATGAATGAAGTTCGTTTTTGTATTTTCCGACATCCCAAAATTACAATTCACAACGTGTACTCCAACAGCCTCATGTTACCATAGTAACAGGGTGTCACTCTTGACAGTAGTTTCCTATGTTGCAAGAAGTTATATGTTTTTCCCAATATTTAAACACTGTTTTCTGCTGCCCAGATGCTTGAGTTTGAATTCTAAAAGAAATTAATGTTTTTCCCCTCTTTCAATTTAAGACTTAAGGTCTGGCACTAGTTTGGAAACTGCTGATATGAGAGTGTGACAGTACTTTAAAATATTTTCGTTCTCACCAGTCAGCACGGAGACTGCTATATCTGATATATAATTAAAGATTTGTACGCTTTGCACATTCTGTATTTTAGTCTACATAATCCCATCAGTACCTCCTTAGATATCGGACCTCCAGTTGTGGGTGTGGAATATATCTGAGGGATCGCAAAGATGATTGAAAAATAGGAAAAGCAAAAAACCTATTTCTGTTACACAAAATACTTAATTTTTTCAGACTTTCCTTTAAGTTTTGCTTTATTTCATGTAAATTGTTATCTAGTCTTAACTTTTTGGCACTCTAAAAACTATACAAGTAATAAAAAAGAACAAATTCAAATTGCTCTGTGATTGAAGTACACAAAATTGGTAAACATATGCAACGAGTGATGACAAGCAGATATTGCCTCATTTTAAGGAGTCCCAAGTCCGAAAGGTTTAGACCACAAATCATTGAGTAAATTTGATCATTCAGTAATGACATGCAATTTCATACATGCCAGTCTCCATCCATCCATTCATCCATCCAGGGAAGCCATCAAGAATGCAAACTCATTAATACATATGATTAATATCTATATTCTACATAGAATTTACACACATTTCTGCTTTTAAAATTCTTATTTTAGCAACATTATACATCTGAAATCACACACAGAACAAAGTTGTGCAGAATGTGCAGTAAGATTAAACCAACAAATCAAACAAAAAAGAAGCTGACTCCACTAACACCTCACTAAAGTCAACTCAGCAAAACTCAGAAACCATCTCAGACTTCCAGCAAATAAATCACAACTCCCACGAGCACAAAAACTGACCTAAAGTGATCTGTTTTGTCAAATATAACTTGCATCAGTTATAATTTAACTTCCCAGAGATCAGAAATGCTTAATATCAAAAAAGAAACTTCAGATGCCTTTGCTTTGCCATTTCAGTACAATACACCAATACCTTTGCCCCCAGTCAGAGGATGAAGAAGTGTCAGATTATCCCCTAAACCCCTTCACAATATTCCTTGTTAGAGACTCCGGTTGTGAGTCGGAAACGTACCGTTGATGCTGCAAAGCTCCCAGTGCCAGCGACTCCAGGGGCCTCTCACTCCTGCCTGAGTAGGAGAGCAGAAAGAAGCTTTATTCAAACTCCACCACAGATTTAGATGTTGGAAAGAGAGAGGGAGGGAGAAGAGAGAGAGGGAGAGGGAGAGAGAGAGAGAGATGTGATTCTCTCCTGCCAGTTGGTGAGGTCATACAACAGCCTTAAATATCAAAGCTGAGGCTCAGAATCAGATGTCAAAGCAAAATAAAGGTTTCTTGTTGCTCCTGGCCAATGTCAAAGTTTATATCAGTCTTTCTGCAGTTGCTCGTCAAATCAGTTTGAATGGCGATAGATGTTGTTATACCCCCACAAAATGCCGTAAAACTATAAAGGCACTAGACAAGTAGTTCAAAAACTTTCATTGGTTAATATGCATGTTGACAAATTTTATTTATGATCAGTAAAACCATCAGTTAAATTATCAAATTCAGTGGGACATTCCTCCTAAACAAGTATCCATGTATACGGTGTGGGGTTGGTCTTTCCTCTAACCTGTCGCAATTATAGGACATGAGGAATCTAAACGAGTACACCATAACTTGCTATCATTTCATGTTAAGCAGAAGTGAATTTGCAGAGTGACTTTCAGTTTTAGTTATCACAGACAGAAAGTCAGATGCATCTTGCAGTATCCATCCATCCATCTATCCATCCAGGTATTTGTGGCATGCCTGTTGCTACAGTAGAACTTACAGCTTGGGGCAATGGTTGTAGTTTTTCACATCCTGATAGAGTCTTATGCTTTTTATTGATTGCAAAAAGTGTATCAATTACTGTATATCAACTTGTGAGTCCAAGATTTTCCTTGTGCTGAATTAAGGTCCAAGGTACAAAGTACAGGGTAGATTAATTTAAACATAGTTTAAAAAGTGAAATTGAAATCTGTCCTTGATCCTGCTACATCTTCTGGAGTTGAAGAAGTGGTTGATGAGTCTCAGAGTCGGAGAAAAGAAGCTGCTCTGTAGTCTGGTGGTACGTAGTGGATACTTCTGTATCTTTTTCCAGATGGCAGCAGGGTGAGCAGACTTTAGCTGGGTGGGGTGCTGTCTTTCAGTATCCTTTGGGCTCTGTGCAGGCACCTCACTTCACAGATGTCACTGATGCTCTCAAGATGGGTACCAGTGATGTAGAGACTTCCTGACCTGGGCCGTGCACCAACCATGCCAGTTCACGATGTTTCCAGTCAGTATGCTTTCTTCTGCTCCTCTGTAGAAGTTAACCAGGATTTCACATTTTTCCTTACCTTATACTGTAGTTCATGCTGCCTGAAAACAAAAGAGTAAATGAAATAGATCATTATCTGCAGGATATTTGCAGTCAACTGTCATTGGTATTGAGTAAAGGTGTCTTTTTACTGTGTAAACCTGGTCATCAAAATACACAGCCTGGGCAGTGCCCCTGGTGACACTTCAGACTTAATGATGCTCTGGGCTTTCCACCAACTCCAAAGTAATACCATCTGCATCATTATCAGATGCTCAGTGCAACGGCAGTAGTTTAAAGAGTATGAAAGTCAAACATTTGACCTTGACCCAGGAGACCAACAAAAACCAACACTGATAGCAGCATTTGTGCTACTCAAAGCTGGGTGTTTTTTTTAGTGACATATACTGTCTTTCCAGACACATTTGTGCCACATAAAGCCAGGTGTTTTCTTTCAGTAACCATCTTTTAGCCATCTTTTACTAACTATAACCAAGTAGTTTTGTTGCCTTAACCTGACTGCCAACCCCTCTTGCTGCCGACTCCTTCTACATTAAGATACAATGCAAAAGACTACCATGAGCATCATTTTAGTAATGCCTCAGAAGTGAAATATTTAAACTGTTTGTGCTAAAAAGTTGCAAGGTCTACATTTTTTTTGATGCCATTTACTCGAGATCATGGGTTAATTATTTCACCATCCCTTGATAACAAAGCTTGGTTTTTTTGTGATAACAGAAAGAAAACAAAAGGCTGATATCTTAAGATTACAAGATTATCAATCACAGAAAATGACCTTTGTTTTCTTGAGATCAGGATAATTATGAAGAACTCAAGAAATGAGTGTCTGGTTTATTTGATCATCTCTGATTTCAGCCTTTGAGATCAGTCAAGACTGATCTGAAAGTTATCTCTAACAGAAAGACACATTGCAATTTCTGCCTTTGTTAGACCTTAATTGAAGTACAGTCTAAGTCTTAACAGTAATGGTTACTCCTTGATCTGATATTTTCTGCTCAAATCTGTTGCTACAGCTGCCAAGATGCCATCCATGTGTGCTGGTATCGCCCTTTCCGGCTTCCGTACTTGTGTGTTTACCAAGTAGCTGATTAAAGAGGCAAAAATCATGAGGTATGTTTGTGTGAGTGCTTGAGTGAGCACGTGCTTGAGTACATGTGCATGCCCATTTCAGCACACATATACTGTATACTGCCACATGTGTCTGCCGCTGGTTTCTGTGTGCATTCAGTTTAAAGTTAAACATGCTAATGTTGGCCTGAGGTTGAGGAAAGGTGTGTCTCACGGTCGTCTCCCACCAAACTCTATTCAGAGGTGTAAATACTGGCTGTGTGCTGCCTGCACTCACTGACGCACACTTACCGTCTGCATCTTCAAAGGGGAAAGTATTAGCACCCGATTTGCTCTAATTTTGTGCTTATTTGCAGACTCGATGTTTATTCGGCAGCTGCACACAGATGAAATAGAAACATCAGATTTACTCACCATCATTCATGTCAATCAGCTGTTGCATGGTAATATTTCAAGAGCAGCACAGGAAGTTAAGCACCAGATCATTTTTAGACCATGCCAACTCCAAATATCTATGTTATAGCTTTTTTTTTTAATATATATGCTTTATTATTATCCACATTTTCTTTAAGATAAATTCATAGTTATTTTGCCTGTACAACTAGAAACTTGTAATGTTGGCAAACTTCAACAGGAGTTGCTGAAGAGGGAGAGGTGTTTCCCACTGTCAAAGCCAGCAGGTCTGGGGTTTCCAACTGGCACTCTTTAAGTCACAAGAATGCATCCATAATCTTAGGGCCAAAAGACCTGAAAATTTGTCATACATTTATTTATAGGAGGATATAAAGGAGTGCAAGCAGTTAGTGTTAAAACTCCAAGTACCAAAGAGTGAACCACTCATTGGCAGTTAAGTCACATGGAAAATCTCTCTAATAACCACAAAGTAACTCACTCCTGCTGCTGCTGTGATCTCAGACAGTCTTGATCTCTGAGTGTGTCTCTCTCAAGTTAAAGACAGCCAAGACTGTTGGTGAGTCAAACCCTACAGTTGCTCCCATGAAAGAAAAATTAAATGTCAGACAAAAGAACAGTATATAGGTCGAGTCTATGAGGCTGTAGCCATTTTTTCCACTGCACACACTGTTGAAGAACCACTGCGTCATATTTCTCTGAAAAAAAAGGGGTTATTTATTTTCACACATACTGAGTCATCTGTTAAGATAACAGAAATAAGATTATGACTCAGACTTTGACTCAGTTTGTAAAAGGTATGCTGTAAATGCCAGCAATGATAACTCTCACAAATCTAAACTACCAGTTAGTTCAATTGCTTTTACCTTTTAGTTGGACTGGTTTAGGTAATTTCTTCTACAGCTCTGCTCATCTATTCATAATGTTAAAGCATAAATATTTCTGTCTTAGAGCAGCACTGCCATTATCAGCCAAATCACAAAGTGTCTCTGCAGCCCTTACCTCAGTGAACACTATAAATATAAATTTCTGTTGTCAGGTTAAGTCTCCAGTGGGACATTATAAACGTGGACGTGGAAAACAAAAAAAAAAACAACAAAACATGTCACTGTATGTGCTCACTCTAAGTGAATTTGTGACTCTGGCAGTGGTCCAACTTGCTGTCAAATCACACTTTCACAAACCTGCTAGCGGCTTCAAAGATGTACACCTACGGCGTTGACAGTTTAAGACACATTAAATGAGCTGCAGCCCACTGAAATTTAAAACCTAAAAGTTGTTATTTGTCATTGTCACTGGGGTCCATTTGTGGTGAGGCCTATCTGCGGATGGCATTGTAGGTCTGTTTGCCCATATGTAGGTCTTTCTACTTTTCCATCTGTGGATATTATAGACAATTAAACTAAGATCACACTACACAACTTTCAAAGTCGTCAGATGGCTGTACTGTTCACATTACACAACTTGCATTTGTCATCATGCACAAGTCATTGTGCATTTTATACTACACAACTGACCAGCAACCAGGTGTTACACACTTCAGGATCTTTTACCAGAAGGAATCCCCAATGAGCATGTCATGTGCCACAACATGCAGGTCTAGAAAATATCATTTAGGTTTGGCAGGCTGGTCAAAAGTGACACAGCAGCATTCTGAGAAATTATCAATAACTTACAGAAACATTGCATGCAACAGTACATTCATGGCATTAGTCCACCTTCTCTTCCTCTGTCTCCCTCTCAAACACACACACACACACACACACACACACACACACACACACACACACACACACCTTATGAGCTGCAGAGCTCCATCCTTGTCTATGTCTTCATCCCACGTCTTGCTCTCTCATTTGCTGTAGCTCCCCAACAAATCAAGATATTTTGCATGCTGGATATCTGTGGAAGGTCTTTTGGGGCTTTTGTCAGGGAGCTCCAAAAACTATTTGCGAGCAAAAAAATCAGAGCTAAGTCATTTAGTGTAAAGTAGGCATAAATTCTTCAAGGCAATCTGACCTTTTATTGCCTTGACCAAGACTTTAACTGTGCTTACATATGATTTGTTGTGGATATTCCCAATTGGCAGAGAATCAACCCCTTGTTCATCTTCTGTGCTTCATCTTTCCTCAAGGGCACAAGAAACATCAAAAACTAATTGCAATGTACATGCAAAACACATTGCTATGAAACTCATAAAACAAATTCATACTCCTCAGAGGATGAGCCCTTTGGGTGTAATGATGCCAGTTACTTATCTACCCACATCCTCGGTTAAAATTTAACATCTGTAACCTCAAATTTAACCGCAGCACTTTTGTATTGTAGGTTGAAAGCAACAATACAAGCGCTGGAGATTGCTTTTGACTGTTGGTCTTGTTAGTTAAAATCTTGCTGAAGTTTCCATGTTGACATGGTAATGGCTTTAAACTTCTTTGCTACATTGTGATCAAATGAAAAACATATAATATATTAAAAGTAAATTCTGGTTTTAAGTGGATACTGAACTGCCAAGTTATTTAGAGACACATTATTAATAGCAACAAGTTTTCCTCCAGTTTGGCACTTAACACTACTGTCAGTCAAAGTCAGAACAAGAGACTATCAGTAATTTTGTCCTGTGGAGCTCGAAAAACTGAACTTCTTTGTCTGTAGCGGCAGGTAAACACCCTCCAGTATGTTATAGTGTCATTGGCCTTAAATTGCACAGAGGTTGTTAAAAGTGTTGAATGTATAAGCTTTATGTGTTGGGCAAACTATATATTAAGGCACACAATGAGTCTCTAGAAACAGACGTGTAATCTGTTTTCACAGTCTGGGTCGTAAAGAAATCGGGTATAGGGACACGGTGTTGAGCTGACTCACAAAATCAATAATAATAATAATAGTTAAATGACTGTGAAAACCTCTTGCGCACTGATTTCTACAACATAGCATGCTGACTCCAGCATGAATGACCCTTTTGTTCTCATGAAAATTAAGAATTTTAGTTAGTTTTATGAGTTAACTAGAGTTTACTTAAGACTCACGTTCACTCAAAGTTGTTCCTCCTGTATTTAAATGTGTGTGTTTCTCTGCGCACCTTTATCGACACACCCAAACTATGTCTTGTAATGACTGATTTCAGCTCATTTACAGTCTCTGTGAGTGCAGACTTGACTTACAAGAGAGCAGAGTCCACCTGAAAGACCTCTCAGAGTAGAGGTCAACACAGAGACGCTTGTCTTTCCTCTCTTCTCTGCCTCAAATGATCCAAATATGGGCAGCCAGCCGCATGCTGGAAACAAGCTGGAATATAGCTGACACATGTAGTTTGGATTGGATCAACCAGACTGGGGCTTTTTCTTGAGGGTGACAAATTTCAAGCACAGAGAAAGTGCTGAGGTGTCTGTTTCGGTTGATGGGTTGAAGCACTTTCTGTTCACAAAAGCAAACACACCCACCTACTGTATGAACACACTCACGCGGACACAAAGACATCACACACACCTGCATGGACAGTATGCATAGAAAACATATGATGACAAATTCAGTGTTGTGGATTCTGGCTTCTTTCTCACAGCTGGTCACATTATTCAAACCACAGCACAAAAGTATAGCATATTTGATATTTTAGCCACACAGGCATCAGTCGGTGCGTCAGTCCTTTGGTCCATACTGAGATATCTAAATAATAATTGGATTGATTAAGATGGAGGTTTGTATGGACTTTCCAGAGGATTCCCAGACGATGGTGATCCCCTGACTTCCCTTTTGCCAACAAGTTCTCATCCTAAGTTGACACATATCATCACTTTGTGAGTGGACTTTTGCATCTACATAGTATGGTCTAGATATCCTTCTTCATCTGCTGTTGACCTTCCGTGAAAGCACAACCAATACTGCAACATAAATCACATGGTTAGGTTTAGGGGGAAAAAAAACATAGTTTTCCAGGTAAATCCAGGGTTCGTTGGATCCATTCACCCCCCTCCCGTCCCGCCTGCCCTATAGGGAACTCTCTGCTCTGTATGTTATGTTATTACTGGCGGTGTTTCAACCTGATGCCGTCCAGTGGCATATGATACTGCTGTTACATGTGCCATCCAGCCACATTATCAACTGATGCTGCCCTTCCACGTATCACACTGCTGCGACAGGTGCTGTCCAACCGTCCACTGGTGTGTCCTAACACTGGGAAAGGTTCCATTCGGCTGTGTTACGAACTGACGCTGCCCCGCAGTGTATTATACCAAAGAGAATGGTGGCTTTTGGTATTGATATTTTATGTCAAAATCACCGACAAAGCAGCAATATTTGATGACTGCAATGAGAATGTGCTGCTCTAGCGCCACCAGAACCTGACCTGACATTTTTATCTTTTTTTTGACATGTCTTGACAGCTACTACTACAGATTATATGCCATGACATTTTGTTCTAATGTTCATGGTCCCCAGCGATGAATCCTAACGGCTCAGATTCCTCCGACATTTCCCCCTTGAGGTTCACATTTGAGATTTTGGGTGAAAACAGCTACAAACTCAACAGCTATTGGATGAATTGCCATCACATTAAGTACAGACATTTATGTCCCGCTAAAAGACAATAACTTTAATGATCCCTGGACGTTTCCTTGCAAAACTCATACTTTGCATCATCCTCGGGCAGTTTATTTTCAGTGCTAATTATTCGCAAATGTCGACAGGCTGACACGCTAAACTGAAATGTGTTTGCATTTAGCTAACGGCACCAATGTGTGTATTATCTTCGCCTCCCTAAGCCTGGCAGGGATCATGGTTTTGGTCGTGTGTGTGTGTAGGTGTGTATCTGCCTGTCTGCAAGTTTTATGAACTGTACTATACCATCATTCACTGTTGAATCCTCACTGCTCTTTTCCCTTTCCATTTTTGTTGTTTATTTCCTACTTAGAAAAAATAAAAAGGCCGGCATTTCTTTAGCTCCTGGGAGCATCTGAAATGCCTCTACTTGAATTAAAAGAATTATGTAGAGTTGCTGCAATCAGCCTGGGTGGCCACTTTGCGACCCAGTTGAGATATGCACTCTCATGAGTGCACTTTTGTAGATTAAAATAGAATCTCTTATATGATTTGCAAATAATTTCCCAAAGCCAACCTGATAGCTCCCCAAAAATATAGAAGTCAGGGAATAAAAAGACATAGCTGTACTTAAATAAACAGATTTACACGTACGGATTTAGAATCTAGGGGTATGAATATACAGCCAGCACCCGGGTGAGTACAAATACACATAAACATACACGTACACACACACACACACACACACACACACACATGTTACACATGACCACCTAATTTGCAACTGCAAATATGCCATATCAGAATATATAACCATATAAATGTCAGTGGTCTGTACATCAGAAAAAACTTGTTTTAGATGATTTTGTACGCTCTGCTGACTGTAAATAAGAACATACAGAGAGAAAGACAGGCTGTTAGAAACAGGCAGACAAGTTAGTCGATAAATATGAAAAATACCAGACAAGAAGGGAGGCAGGCAGACAGGTCTGACAATAAGTCCGGCAGAAACACACAGACTTTTTCTGTCTATTCAGTCTAATGGACAGTTTATATCATTAACCGGTCGTGTCTCGGCAACATCCTTAAGGTCCAGTTGGAGAAACATCAACATCCTATAGATGCGAGAAAATTCTTTCCTGTGTTTTAAACCTGAAATAGACACTCTCAGTCAAGCAGTTCAGTTTGTGGCTGCTTGTATACAGTTATTGTTAGTTTTATTTAATGTTAAACGTAACGTACTGTCCTGACACTGTTTCTGGCTAGAATACATTCATGTTCATATTTACTTTTCTCTAAAAGTACACAGAGAATGAAGCTGCTCATTCAGGACACGGGGATCAGTTCACCTCTGTTGCTAAATATATAATAGTGGGCACAAACCTGAAAACAATTCTCCAACTTGATGTTGCACTTAGAACCTCATTGTCACTCAGGTCCAAAATAAGGAGGATTATTTGGGCAAGTATTTTAAAAACCCTCTGAAATAAATCTAGTGACTATAACAATTTTCTCTAAATCTGTTAAACCTACACATGATTTAGAAATTAAAGTAAAACAATCATAAAGTGTTATGTAAGGTTTTGTCAGAACAGCTTGAGTTGGCCTTAATTATAGAGTATCTTTAACTTTACTGGAGAGATGAAAAAAAAATAAAGATATCCAGCCATTGCACCTGGATGATGACATAATGGCTATCTTACACATGGCTTCAAAATCTCACACTCACTTCGGTGTAGATCTGATCAGTTTTAAGGTCATAACATGTAATTTGTGGTTTTCTCACCGATGTATTCCAGTTTTTAATTTAAATGTATACTATGCAGAATTGTTCGTACTGTTTGTTAACTCACCTGCAGCAAAAGTAAAAGTATGCAACGAACCCCAGTGTCACTCTTGTTTGGCATTTTGTCTCACTATTTTTTTTGCATTTTTTCGGCACTGTGTCTCTTGGATGGGTGCTGCTTTAGGTCTGGTGCTGTGTCACTACCTTTTTTGTAAGTCTCAACCTCCTCAGAGTGCTGTCGGGGTATACGCCCAGAAATGTCCAGAACAAAGAAAATAGGAAGAAAATAAAGAAGATACAGGCAGAGGGGACAGTCTCTGCAGATAAGTACTCTGCCACACACTGAAAACCTAATCTTGGACTGATCAGATCATTTCGACCAAAAATAAGTTAGCTCAGTACCTCGACAAACTACAGGGTTTTTTTGACCTAAGTAGAGTGGAAAGAGGGGAAGTCACAGGTGCAAATGGCGTCACACAATTGGGGTACAGCACACGCACAGTGAAAGCAGGTCTGCAGTTGCCGGGCCTTACTGGCTGATTGCCCGGGAACTGCAGACCAGATTTCACTGTGCATGGGCTGTACCCCAATTGTGTGACATCATTTGCGCCCATGACTTCCCCTCTTCCACCCTCATTGAATGCAAATGGTGGCAACACCAGTGGGCATAAGCAAAGTGAAAGGCGCACGCACCCAAAAAACTTTTCAGGTGATGGATCAAAAATAAATAAATGACGGCAAGAATCAAACAGAAGATCTGCACACTGTATTAAAAGCTCTAGGTAAATCTGAATTGTGCAATGTTTGAATCTAACATAGATCTTCATTGAGCATTTTCAAATTCTTTTTTGAAAAGTTTAAAAATACTTGATGAAGCTCTCTATTGGATAGAGTCGTTGCACAATTAAAATTTAATTGAAACTGATGGAAATGCAGGCTGGTTCACTAGATAACTGCAAGGTTCCCCGAGTCCTGAACGGAACCAGAGTAAGACCTAGAGCTAATTTGGTGGAAAATGGGTATCAAAGTGAGTCATACATGATGATTGAGAGAGGGATTACTTTAACTTGAGTATTTTTATAGTATGTTACCAAGCGCAGAATACAGAGTTACATTACAATGATGGTGTATGCATTTGTAAGACTAAAGTGTGAACATTTGTTGTAGTGAGACCTGCAGCATCTTTCCTTGACCAAAAGAGGGCACCGACTCTTTCAAGCAAGAACGTATTCTGTATATGCATTAATCTGTTAAAAGTTAAAAAGAGATCATGCAATATTATATTAAATTGCAGGTACTAAATGCACAAGTAAAATCACTTTCTGATGTCAAGTTTCTCCCTTATTTTGTGCAGGATGGTTGGTACAGAACACTAATATGAAGGCTGCTTGTCGTACTGTGTGTGTGTGTGTGTGTGTGTGTGTGTGTGTGTGTGTGTTCGTTCCTGTCTTAGGGCCTGTGTGCGTCTGTGTCTGTGTGTGTGTGTGTGTGTGTGTGTTGACACAGTCTCTGGCAGTTTATCAAATTAGAGGGCTACACATTTTTTTCTTTACAGCCTCTCCATAGAGGTGAATAGTCGCTTTATGGCTGTCAGGACTCGCTCACTATATATAAATGTGTATATGTGTGGATGTATGAGTGATGTATGAGAGGATGCAGTGATAGCTCTGGAGAGCGGATCTGGACTAAACGGATGAGTATCATCATTGTTTGATTATCTTTAAGAGACTATTGAAGTTTTGCAGGGTTGTAGGAAATTATTCAAGTGGCCTCTGGGGGCATTGGGAAGCTGTAATCTTACTCTGAACTTCCAAGTGTGCAGGAATTCCTCTCAGTGACATTGATGCAAAGACATATGTACACACTAATGACAGTTGCAGAGGAATCTAGTCAAGTTACATTTACATTTCAGCCTGAAGGCACAAAAAAAGGATTTGACTACCAGCAATTGAGACTCATTAAAACTGTCAGTTATATTTTGCAGAATAGGAAATAGAAACCTAAACCCTTTGAAATTAGACTGACATCACTTTTCTTGTGCTGCATTCAGACGCCTTTCACAAGTATTTAAAACCTTTGAACCATGAAGAGACAGAGAACCCAAGGAGTGATGTGTTTTTTTTATAAGCCAACCCAGAAGCTAACATCACTCTGGTTCCCTCGTCAAAAAGCCTATGGGATTTTTCCACTGGATTTTGGATCATTGCAGAAAATAAGCTCTGTGGTAAACAAACATTTATGATACTTACATGTTTTGTTCAGCAAGATAATCTTCACAAATGAACACCACTTTTAGGATTTTTGAAGCCTAAATGTCGTTGCCAGAAGTAGAAAGCTATTTCTAGGCTATAAAGTAACTACACTACGGTTGTGAGTGGGGTATTTGCTGATGCATTGGCCTTGGTTAACAAAGAAACCAAAAATGGAAAAAAATAAGTCGTTAATGAATTGAGGTCATAGGAATCTGTGTTTAACAACAGCAAAACTACATCAAAACATCCATTAACAAACTCCCACACAACTCCTGCAGTATAATTCAAGTCCCATTTAATAAATCATATGCTCTGTGCTTCCCAAACACATATATTTTCACTAAAACATCAAAACTACACAGAAAGTGAAACTTATCTATGCTTTCTTTAAAGCCAGACCCCTTTTACAAAAACAGTCATTTTACCTCACTGAACACGGGAGCTGCTGGTCCAGCAGCTTTGTCTTGTTGTGTGACTTGTAAATCCAAACTAACATTTAAAATTACAATGTCACACAGTTACACAAACAAACTAACCGATCGAGGCAACAGTGGTCAAGCAGCTCCCTTGTTTGTAAAGGTAAACTTATTACTTTTGTCGGAGGAGTCTGGCTTTAAAGAGAGCATAGATAAATATGTTCAATTTTAAACAGTAAGGTTTTAGTGAAAATACTTGTGTTTAGGAAGTTCTGAGCATACAATTATGTAGTTGAGACTTGGATTATACTGCACCAGTTGTGTGAGACTTTGTAAATGGATGTTTCGATATACTGCAGTTCTCCTTTTGTGAAACGTGGTTCCCAATTACTTCAATTCCCCAAGAATCTTCTCAATTTTTGGATTCTTTGTTCATCGTAGAGGCAAGCATGAAAAATAAATTAAATATAAGTGTGTGTAAATGACATACAAATTGTCATTTTGGGTGTTGAATTAGTTCTTTAATGAAACGTTGTCCGCACCGTGAGAAATGTAGGTGCAGTTTTGTATAAAGCACCATCAGTGTCAGTAAACTTTGCAGAGTTTATGAGTCATAAAAACAGTAAATAGTTCCTTGTTTTTCAGGAAATCTGTTGGAGAAAGTGAGCAAGAGGGGTTGAGGAAGAAGGAAAGAAAGCAGAGAAAGTAACACAGAGAGACATTTACTGAACCCGTTCACCTTATTATCCATCATCAGACTGAAGAGTAAGACCACTTTCTCACTCTCTTGCTCACTCTTCATCCTTGGAAACTTCGTGAAGGAAGATTTCCTGTATTTTTATCCATTTATTTGGGCACGGAGCTAACTTTGGCCATAGTGCACACATTTTAACTAGCTCTCATAGGTGCATATATATTATTTGATTGCAGGCAGTGTTATAAGTTAAATGTTACAGCACTACATACTTTAAAAAGACCTTTTCACCTCTGTTTCCTCTCTGTTTCTGTCTCCTTGTAAGCTGACTGTGACTTGAAGTGGACAAGGACTTGTTTGTCAAAATCTAAGATGGCCATCAATGATAGTGTGCCCATTGAATCAGTGAAGACAGGGCGCTTCACAGAGCATACCAATTTTTTTTAGAAACGCATTACATAATTTCAAGTGTTCAAAAAAATAGATTTTTGGATGCTGGTGAGAGGTGGTGAGAGAGAGGAGATGAGGAGAAGGGGGAGAGGTGGTTACTGGTTTTTCAGTGAACACTACCTCCTTATCCCCGCAGCACAGACTGACTTCTCATGTGCTGCTGCATGATGGGATAGAGAGCCGCTCCGCATTTTCTTGACAGGTTGCCAGACTCACATCAGCCACACCGGGCAGTCTGGCAACGAGCAGCGGCGCTCTGATGCTGGGAATGGCTCCATGGGAAGCAAAGGGAACTGTGGGATTATGGAAATCTATGTGAGGCTTGTTTCATACCTCAGCTGTCTGTGTGGTTCCTGTGTGAGACAGCAGGGTGTGATAAATAACTTTGCCTAATGAAATAAATAGTCTGTGTGTGTTTCATGCCTTAATGACAAAAATATGATCCTCATTTAATGATATATGTGCATTTGCATGTTTCCGTAGACCAGGTATATAGCAGACACTTGTGTGTAGACTGTTTAGGCTTACAATAAGTAAGGTAGGTACAGTTTGGAAGTATTTTGCTTGAGAATTTCTGTTTTCTGCTAAAGTACATAATACTTCTACTCCAGTACATTTCAGAAGTTAATAAAGTACTTTTCAATTTTTTAAAATTAATTTTAAATACACAAAAAATAAGCAAGAAAAATAAACTAAAAGAAAAGTAAACAAACAAATAAACAAAAAACATGGAAATTACTTCAAGAAAGTGCTGAAGAACAATAGATTTTTATTGTTGTCATTTTTTCTGTAATGTAATTTAAAATATATAATCAAGAGGATAATAAATATAGTTTCATTGATATTTTTCCCCATTTTTGATAATATTTAATAATCTCCCAATGCTAATTTTCAAATAACTTTTTTTTATTATTTTTTTGTGGTTTGCAGGACATCTTTTGCCAGGCTGCTTATTATGTTTTTTTCCATGTTTTTGAAAAAAATCAAACCAATTTCCTCAGGTTTCAGAGGTTTAAATGCTAATAAAAGGCATCTGAAAACTATGTTGATCCAAGTGTTCAGGGATTAACTGTGTAGATATTTTCTGTGTTGGCTGTCACAGCAGTCAAAAAGTCTTCAATGCACAGCAGGAGGATTTTTTGACTGGTTACTTGGTTGACGCAGCAGAATTGTTTTTTGGACTCACTCCATGTGAGGTACTAAGCATCTGACAGGTTTGGGTTTGCAAGTTAGACCTTTGTAGGAATAAGTTACAGTGTATGTATTAGCTTTTTTTAATGTTTTTTTGTGTTATGTAATTTTTAATGCTTCACTTTTGTCACAACTAACCCCAAGTGGTGCTACAGCTTTCCCCAGTAGTGGGGCAAGTTGTAACAATACACCTCATTGCATTTGACATCACATAATGACCACTGTGATACAGTAGGAGAAGTTGAAAAACAAACGGTTATTTGTATTTGAGAAATAAGGGTACCTTGTGCCAATATTTGAGAGCTCTAACACAAAAATACAGCAAGTTCTAGGTGCTGATACCAAGTGTTAATATCATCTCATGTTTCCCCTATTGGTGACCTACAAAGCCTCCTTTGATGTTAATAATTTTATCCTGCCATTCACTTGTAATAGAGTATTTCTACGCTGTTGTATAACTACTTTTACTGAAGTAAAGGACCTGAATACTTTCAGCACAGATCTAGTATCTGTGCGTGCAGTTCACCACTGTGGCCGGTGGATGGCAGTGATGACGCGGCTTTAAAAAAATACACTGGATGTAAAAAAAACAAAAAGGTGAAGAAAAAGGAGGAAGCTAGCAGTAGCAGCTAAACACTGGCGGTGACCGGACATGAACTTTAGCATGTAGTTAGCCAACTTTACTGGGAGTAAAAACAGGAAAACCCAGGCGGCAGCAGCGTCCCTCCAGTCCGGTTCAGTCAGAGGAAATGAGGAAGTGAACAGCTGACTACTTCCAGTTGTTTTCCGCCGGTAAGTCCCGTTGTTTTTTTAAAACACGATGTGCGGTGTCCTCTCGGCGTGTCTTTGAGTCCGGTGATAGCGGAAAGTTGGATTCTTGCTGCAGTTGTCGGTGGAAAAGGACAAAAGCAGGCAAGATTTTAAACATTGTGTACCTCAGCTGTAGGTAACCGGAGTGCTGTGTAGTGAAGAGGCCGACGCTTTGATTTATTTATGTGTGTTTTGTGCGGTTTGTTTCTCCACGGGAGCCGCGTTTCACTACTAAACCGCCAGCTGGCTCATTCATTGTGTTTACTTGTGATTTGAGACGCAGGTTTGGGCTCCAAAACAGGTTGCTGGACACCAGCAATGTGTGCTGCTCTTACAGTTTATTAACCTCCATGAGAGAGCAGGGGACCTACCAACTCAAAGCTATTTATGCTTACTTTGCCGCTTTCTGGATTGACATGGCTAGGGTTGTGTTTGTGTAGCTGCTGACTGTTGGATTATGTGTGTCTGTAAACTGCCATGGGTACTAAATATTGACAGTGTAGTCTCAGCACCTGGAACCAACATCAGTAGTTTGGACACAAAAACTAGTAAATAAACACAAAAATCAGCGCAATGCCCCAAGTCTCAAAGTGACATTTTAAAAGTGATTGTTTAGTCCAACCAAAAGTTCAAAATCTCCCAAATGTTAACTTTATGTTTAACAATCAAAAGTGAGAAATCCTCCCAACTGAGAAAACTGAACAGTGAAATCTACATTTTGCCTATAAAAATGGCTTCAACAATCAGCTTTAAACGAAATTGCTGATTATTTTTTTGTGTATCGACTGATTTTTTTCATTTCATTTAAGTAGAGATGATCTAAAAAAAGGCACAGTGCTTGTGGATGGTATTAAGAGAAAACAGAGAATATAGAATATAGAATAATGAAACTTACTTTGCAAAATAAAACCAAGACATACTTAAAACAATAAAACTGTTTAAGAGGGATTATGTTATAAAAGAGAAACAGTTATACGGTATCAACAAGAACATCATTAAACATGGCAGAAAAAAAATATCACAAAGTGGTAGAACAGTTCCTACAATCATATAGCTGAGAAACTTTTTCATGTGAGTCATGCTGACGAGGATTAAATAAAGAATACCTGTTATTAAATGGTATTATCACTGTGGCTTTTAGTATTCACTCAAACAACAAACAAACAACAACAAAAACAGTGCAGACTAAATAACGCTAAATAGAAGAAACCATTAAAAAGTAGTCACTGGTTAAAATAAATTGTTTAAATTTTAAGCCACATGTGCTGTGGCTTACTTTTGTCTGATTTCCTAAACCCAACAAGCAAACGAAACTAGAAGAAAGTATTGATTTTCCTGATGTTTAAGTGGAAATTCAAACTTAGACTAGGTATATAGTCTTAATGTAGGAAAACAGTCAAAATTGAGCCTATTTAAATCTATAAAGTCAAAATTGTCCAAAAAAATTTGCATTTTTATAATAGTAATTTGAAATCGCTAGATAATTTTCAACAACTAAATATTTAAATGCCACTGAAATATATGGCACTTTGTACTATGCATTACAAACATTACATAACCCTGCAATACATAACAACAGCTCACTAAATACAAGTTAAAAATATTTGTTTAAAACAATATTCTTTAGGAAAGTAAATCTTGAGGAAATGAGCCTTATCATTACAACAGCAATTTTAACTGGTTGAACACAATCGCATAAAATGATGATTTTAATATTAAGTTTTACTGACTAGTATTTCTGTTGACGACAAGCCAAGGGAGCAACTTTTAAAGGAATGCTTCGCCCTTAAATTAACCATTTGCTTATCAATTAGTCCTGCTGTGCTACCTTGTGTTTGTAAAGAAAACTTTGTTCTCACACGCCCCCTCTGTAAACAGCAAACAAATGTATTTATAAGATGATTCTGGGCCATGTTTAACAACAGCAAACTTTATTAAAACACCACAAACTATCCAGTTGTATACTGTATCCAAACACATGCATTTTAGCTAAAACTGCACTATTTTAAAACTGAAAGTGAAACTTATCTATACTCTTCAAAGCCAGACTCCAGTACTCATGCTAATGTTTCTAATTATAGTTTGCCTCTGTTGAGTGAGGTCCCCAATCAATCACTAAATCATTATGTTTGCCCATTTCCGTGGAGGTGTGGGTGATAGTTTTCTTCATGAATTTTAAGTAACACAGCGTGACAAATAGATTTACCAATGTTAATTTTGTGGTTCAGGTGTTCCTGTGATGTAATGTAATGTGATCAGTGCATTCAAACCCTTACAGTAGGTACTGCTGGTAATTTTGTGAATAATATATTTTAACCAATTTGATTTCTACTTTTCCTCTTACTTCTCATTCGCAACTTGTACATATCATGTTATGATATTAGAACTTGTCACCTTTGCACTATTTTTTAATAGCATAAAGCCCATCTCCTTTATATGTGTGTTTATGTTCCAGTCTATCCTGTTTATCATCTGTTTTGTTGCTGCTGCATCTTCGTACTATCTGCTGCTGCAGCAGCCCATATTCTCCTGAGGGACCCATTATAGTTTAATTTTATTGTTACCCTGAAAGCTGTGTACCTTGCACAAGTTATTAATCAGTAGCTTAGAAGCGAGAGAATAAAGTCATGTATCTTTCCAAATTCTATAAATCATCTTGTAAACCCAGCAGAGGTCTTATCTCTTATAGTAAGAATTGTTTGCGTTGATGAGTTAGAAATAATGGGTCTATTTTGCAGGGCCTGGGGTACACAGGCGAGCTTATTATGGCCTCTGTTTTCAGTAACAACGGCAGTTTGTATTTGCAAACAAAGCTAATTTCTCGAGTACCCAGTGCAAAATGAATTTACAAGCTTGTAGGTGCTTCTTTAACTGTCGTTCCTCTGGTAGTTGTGTCCTGATAACATCATCACTATGTTATCTGTCCCTCGGGGGTGATACTGTTTCAGGGCTGATGTTGGTCTCCAACCCTGATAACTTTCTGAGTAGTACGTTTTTTATTGAATTTAAAAATTAACAGTTTTGTTAATGATTTAGTCTTGAACTCTGATAACAAGCCGCTCCCTTGTTCAGCATACTTGTAACCGTGTTAGAAAAGTAGTGATACCGGGTTACACGCAATGCTTGACCTTTCACAGTAAAGGTCCCAATCTCAAACATGCCATAATGCCATTTCACTTTTCTAGAAATAACTCAATTATTAGGTCAACGGACAAATTATGAGTCCCTAACCGACAGTCAAACTGTTGCAATTGTTGCACAGTATGTTGTCATAAATCTCATTTGGCATCTTATCAGGGAAATATGTTAATTGGAGTTAATGACTCTCTCCTCCCTCACCGATCAAAAATGCGACACAGCCTTCCTGCGGCAGACTGTCTCAAAGGTTAACAGCCTGTTATTATTGCCGTTTTGTTGATCTCCGACCTCTGAGATGACGTAGGTGTCTCATCCATGGCTGAGGGCCTGCAGGTGACAGCTGGGGATGTTTTTAATCAACCTCCTGATTTATTCATGAGTGATAAAGGGTTTTATTTTTTTGAGGGAAAAATTTAACTGGCCGAGGAGACAGTCTCACATGATGATTTTGTCTAGTTCCTTTCCTTTTTGCCTTCCTTCTCTGTTTTGTCGTCAGTGAAAGTGAAAAGGCATTCGGTCATTTATGACTAACTGACCTTTAGAAAGAAATTACGTCTCCACCGAGACTCAGGCGCAGCTTGTTGCCCTATGATGACAGAAATATGAAAGTCACAAAACACACTGTGAGTTGAGCATTTTCAATAAAATTGTAAGAAATTGTGCAGCCCTAGTCGCCATAAAACTCCTGATGCTGCTAATAACAAAGCAATAGTTTTCAAGTTCCTAGGTTTGAGGATTACCAGCATGATTTTATACTATCTATTTAATTCCTCACATTTACAGATTTTCTTTAATGTTCAGCATTTTTCAGCTAACTCAAAAAACCCACAAAGAAATACAAACAAGTTCAGTGGTTTCTTTTTGTCCGAGATTTTTGATCTGTGCAACAGTGTCGAGCAGTCGCACGGCTTGTGTACCCGCCATGGATACTTCCAAAATGCAAAAATGAGTAATTGATGTTTTTTGGGGTTTTTGCTGCAGAGCACAATGTACCTGGAGTAAAATTATAATCACATGCAAAGTCGAATTCTCAGTGGTAGTAAATCATGTGCGAATGTGTTTTTTTTTTTTTTGTTACCCCTCTACCAGCTGAGCTTACTGCTGAAAGTTATTTTAATCAGAGAAGTTACTTAATTAAATCCCTGTCTGGAATTAAGTTTCGGGTGATTTGACACAGTGCTTTGCATGCATGTGTTTCTAACCTTCATGCAGAATGTTTCTGATAGTGTGCAGTGTCGGCTTATCCGTCCAGTAGAATAAGGGTCATGTCCTTGGCCGAGTAAAGGCAGAATAAACTAAGGCTCAGTGGTGCCTACTCACAGCAGTAAAAGATATTTATCTACGAGTTTATCTCTGTTAGTGCTCTTCGACCCCAGCCTAGCAAGAAGGACTTCCACTTTGTTTAGTGTGGCCTGTCATCGCCTCAGAGGCTAGTAACGATGAGTTATCTCTGGGAAGCATAGCTGGCCCATGGCACCCAACACCCGTGCCTTTGCTTTAGCCTTCAGTTCCTGTTTCGCCCCCCTGCAGAAGAGGACACTGTTATTTCTGGGTACCAAGGTTAGGCTGGGTCAGATGTGAGATTTAGTTATATGAGGGTATGTCCTGGCAGATAAACTAGGACACAGGAAGACCGCGTTTTCTCTTGAGCAGCCAGATCAGCTCAACAGCGCCAGTGAAAGAATGTGCTCTGAAATAAGTTCTTGCAGTTATTCAGAGATTGTATGGAGCGCGCAGTCGGCTCGTAGGCCGTCACTGTAAGGCGATATGATCCACCTATCTGCCTCTTGAGGCTTTTCCCCTCTAGTCAGCTGTTTGTTGTGTGTGGTGGACCGCGCTGGTGGTGGTGGTGGTGTTGGAAGGGGGTGTTGGATTATACACAGAAGAGACATATGAACTGGCTTTGGCTGCATCTACTGTTTGTGGACATACTACACTAGTTTCTTCTTCTGGCTTGGCTACATGTCACACCTCCCTCTTGGGATTTGGCTCAGTTTCGAGGGAATGACATAACAGCTTTGTTTCTTTATTTTGTGGTATCAGATCAGATAACGGAAAAGTGGTGACCGTGCACACACCCATCATACTGAAGCACGAGAGCTGCACAGGTCTGGAGAAATTTTGGATTGGATTTTTAGTTGGATTTTTGCCCCAAAAAAAGATCAGAAAAGTCCATCGATACTCTTTTGTTTTGGCGTGTTTCGATTTTGCAGATGAGTATTCTCGGTCATGTCATCTTTTCTCTTTAACTTAAAACTGTGAGCACATAGCAACAAGTTTTCCAGAGATTTGTTTATTTTTGCATCTGTCCTGTCTGAACGTATTGACTTAGCCTTCAAAGACCGTCCTGATCACAGGAGCTCAACATTCTGTTAAAGCTCCTCAAAATTGGTAAAGCTACAGTTACTGCACAGGAGACTTTTAGTGAAAACTGGGCTTTAGCACCTCCACATGAAAATGATGTTTCTGCACTTTCTCTGCACCAGTTCTTTATTTTTGATTGAGCCATTATGCCATTCTAAACTTTTATTTATTTCTCCAAATTTCTTTTTTTTTTAACCCTAACTATCAAACATGGTTAGGGTTAAAAGAAAGAAAAGGAAAAAATAGAAAATTTTAAATAAAATTTGGATATTTGATCACCAGGTCACCACTGACAACCTGAATCTGAAAATGTGCACTTAATAGTGTTGAATTATATTATATCATATGGTTACAGCATGGGCTTTGTGACAATAAGGCCACTGGGGTAAATCCACTATCTGGGAAAAACTTTGAAGGGAAAAGTTAATGGGTGAATGAGCAGCTCTTGATGTGATTTAATATATTTTAATTTTGACAACTGCAGACACAAGTGTAAAAAATCTCACTCTCATTTGAGTTCTCATTTAATAGTTAGAATAAAAATGACATCCGGACAGGATCCTTTGAGGATATGTCATAATTGGCTTCTTATGAAAAGTGAAACGCAAACCCAGAGTAATGTGATCTACCTTGATGTACATAAAGGACACAATAGAGAGACAGTCTGGCTCCTCTTAAGGCCCCATTGTCATCACAGCAACAGACAACAGCAGGCCTACATGAAGCAGACGACGCTGTCGTTCATAATAAAAGTGAGCGATGGGCTCGGCCGTCTGCCGGTGATGAGTGATGTTCAGCTGAAAGTAAAGTGTGGATCATCTCATCAACGACGAGTTGTGACCCAGACTAAAAGAACTGAATCAAAACCTTGGCACTGTGCTTATTTACTCAGCTAGATGTGACACACCCTGACATACGTTAAGAAGTAATCATGCAGTCAACAATACAATAATTATTATACATATAACTGAAGCAGTATATATATTTGTGTATATACTATAAAGATATGATAGATTAATGAAGTCACGCTCCCTCTGTCCCTCGTCAGCTCAGCCCTCTCCATGTTGACAGTTGTGTCGTCCAGTCTACTCATACACTCTTAATTTTGCATAGAGCCCATTTGAATGCTCTCAGTTTTACATGTTAATTGCTACTGGAGATAGTAAGATATTCAACTTTTTTGAAAAATTAAAAGTTCATGTGTTTTTGCAGATTAAAATGTATAACAGAGTGAAATTTAAGGATGAACAATATGGCATATGTACAGTAAATCCTTGTCTTGGATTGGCTACTCCTGCTCTGAACATACTTGTGATCAATCGTGAGAGTCGCTTTTAAAGGTTCCTCTTGCATTTCACTGTAAATTGGAGTAAGCTGCACGATAAACGGCTTATTGCTCACTCTCAACTCCTCTCCTAACTCCTCTATTGTGCGGTTGATGTTACAGCCCTGACGTTTATTTCACAAAAGGTGAATGTAGCAACACTTGCAACAACCATTCCTGTGGTTATTCAGTTGCAGTATGTTTATTGACGTTAACTTGCTTAACTTGTCAACTTGACTCTTTTGTGTCAACAGTTTTCACCTGAATATCGTTTGACCTAGTTGCTTAACCAGTTTCACTTTTCTTTTAATTCCTAGAGAAAGAAAAATGGTGCACAGATGTTGACTGAGGAGCGTCTCTGCACTGGGTCATGTTATCTGTCGGAGCCAGACCTCCTCTGTCCTGACACAGGGAGTTTTACAGCCAGGATCTAGACTTTCTACCTCGACACACGTGGAGTCCACACCTTCTGTTCTACCTCTTAGGACATCAACTGCTCTTGTTTCTACCTCAACACATAACTGTACGCACACAGCTGCATGTAGCTGTCATCAGCCAGCTCATGAACACCAACACACTCTTCACTTTATCAGCAAGTTCTCAGGTGTCAGTCAGTGTAGCACAGTTTCTTCCTGCTTTGCTGCCATAATCACTAGCTGGGGAGGAGCCACCCAAAGCAGCCATGTTTCATAGGGGTTTGTGATGTCCTGCGACGGACCAGGACCAGGGGACGGACAGGGGCGGGCTGACGGAGACGTTCCTCGGTTCGTTGTTGGCTGTGGGGATGACGAGCATGACATGGGCCAAATGGAGGCAGGCATGAAAAATGAGATGTACAGAGAAGAAGAAATGGAGGACGATGAAGATGAGTCGGTAAGTGACTAATTGTTTATTCAGGTGTAAAATTCAGGTAAAAACAGCTGGTGTACAAGGTGTGCCTTGCAAAGAAAATACATCAAAACTAGAAAATTAGACTCTATATGGATAGTACTAATAATGACTTAATAATGTAACTGTGATTTTACAGTGAACAAAGAGGATTCAGTTTTGAAGTGTTTGTCAATTTTGGGCAGTAGGAAATCAACAGGCCTTGAAGTTTTAAAGAGTTTTATTTGGAGTGGAAAAACAAATGGAGACAGAAATATACAAAGGCTGGCATGAGAACAAGCAGTAGATAAACAGCTTTAAGGCATCTGCTCTGTTACGTCCTGCAGCTATAAAAGGACTTTATGGTAGTGCTGTGTCAGCTGCTCGCTTAGCCTACGTGCTATGGTTTCCTCTCTTTGTCTCAGTGTTTTGCCAGCTAATGGTTTTATCTAAAGAGTAATTTGCATGGAGTGAACAGGTAGCTGCTGAGTTCATTCTTTAGGTGTCACCTCAACCATTGCAGTACAGCAGCAAAGACTTTCTTATTAATATAACACACACAAAACAGTTTTGTGTCATTCTGTCATGACATCTGAACCGTCTTTGTAAGTATTAACATTTTCGTAGCGTAGCTAAAAATTGGACTGAAAAAGGGCTCGTTGTCAGTGAAATCAAGAGTTTTTCCACACTCTCAATCTCAATCTCAGCTCGTCAGGCTCAGCTCTGCATTGTTTGACACAACCTTATCAGTCTAAACTGTACTTTGTGACTGACTTTATTATTAAGCTCAGCACATCCTGTCAGGCTGTCGGCATAATAATGTAGTTATATAGCACCTTAAAGAAATAATTCATCCACAAAGTAATCATTTTGATATCAGTGACCCCATGTCACAAAAAAACTGTGAACAAAGAAACCAAAAACGAGAAAAATGTTTGATGAATTGATGTCATGGGGGGCACTTTTAACAACAGCAAAACTAGACTAAATAGCATCTTAGATTTTGGATATTATATTGTCATCCATAAGTGTTGATTTTAAAGGTTGCATTACTGTAAAGTGATAGAATTTTTTTTAACTTAATTTCCAAACACATGCATTTTCACTCAAATCTTACTATTGAAAACACTTCAGCATAAACAGTGTCATGCATGGCCTGAGCATGTGCGTTAGTTTGAACTCTGCCCAATGGAAAGCACGAGCAAAGTTCAAACGCACACACTTACCCAGGTCAGCTACTTGCATGTGGAAGTGTTTTCAAATATTATGGATTTAGTGAAAATGCAAATGCAAAACAATGTGTTTAGTCAGCACTGAGGGTTCGGATAAATTTGGATTGATAAATGAAACCTGGGTTAAACTGCACAAGTTGTGTGAGAGTTTGTCAGTGGATGTTTTTATATAGCGTTGCTGTTGTTTAACATGGTCTCCCTTTACTTAAATTCATCAATTCTCCATGTGGGGGTTTTGTGTTTACTGTAGGCATGCAAATCAACCAGTGCGTCCAATACATTTTTAAAGGCCACCAAGAGTCACATTAGGATATCTGTGCTGTACTACAATCTTTACATTCCAGTGCTGTTGCACACACCCATTTTTGTGTCTTCCCTGTCCTCTTCATCAGCCACCAGAGCGACAGATTGTGGTTGGCATATGTGCCATGATGAAGAAGTCCAAATCCAAGCCCATGACTCAGATCCTGGAGCGACTTTGTAGGTTTGACTACATCAACGTGGTCATCTTTCCTGAGGAAGTGATCCTGGAGGAACCTGTAGAAAAATGGCCTCTCTGCGACTGCCTCATCTCCTTCCACTCCAAAGGTAAAAATTTTTAAACAAGTTAAAAATAGTTTGTTACATGAAGGGGGACAGTGGGAGGATGGTGGAGGGGGAGTGCTCTAGAGAGGTGTGAGAGTTTTTGTAGCTTCACTGGCTACACCAGCAGTAACTGGTAGGACTATTTGTTGTAACATGTATTGAGTCAACCATGTTTTGCTTAATCTCTTATTGCTTTCAGCTGTTCACATGTGCCTTTGGTGTTTGCATTTGCATCGTGTTTTGCCATAAATAACAAAATAACTTTATGTTTTTGGACCACATTGGAAAACAGCTCGGATAAAGTTTGAGAAAGTCCTCCTGAACCTATCTGAGGTGTTGTAAATTAGCTTTCAAACCTGGGAAAGTGAAAGAAGTGAAGTAACAGTGCAGCAGTGGTACATAAAAAATGATCACTGCTTTTTTTGACATAAGTCTTGTTTGTGCTGGCAGTCAGGAAAAACGGGAAATGAACGTTTCCCTGTTGCAGTGACGGGATTTGTGTTCTCTTGAGAAATATCTGCACCTAAAAAGCTGTACCATAATTCAACGGATTTGCCAGGTTTGTGTCAAGCTGTCTGAAAGCAACCAGCACCAGTTTATGGGAAAGAGAACTGTGGGATTGGAAATGTCTATTCAAGGCTTGTAATTAATTTTATGACCATGTGTGGTTTACAGAGGCAGAGCATGATAAACAATATCAATACACCTCACCATCTGTGTGTCCTTCATCTTAAGTGATACACTTGAGCATGTGATGCTGCACACTCATTTACATTAAGAGCTCAAAAATAGGGATCAGTTTGTTCAACATTATATTCATGCATTAAAGCAGCCAAATATAAATGGTATTTTAGATTATTTTAAACAAAATGTAAGTATATTTTTCCCTCTGACACTGATCTGTTTCTCTGTATGTATTTGAGTCAGAGTTGGTCTCATAGGACTGTTTTTCCAGTCTATTTTTAAAAGAATGAGGGTTTGTTTCTCAGACCATGGGAACAAAGTATGAGTCCTGTGTTGTTGTTATTATTGGAACATAGAAAGACTAATGTTTCCCGAAAATATTTCCTGCTGACATTGGCCAATGACATGACATGACAATTATCCAAAGCCCTTTATTAAGTAAAAAAAGATAAGGAAATGGTTTATAAAAAAACACACATTTATTGAATCTATCAATTTCTGGTTATCAAATGATATAAAATGTATTAAGTGTAAGTAAAATGTAGTAAAATGGCATGTCAAGTATTGCTCAAAAAAGTTTCAGTATGAAAATATATATGACAATATTTTGATAATTCATTAACTTAATCTCTTTTGTCCTCTTATGATTCTCTTTTTAAAAACTTAAAATCCGTTGTTTGAAAATAATATTTCAATAAGTAAGTTACATTGTCACAAAAGGCCAAAAAACCTACTGCTATGTGAAGTTTTTTAGCCTGTTTTATTTTCTGCTCAACTTGAAAACCCCTGGGCACTGAGTATTGAGAACAATGGCCTTGAAAACGTGTGATAGCCACTTATGACTTGATATGTGTCAAATCCTCCACTAGTAATTAATTATCTGTATTCAAGTAATTTTAAGTAACCTAACCTGATTTTTTGTTCAGGTTTCTTTAATAAAAATGAGAAAACTTCCTCATGTTGTATTTTCCAGCAGTAACTGTGAAAGATCTTTGTCATTTTAATTCAGATTGTGCTTTTCCCCAACATACCTGTAACATATTCAGGTGTGATTTCATTTTAGACTTTTTCAATCTTTTTGTGTGTTCTGTTGACATTTTCTTTCCCCACAATTTCAGAGGCATCACTGTGACAGTTGCTGCTCATAACTACCCAGTTCCTCCTTATAATGTTTCAGACAAACATCATTTACTGAGGCCAAAGGTGAAATGCAAGAGTTGTGTTTTTAAATATAGATCTTCACTAAAATCTGATCAAAATCTTAATTGATCTATTAAAATGAGTAAACTGCCAACAGTTTAAAGATGCTACACAGTTTAAAATCTATCGTCTGGGTGGATTAATACATTTGCAACAACCACACCAAGGGTTGATTAAATGTCATCACACAGCAGAAAGGAAAACAACTTGTATGAAAATCATTATGACTTCAGTTGTTTGTAAAAACTGGGTGAGCTTCGATTATTGAAGATGCTGTTTGAGCTGATGCAGTTTTTATTTTTTAGGTTTCCCTCTGGACAAAGCTGTGGAGTACGCCAAGCTCAGGAATCCACTGCTCATCAATGACCTCAACATGCAGTATTTCATACAGGACAGGTAAAGTGAGCGCACGCACACACACACACACACACAAAATTCATTTGTGCAAAAGGCATATATTTAAGTAGATAATGCCGTATTTGCATATTTGAACATAAAATTTCATAAAAGTTGTTGAACAAAACAATTGTCTCATTGTAAGTAATCAACCGGGGTGTTTCCCCCTTGTGTCCCCCCTGACTTTCATTGTTTCCTTTTTTTGCAAAGCAGTTAAACAAGCTCATTCTTGCAGCTGTTGGCAGCTGAGATCAGAATAATTTGGAAGTCCTTACCACCACCTTCCTCATGCTAATCACAAAACTTCATTGATATTCACTGTGTCTCTCTTTCTTGCCAAACTGCAGCAGCCGCATTCTTCTATGCAAAGCTCTTGTATGCACTTACAATTTTCTTACCCTTCCTGATCAGAGGAGCGATTATATGATAAAAATCAAAACGACAACTGCTTTTTTCACATACCTTTATTTACACCTTATTCCTGTTAAGTTGCCTGACCACTGTCATGCACACAAATACATGCACATCAGATCTGCTCACATACTGTAGCCTCCCTTGATTATAGTTTTCAAGGTAATTTACAGTGATTTTTGATTCGCTGTCAGGAGGGAAGTGTACCGGATCCTACAGGAAGAGGGCATTGAATTACCTCGTTATGCCGTGTTAAACCGAGACCCTGACAATCCTGAAGGTGAGTAAGACTTCTTGCTTTTTGAGAAAGGCACAGTGTTGCAGACTGGTATGGTTTATTTCAGACAACATTTAAGACAGCTAGTGGTCAAATGATCAATGGTTCAAATCCCAGATAAGCTGGGAGATCTAATTTGATTGAACATTCATTCATTTGTAGCATCGTGGTTATTTGTTATCTTTATTGTTGTTTCGAATGTTTAAAACATTGTTTTATGAAATGTTTAAAACAAAGTCTTCTGCTGTGCAGAGTGTAACCTGGTGGAAGGGGAGGACCATGTCGAGGTGAACGGGGAGGTGTTCCCTAAACCCTTTGTGGAGAAACCTGTGTGTGCAGAGGACCACAATGTGTACATCTATTACCCTACATCTGCTGGAGGAGGCAGCCAGAGACTCTTCAGAAAGGTAGATATCTTGCATTTATAAATCTAAATGGCTCCTTCTAAGGTAATAAAAACACAATGATTCTTATACAGTATTGAAACATTATTATGAATATTATATTACACTCTGCTAATATATCCCTCTAAATCCTGCTCACTTGACCCGTAATATGTTGAGCTACGTAAAGATTCACTGTCACTACATGTCAAAGAATGTGATTTTGATATGATTTTTCTCTCTTTTGAAAAAAACCCTTCCATGTTTTTGGGATGAGACTCAGTATTATTGTGATAATTAACAACTTACACATAGAGAAAAGGGTTGTATGCCTGCTGCAGGTTTAAACTGGTTATCTTTTTGGCAATTAGGCAGTTCAACTGTACAGTGGAACATAAGTGATATTAGGAAAATGCATAGATAAAACAAAAGTTGAGGTGAATATAAATTTTCATTTTCAAGTTTGGTTCTAAATGCCTTTCAAATTCCTTTTTTTATGTCTTTGCTGTAGATTGGGAGCCGCAGCAGTGTGTACTCCCCTGAAAGTAGTGTACGGAAGACTGGATCCTACATCTACGAGGAGTTCATGCCCACAGATGGCACTGATGTGAAGGTACTGTGCATGCTCACTAGACTATTGATAACTTGATAACATTGCTAACATGTACAACTCACTATCAAGACACTTTCTGTTTTTATGTGTCTTCTGTCTCTCTCTGTGTGTGTGTGTGTGTTATATGGTGTATTTTTTGGCATCTCAGGTTTACACAGTAGGTCCAGACTACGCCCACGCAGAGGCCCGTAAATCTCCTGCCCTGGACGGAAAGGTAGAGCGGGACAGTGAGGGAAAGGAGATCCGTTATCCTGTCATGCTGACCGCCATGGAGAAACTGGTGGCCCGCAAGGTCTGCCTGGCCTTCAAGGTAAACTGAAGTCATCACGCAGAGCAGTGATACTCAACTTACGGCCTTCGGGACAAATCTGGCCCCTGATAGTGTGCTGGGTGTTCCCCCATCCATTTTTTAATTCACAATAAAAACAAAATGATTCACACAGGGAATAGTTTGTGTACTTTTAGTATAGATAAGAGTGCATAAAGACTCATCAAAATAGAGCTTGTTTGCCAAAAACAGTGTCAGCAGAGGATATGTCACACCCGTGGCAGAGGTCCTAGCTAAGCTCCTAATGTTTTAAAAGCCAAGAAATGTTATTAAATCATAAAAATGTCCTAAAATCCTGAAAACATTCTAAAATCCTGGAAATGTCCTAAAATCCCAGAAATTCCCTAAAATCCCAGAAACATCCCCAAATCCTTGAAACATGGATGCTGTGACTGGCCCCTGTCCTGTCATTTTGCAAAAGTGGCCCCCAAGGACAGTTACTTCAGTATCTCTAATGTAGAGAATGTAATGTGAATTTCATTTTGAAAAATGCATTATTTATGCGCTGTTGGTGGTTTTCTTGTCCTTTTTCCATTGCTACCCAAGCCATTAGTCCTCAGATACTCCTCTGTGTACCTCTTTTATGTCCGGTAATCTATTTGTAGCTAACGCAAACATTGTATCAACTTGTGTTTAGTTGCACAGGACAGTAGGATCTTGTGCTATCAGCTCATTAAACCCATTTTGGAGCAGTGAGGAAACATCTTAAAACCAATTACTGTAAACACAGACAATTGTAGACATTTAATTGTGTTATATGCAAACTCAATTCAGTATTTCCTTTCACAAATATACTCGGTGAACTGGAGCTGCAGAAGCACTTTTTCTAAAGCCTATTACCATGAGAATTATTCATATCACACTGTTCTGACCAGCATAATACAGAGCTGTAATTAGCAAACATTCAAGAAATAAGGAGGATCTCTGGTCCTGACTCCATTAACATCCTTAACCACAATGAACTCTCAAACGACCACAGTATGAGGCACAGAAGAGCGATATCAATAATTTATGAGTTCTTTTTATTTTAAGTACAGTTTTTAATGTTACGACACTGTATATCTTAGAGTATTCCCAAAGGCACATTGTTTTTAAAGATCCCAAGTAGAAAATTTTCCCTCAAACAAACAAATACTTCCAGCAGCATAAAAAGCCTCATAAACCCAAAGTGGTCATACAGTTACTCATACAGTGTGCTCCTTGCTCACCAGTTTCATTTAGCTGCCGTCAAAACATGAGCAGAAATGTGATGTTTTCTTCCTGATTTAGAAAAAGAAGAGAAGTCAATGAGGTTTTTTATCACCTATAAAAAACAGTGAGAGGTGCACAAATAGGTAATATGATAATATACCACAAATAATGTATAGGCAAACATATTTTCTTGTGGTCTTTGAAAACAAGAAAAAAATCAAGTCAATCAGAGTTAAAAACCTCCTTCAATGTGAGGTTTTTTTTACTGTAATTGAGACGAGCTTTATGCTAAAACATGGACTATAACTGTGTCCTCAGGACCTTATGACTGTGTTTTCTTTGTTTAGTAATCATTTTGTTATTCTCTGTGTCTGTTAAAACAAACCAAAAGTTGTGCTTTAAAATGTTTTATTTTCCACATTGTGGTTAACATCTTTATGGAGTATGTACATGTACTTAAACTCAGTTTTGGCTGTGATTTTTAAAAAAATTTTTATTAGCAAACAGTGTGTGGGTTCGACCTGCTCAGAGCCAACGGCCACTCCTTCGTCTGTGACGTTAATGGCTTCAGCTTCGTCAAAAACTCCATGAAGTACTACGACGACTGTGCCAAAGTCCTGGGGTAAGTGACATCAGCTCAAAAACTATTTATCTTTTTTGAAACTATTTATCTCGTTAACTGTATTTTAGTTTATTTTTAGCCTCTGTTTTATTTTTCAGATATTATTAGCTGTCAGCCCATTATTGTGATTGCAATATCTCAAGAATGCCCTGATAGAATTTCTTCAAATTGTAGACAAGTTGACACTAATATTACAAAATGATAGGTATTCATTTTGATATACTGTAGTTTGTCTAATTTAGACATGCATCATCAGCAGCATCTTGATCTCGATTTAGTTCGAATTAAAGTGAAAGAACAAGCCTTGTGTTTGGCCCATTTAATGTCTCAAGTAAAATCTGACACACGGCTTTAAACTTTAAATCAACCTTTTTTTAAAAAGCTGTTGGCACTCGGGAGCCTGCAGCCTGAATGACATGTTAACCTTTGTATTTAGTCCTTTTCCTTTTGTTATGGCCACTGGCAAACCTGATTCTGTTCTGTATTTTTGTCTTTGCCTCACCAGGAACATGGTGATGAGAGAGTTAGCCCCCCAGTTCCACATCCCCTGGTCCATCCCCATGGAAGCCGAAGACATCCCCATCGTCCCAACAACCTCAGGAACCATGTACGTACTGAAAAACAAAGCTTTGGCTATATAGTGTTCATCAGTCTTGGACAGCCTGAAAAACTCATACTCAACACATAGACTGTGTATAAAGATGGATGACGCACCCCCACTTACCCCAGCTATGCATAAGTGAGGCTAAAATATCCCTTATACGGCTGCTACCATTTTGTGCTGGTGACGCCAAAACACCCATCTGACCAATCACAAGCAGCCCCAGTGAATGCGAGCACAAGGATTGGCTGTCACAGCTGTCAATCATGGCGGAAATCCCCCTTTTTGTAGAATTGAATAACTCATTAAAACCCAACTTATTAAAACAATCACTTGAACAAACATCAGGGTGATGAGAACTACCTTCAGTGTCAGAAACCGTCTTTGGAAAAAAGGTATTTGGCGCGTACTACGAGTTTTTAGTTTGGCCTATGTCCCATTCACTGACTTAAAGGGGCAGGCTTTATGACCTTTGCTGCAGCGAGCCACCAGGGGGCGATCAAGATTGAAAAGCTCCACTTTGGGGGGACTGTCATTTTGTCCATCTTGATGAATGACGTGATTGTCCTTAGACAAATTAAGTCATGGGAAAACAAGCTTCATACACTGACACTGAGTGACTCGAGATTACGGGCAGCGTTTTTTTTAGGATTGTTTGTTCTTTCTGGATGTTTGTCGAGGTGCAATGGTTAAATATCAGAGTTTCTGACGCATTTTAATTTTGTCCCGTCTGCTCCTCTACTTTATTCAGGATGGAGCTGCGCTGTGTTATTGCCATCATCCGCCATGGAGATCGCACACCAAAGCAAAAGATGAAAATGGAGGTCCGACATCCTCTGTAAGTTTTTTGGCTTCAACATTAAGATGTTTCTTCCTTTTTCAGTCAGCATATATTTCATATACTTGGTATGCTGTTGCAATGAAATTAAGGATATCATTGTAAAGTTTACATAATTTAAGCACAGGATAGGAAGATTGTTGCGGGACAAGTTAAAAGGTCTATGAGAACAAATTTACTGTCATCACAAACTGCATTGGCTCAGTTTTTTATATTTTTGGTCAGTTTAGTAGTTCATTTTACAGAAAAGTGCAGGTAGTAATAATATTACATTATACAGTATGTCAACATGAACTGCCTCCTCATCTTCTTTCTGCTGAATTTTAAGGGAATAAAAGTAATTCAAACTGCCCCAGCCTGTTTCTCTTCACCCATTTACTTTTAGAGACGAATCTAAATGTAAATACGTTTGACATTAGAGATGCTTCCCTCATCAAATGTAACTCCATGTGTTAATTCTGCTCTTTTATTCTGTTTGTCTCAATTAGATTCTTTGAGTTGTTTGAGAAGTACGGCGGCTACAAGTCAGGAAAACTGAAGCTAAAGAAGCCAAAACAGCTACAAGTGAGTGAGACTGATTGTAATCCCTCAGTTTTTTCCCACACTCTGTCTGCTCTGCCGGTTTAGTTCTGTTCATTGTGCAAATTGTGACTGAATTTTTAAGACTAATGAAAGGTTTGAGAATACAGTTATGTTTGCACACAAGCTTCATAGTTATTATCATGGATCACAAACTGTCAGTATTTTGTTGTCAAAATATTGATACTTAGCTGTCTAAATTTACTCATACACACTTCATTCATCCAGTACCATTGTTTTGTATAACACTGAAGCTGTCAGTCTTTTCTTTGACATAGTATTCATTCAGTGCAAATAAAACATTAATTAGCAAATAAAATCAAAAGATAAGACCCACATTGTGAATACCTACGTCTTTGTTTCAAGGAAGTGCTGGACATTGCCCGCCTGCTGCTGGTTGAACTGGGCCAACACAATGACTGTGAGATCGAGGAGAAGAAATCTAAACTGGAGCAACTCAAGACTGTCCTGGAGATGTGGGTGACGTCTTACATGAAACACACACTGTCTCATACACAAACAATCGTCATCCTCCTGTTTCCTACTATCATCATTCATCAGCGTCACCCAATCTCATCTGCGATATCAAAACTGGCTCCATTGTCAAACACTCCACCAGGGTTTAGCCATCTTTTCTCGTACTCACAAATGTACACATGTTGACCTTGGTTCTCTCCCTCCCTCGCGAGTCTCTAACTCTTTGCTTTCTATTTTTTTCCCTCCTCTGTCTTTATTTTCTCCCTACCACCATCCCTCCCTCCTTCTCTCCTAAAGGGAATCCAGCTTGAATGACACTCAGTACGCACCCTCTCCCTTCTCACTTTAAAGGATGAGGTTTTACCACCCTCCTTTTCCTTAGTTTACTCAGACGTGTGTACAAAATATTAGGAATACATGTTGTCAGTAAATAAAGGTGAAATCTGTGATTGAAAATAAAATGATTTCACGGTTTTAAATTGTTGATGAATGGTTATAAACAGGGAAAAGAAGAAGGTAGTTCAAACAAAGGATGTTTAAGATAAGAAATTTAAGTCAATATTCGGAAGGTATTCCTATTGTTTTGTGCACTGATTGTATCATTTTCATTAACATCCATTCATTTCTAGCCATTAACACCGGACACACACACAGTCAAATGTCTATGATGATTTTACTGTGTTTCTCTGTGTGAATCAGTGTGTGCTGTGTTTTTTTTTGTGTGCATGCCGTTCTCGACACATATCAACTAGACGCAGATCTTCTAATGTCTTCCTTCCTCCTTCTGCCTCTTATCAGCAGCAGTGACTGTTGGTCCTCTTCATAGACATTGGAGTCATAGATTATCCAATTTGAAAGAAATGCAAGATTTTAAAAAAAAAACTACAGAAAAACACATCAAAACATCTCATATTATAAAGTGAATAGGTATAAAAATGTTATGATTCCATGAAAAAGCAGGGCAGGGTTTGCAGCTCTGTCACTGAAACCTCAGTGGAATCTGTTGTTTGTAACACTACTGCCAGCTCATACACCACAGTCATGATTCGACACACAGTGTCGAGTTTGTCAGTTCAGCCTCAATGCCTGCCTGAAGTATGACTGTTAGGTATTAGTATTGATGCAAACTTTTTTCCGACCTGTTTGTCTTCGCAGGAGACAAACTCTCTCTCTCTCTCTCTCACACTAGTTAAATAGCATAACTAAGTCACAACAAAAGAAAGAATGAAGAAAATACGAGTTTTTTAGTCTGTAGCTTTAAGTCCAAATATTGATTTCATTTTTCCAGCACTCGCACGGTGTAGCTTCATCAAACTTTGTAACTTTGTAACTGGCTGCCATGCTACAACCATTCTTCTGCTGTTAATGATAAGAAACACAACGTTTGACAAACTTTAATCCGTGCATAGCCAGGACTCCATTACCGCCAACACCACCACAACAAAAATACAGAGCGCATGCATACCTTCAGAGTTGTACCTTGTACGGTAATAGATATAATATAGGGGAGATAACATGTTAACAAACCTGATGAATCTAAGTCCAATAGTCACTCTCTTTTAGCTCTGTTTTGGCCACCACCACACTTGCCTGACCACCAAATGGGCTTTTTAGCTCCAAGATGCACAAAAATATTCACCATCAAGTAGCTGACTTTGTCAGTCTGCAACTTTGTGCTGAGCAGACAGTGGACAGTGGGCTCAGAGCCTTTTTTTGCAGAAAACAGCCCTGATGTGAGCGCTGAGAGTGGACTAAAGCAGCAAAGTTTAGAGCTGTAAAATCAAAACAAGGACCTTAAAAAAGCTGAAAGGCTCAGCAAAGCTGAGGGAAGCAACAAACTGTTTGGGTTTCTCACTCTGAGCAACACATTTCTTGTTTGTGATCAATTGTTACAATATATTAATGCTGTTTCAAGTTGTTACAGAATGTAGCTCTGTATACATGATATGTAAAATCATCAAGTAATGCAGAAGCGCAACTTTAATAAAATATGGGAAGCCATTTTCTTGTGAAAGTACCACTCAGTCCTAACTTAGGGCTGAAGGTAAATTGGGTAAAATAACTCTATGACTAATAACAGGTGTGTATGAGTGACAACAAGAGTGAGTGTTTGTAGTGCAGTGATGCAATAATATCCACCCAATTTATACTCAAGTAGATGCAAACAAATACCAAGCATTACTTCACCTAAGTGATGATGTTTCTTTTTAGTGTGAGTCTTTCACAGCTGTTCTAATTTTCTGGCTTCCTGCCTAAGTTATTTATCCTGGTTCGGAGTCCATCATCATGTGGCTCTTTGAAGCATCCGCTCAGCTGCCTGTCCTATTAGAGAACACTATGTAGTCATTAGTCTGCAGGACGTGCCAAATTCTTACTAAGCAGTGTAGAGGCTCATGATATGTGTCATGATGTGTGTGACTTTAAGAATAACAACATGATAAAATTGACATTGATTCACCTTGCACTATTTTAAAAGCAGTCACATGAACAGATTCACTCTCTTTTGTTCTTACTCCCCCACACATGTGCACAACCGACATCAAACTTGAAGGTCCATTGGAGCTACTGGACTTAAGCTGATCCAATGTGCCCTGTATGACTGAATTATTATTAAACCATTTGCTAATACTGGTACTTGGTTGTGTGTATGATGGGCATGGGCATGAGTATTCGAGCACTCAAGTTTGCAATTTGGACATTAGTATTCGTATAGGCATAAACATACGAATAGAGTTATCACATCTTTTTATAGATATATATATAACCAAAAATTGACTTTATTCTGTATTAAAGTTTACTTTTTTATGGGATGCAGTAATGAAACTATCGCTGAATATCTGCACAGATCCATGTAGCAAAAATGATACATCTGCGCAGCTGCAGATAACATTTAATGCTTTTAGTCGGACATCACTGGATCTAGCATTACAATTTACGTGTTTCCCCACAGAGTAATCAATTGGTGGCGATAGCTGAAGATTGGGGGATTGCTTTGATCATCTGATGTATGTGATCGACTCTGATCAGATTGATGGATGGCAAGTGAAATCAAACTTTTAGACCCAGCACAATGAAATGTTAAGTTTCACTTTCACTGTGTGTGGTGTTCTGCATCTGTACCTAGTGTATGCTTTGTGCTACTGGTGCAATGAAGAACCGAGTGATATATATTTTTCAACAGAGCTTCTCATGAATGCTCCAGCTCCAAAAATGAAAGAAATCAGTATGTGGCCAAAATAAATACCAAACCAAATAAACCATATGAATGAAATAATTGTGTACTGCAAGCTATGTAATGTTAAACTTGTGTATACAAGCTAATCTCTACCACCTCTGCAGCACAGAAAGGTAGGGTAACCCCAACCCATACACACATTTTTTGCTTGGGTGTTTTTAGGACCATACTCTTACATTAGATTTTTCTCTTGCAAACTCTCGAATACTTGATTATAATTTTGTGCGAGTTCTTGAATATGGAAATCCCTTAAAATGCCCATCCCTAATGTATGATCAGTGAAAAGTTGGTGACATGTTCTGCCTTCTGTCCGATGTGTTCTGTTTAAGATGGGATAAATTCTTTCTGTGTATCTGTGTGTGTGCTTACCGTGTGTCTGTCTGTTTATGTGCATATCAAAATGTGTTGTGTCTGCCTTGTGTGTTTGTGCTCTGTCTCTCCAGGTACGGTCATTTCTCAGGTATTAACAGGAAAGTCCAGCTGACCTACCTGCGTAATGGCCAACCTAAAGCCTCAAGTGAAGAGGAAGGTAACAACACGCACGCACGCACGCACGCACGCACACACACACACACACACACACACACACACACACACACACACACAAAATCTAGTGTTTACATTTCCAGATGCTCGTTTTGAACTGCGAGTGGGTATATTGTTTGGTGTTTAAACAGGGTTAAGCGAGCTGTAATGTAAACAGATAAAATTAATGGGTTTGTTGAAGAAATATTTTATGACTTCTTTTCAAATCCATCTGAAACATTGTAGCATATAAAAAGTGCTACATTAGGGAATGAAAAGCTAAACTGGGGAGGAGTCTGTTCTGAAAATTCACTCTTTTTCACAATAATAGTGCTATTCCTGCTGTTTGGTATACAGCTACATTACCTGACTTTTTTAAAGGCCTCTTTACAGAAGTCAAAGTGTTAAAATCCAATTTTCAAGTGATACTGTTTTTATGTGATACATATTAGTATATTTATTTGTGTCAAGTTACCGTACAGAAAACCTTGAGCTATACTCTATAACTTTCCATCATAGAAATACAGTGTCACAAGCATAGACTGTATAATAGAAGTTGACATAGCCACAAATTGGTTTGTGGTCAACTGTTTTGAGGAGTTTGGCACTTTGGCTTGAGTTTTAGTGCCAGAAGTGACCATATTTGGTCAAGAGGGTGAAGCCGCAGATCATATGCATTGCTACAGTGCAAGCCCCCAGGAAGTGTGCCACCCTCTGAAGCAAAATTTACATAGTGGCCGAAAGTGAAAGACTTCCTTATAGTACATCCATGCTACAGTGGGGCAGCTGTGGCTCGGGCAGAGCGGGTCTATCGTCAGTTTGATCCCCGGCTCTTCCATTCAACATGTTGAAGTGTCCATGGTTAAAATACTGAACCCTTAATTGCTGCCGCGCCATCGGTGTGTGAGTGCATATGACTGGTTACTGAGTGGCAGGTGGCTTATATGGTAGCCTCAGCCACCAGTGTGTGAATGAGTGTGTGAGTGGTTGAATGTGACATGTAGTGTAAAAGCACTTTGAGGGGTCAGAAGACTAGAAAAGCCCTATATAAATGCAGTCCATTTACTATGCACACCTCTATCCTGATTACGTTACTGTGGTCGCAATTTGTCAATCACAAGGTTGCTCTGCTCTATATCCTGCTTTATCATCTATGTTACTTAAAAATGGGTCCACCATTTACAAACTGGATATCAGTCTGTATTGACGAAGACTTAGAACTAGTGATTGAGACCATAAACTCACTAGGAAAATGTTTACCTAGGTAGTAAATCAAGACAGAAGTAGGTTCATTTTCTCATAGATTTCTATACTATCAGTCTTCTTTTCTTGCTCCCTGCTGGTATTAGAAAGAATGCATGTTTTTGCAGACCCAAAGGCTACGTCAACTTCTTTGGTACAGCCTATGGTCACGTAGTGCTGAGAGAGATGGGGTGAAACGCTGGGGTAATAGAAAGCCTACAGGCTGGTTCATCTGGCCAGGCTCACCAGCTGCTAACAAGAACTTGTCAGAGTTTATAAATGTCAAATTTACGAATTTTTTTTTCTTTTAAATACTCTAGGTAAATAGATGGACAGTATTCAAGTTCATCCTGAGCAGATTTTCTGCAAATTCTAACATTTTGAAGTTGTAAACTGTTCTTGTTGCGGGATTACTGATATGAACAACAGCGCACTGCTTTTTTCAGATTCCAAGAAGGACGGCCCATCTCTGCTGTTGGTATTGAAGTGGGGCGGCGAGCTGACTCCTGCAGGTCGGGTTCAGGCTGAGGAGCTGGGCAGGGCCTTCCGCTGCATGTATCCCGGCGGTCAAGGTACCCAATGGACTGATACTCACATTTACTAACAGATGTTCTTAAGTGGCATCCTTTTTACTTTGGTTCTGATGTAAATTAAGTTCTTCCATCACGAAATATGTTTGATTACTTTTTTTTTTCTTGAGATAGAAGCTTTTCTTGTACATTTGGGACCCTGAAAAAAACTGGTTAAAACTGCCATTTAATTCAAAAACATGTTCTGGATGACATGTTATAGAACACCTCCGGTGTTTTCTTTTCGTGTGAACTATTTTTAACATTCCCAAATATATCCCTGGTCACCTAAAAATTAATGGATCTAATTCCCTGACTTCCCTGTGTAAGATTCACCTCTCAAACTTCCATGAGATGGGAATTACTTTAAAAGTTTTGTGCACAGATGCACACACGTCCACAAGGGAGCAAACACATACCTACACACACACACACACACACACACACACACACACACACACACACACACACACACACAAGAAAAAACTCACATTCAGAACAAATGCATAAATGCCATTGAAGGTCAAGACGGCAAATGATAACAGTACAGCCTAGTCTTTCCCCAACATGTACCTTTGCTCATAAAAGTTTATTTCCAGCCCTTCTTTCAGTCACTCAGAGCACTACCATACAGTATGTAATGTCAACACGGCATAGCTGACATATAGTGTGTCAAAGGAGGTCGTACATTAGGTGGTTATTTTAGACTCAGTGAGTCAGATTTTCCAGCTTACTGTCGTCACTGTGTCTTTTTTTGTTCCATTTAATATTTACTTTCATTGATGTTCTAGACTTGTTGCCTCTGCTTAAACTTGAACACCATAATAGACTGCATTTATTAAGTAACAAATCTCAGTTCAATGAATTCTCTGAAACAATTGTTTTTAATAGTGGTCATTAAAGCTATCCAACACACTGTAGACTCATTAACACTACAAATAAGTAATAAAGTAATAAAGAGTAAAAAACTTTTTTATACTGCACCTCTCAAAACAAGATAACAAAGTGCTTTATACGGTTGAAACAGAAAAAAAGTCAAATACTGCAATGAAATAAAATCCAATAACTACAATAATGCTATTGAAAATGGAAATAAAAGACCCCAAAAGTCATATAAAAAGAGTAGGCATTTAAGTTTTAAGTAGTACTTTCACAAGCAGTGTAATTAAGTTTGTTTTTTGCTTCAATGATGGATTTTTTAGGGGACAACAGGAGAAAACAGAAAGAGGTGGCTGATAGTTTATCAGTGCACTGAACTAGACTTAAAACACAAAGACTGTAAACAAATACAAACAAGTAATGTCACGCATTGGTTACAGAGGCCTGTTGATGACTAGAGAATCTGAAATGGTAAAGGGAGCACAGCATGGAACCAGATTCAAACATAGTACTAAATATATGCTTTAGTGAGCCTTTATGTTGTCTAACAGGCGCGAGCAGATGGACACAATCCGCAAGTAGTCACATGTTTTATAATCACATTGTAGCCTTCTGAATCAGGATCAAAATGTAAGGTGTCTAGAAATTTCCAACCCTAGTTTAGTATGCTCAAAAGTACTACAACAAATGAGTAATCGGACCTTGAGTTAAGATTGTGTTGTAAACCACTTCCCCATTGGCTTCAAGGCTGCTGGTTTTAATAATCAAACCATCAACGGTAGGAGAGATTAACAGGGTCTTTCTATCAGGAACCAAACACAGAAATTAAGTTCTGATTTTGACTTGGCACTAACAATACTGGAAAATATATATTTTTTAACTTACAGTTTTTATTTCAAGGTAATTTTGAATAAGTGATATTTCAAAGAGTAATTACACGTAAAAATACTACTTTCAATAGTCCCTACTGGTTGCTACCGTTGTCCAAACATTCTTAAATTGAACCCACGTGACAACACCCAACTGGGATATGGGGTGTGGTGCATGAGACAAAAATGCAGCCTTGCTTTTTCTTCATGCATCATTCAGTGTGGGGTTACTCTTGAATGCTTACAAAGACTACACAAAGCACCTGTAACCCGAACTGTCTTTACTAAAGTGAATTCCAAGTAAGCAGACAAACCTGCCTGTTACAATGATTTCTCTCTCTATCACTTTACAAAGCTTTTTACTGAGTAACATCTCTTTGTCATTCAAAAACGACCCTTTTCAGGCTTTACTACTTAATGCTTTTCATTTTATAGTGCATGCAACACAACTTCCAGACTGCACAGAAAAACACCCTGAAGCAGATCTCAAAGCTACAGAAGCTCAGAGTGGCAGTGCTTGCAATTATTTGATTTTAATGCCATTGTCTCGAGATTGTTTCATTATCTTGAGAAAATGAGCTTTGATGCCTCAAGAGAGCAAAAGCGAGATTGTCTGCTTTAATGGTAAAGTTGCAGCTAACAAAACCACACATTTATGTATGCCTTGAGTTACTCTTAAGTTATGAATCCTCCCTGTCAGTCATGACAGTGATGTGGAGGCTGAAATCAAATCAAATGTACCAGGCACTCATTTTTGAGGTCTCTGTATTTATCCCATGATCTTAACAAAACAAAAGTCGTTTTCTCGTGATGAAGGATCTCTTTATCTTGAGAAACATAGATAATGCCATTAAAAAAATAAACACAAGCATGGCAGCTCTTGGCCTCTGTAGCAGCAGATGCAGTAGTCTTGCTTCTTTTTAGTGAAAAGAAGACTGTTTTCACAGCCCAGCCACTGTTTTCTTACTTCTTTTCCACCATAAGTTTTATCTATTAACTCTGCTCTTCTCTTCTTACCTGTTGTTGCTCTGTGTAAACTACTAGCCGGTAACCGCCGGTCCCTTGGCTGTGAGTCCCCTATTGACTTTGGTAAGAGAAGGGTTTCCTGGACATCACCGCTCTTCCACGCCTTCCTCATTCTGCGCGTTTGTTGCTCCGTCCACTAACGTGCTCCGATCTCTCCTCTCATCATGATTTTGTTTCATTTCACCTGCTGACCAGTCCTGTTTGTCCCATATTGAGATTGCTGTGGATGGTTTTGTGTCATCATTGAGGTGATCCACTTCAGCAAATGTCGGTCACATACATACAAAGGCAGTTTATGTGATTGCAGTTTGCTTTTGTTAAGCTAACGCGGATCATCTACTAATCTGACTGCATTTTTTTTTCATGAGTTCTTGGTATATTATTTTTTTGTATGGGGCGGGGGTCTGATTAGAACAGGGGTAAGTCCACAGAATGACCCGGATCTTTCAAATGAGGTATGATAATCCATGGTAGTCAATAGTATTGCAGCGAGCCATTTGACTGTACACTAAAGAGAAACGCATGACGCCTCAGTGTGATTTCATCTATAGCATTTGTGTGCATCTAAAGCTACATTACTTCAAGTATATTTAGCATGTTACAATATTTTTATTGTCTGTCTTCAAGAAGGTAATCCAAAGTATTTGATCTCATATCCATGAGAGCTGTCTTCAGTAATTTTTGGGATTTACTCATCATCTGTTAACTTCACTTTCACTTCATTTTATTTGTAACTTAATCCACACCATTTAAGTTCGCATTTGAATGAAATGAACCAAGTCAAAAGCTTATGAAGCATTTTGTAGACTTTGCATTTGAACTGAAAGTGATGCTGCACCTGCAAAGGTGCTGTACGTTGCTGTGTGCCTATTTTAATGGGAATCCTTGGTACTTTTGGGTACAATCATCACACTGTATTTTTTTTCTCTGTTCTTTGAACTACCTGCCCGACTCAACCGTTTCTTAATTAAGAAAATTATTTTTACAGTATATTTCAATGCTGCAAACAAGCCAGTTAACCACGGTATCCCACTCTGTGTACAATCTTGCAGGTGACTACGCCGGGTTTCCAGGCTGTGGCCTCCTGCGCCTGCACAGCACTTACCGCCATGACCTTAAGATCTACGCCTCTGATGAAGGCAGAGTGCAGATGACAGCTGCTGCTTTCGCAAAGGTAACTCTGCCCCGTACCTAAAAGCCCATATCTTATGTAACTCATGCAACTTGAACACTTAAATGAGAACCTCCAAACAAATCATGTCTTTGGAGGCTCGAGATCCACTTTTTTCTGCCATATTTAAGTGATGAATAATTTCAAATACTGTGATTCTTAATATTTGTATCATGGACACTTTTTAACTAAACATTAAACACATGTAAATATTACAATGGGAATTTTTGGGTTTACTAATTACTTTCTCATAGCAAACTGAAACACTGCAAAAGTATTGCTATGCCTACAGCTGCCCTTTTTACAGAGACACATCTTGTGTCGTGCTTTAGTGTGACTCAGAAGTTTACCTGGAATCTAGGATTGTTTTCACTGAACTAGCAGGTTTTGTCCGTAAATACTTTGAGACTACATTTTCAGAAGCTGCAGACTCACAACAACAAAATAAAGGTCCTTGAGAGGTTTCAAGGTTCTTTGAAGGGAAAATGAAGACCGGCCTTAGTCCAGTTCGACTGTACCTTTAACATATCCGGTTTCTCCTAACAATGTCCCATATGTATTTCTCTCATAATACGTGGATTCAGTAGAAGTGCCACAGAATGGCCTCATCTTAAGTTCTCTGGATCCTCTGCAGGGTCTGCTGGCTCTAGAAGGGGAGCTGACTCCAATCCTGGTTCAGATGGTAAAGAGTGCCAACATGAACGGACTGCTGGACAGCGACAGCGACTCCCTGACTGACTGCCAACAGAAGGTGAAGGCCAGGTTGCATGAAATCATGCAGAAAGGCCAGGAGTTCACACTGGAGGACTATCAGAAGGTATGCGTGAAACCTGAGATGGTGAAGTGAAAATATAAAAATAACTTGGTTTGATAAGGTGACTGGTGCAATGTTTTGTTTGCCAGCAAGCTTCCGCATGTTCAGTTTAAATAGTTGAACGTGCTTCTCAAGTCCTTTGCACAGAATTGTGGAAATATTGTTATGCAAGTCTCTTTTTTTATTGTAACTTGCATACCATATGATATTGCTTGTGGAAGCAGAATGGTATTTGAGCAAGAACCCAGTGGAATAATAAATGCACTAATAAAGTGCTGAATGCCTATTGCTGTAACGTCTTTTTACTTTTGCTTCTTCTTTTGTTCTCATCTCTCATTTCCTTCAACAGCTTTTTTACATGGTCATTTTAGGGTTTTAGGAAAATCTCTATGAGAACACCTTATAATAATAGTTTTAGTTTTTTTTTTTTTATTGTAAAACAAAAATTTATACAAAAATTAAACTTCCTATTACACTGGCTTAGTCATAAGCCTGATGACTAAACTAAAATGAAAATACAAAAAGTTCCCGTGCATGTATTGGCAGGAAGTCCTTCCTGACTACATTTACGCAATTAATTAATATGCTATCTATTACCTTCTGTTTCCAATGTGTTCTAGTTGGCACCGACTGCCAGCCCATCGCTGGTGAACTCAATGAGAGTCATACAGGATCCAGTTAAAACCTGTGACAAGGTGTACGCCCTCATCCAGAGTCTCAATTCACAAATCCGCAAGAGACTTGAGGACCCCAAATCTGCAGGTAGTGTGAACCCGCTGAATCTCTATACAGAAGAAAAACTAATTAAATGCTTTTGGACAAAATTGAATCAAATCAAAGTGTACTCTGATAATGCCAAGATATTTGGTTTAGTCTCTTAGTCTGCATGAATTTGTCAGAAGCAGAAAAGGTATGAATATGTTCCATGTAGTGAAATGTCAAGTATATTTTCAGAGACAATTACCAGTTTAACATTTAGACTGAGATTAGTCATTCGGTGATTTTCCCAAAGACCTTCAGCTTTACCACAGTGAGACGCTGGAGCTGATGCTGCAGCGCTGGTCCAAACTGGAGAGAGACTTCCGTATGAAGAACGGCCGCTACGACATTAGCAAGATCCCGGACATCTACGACTGTATCAAATACGACTCGCAGCACAACGCCTCGCTTGGACTGGAGGACACGCTGGAGCTGTTCAGATTGTCACGTGCCCTGGCTGACATAGTCATACCACAGGTTAGAGGCCTCATGTAGCTTTGTAGTTACTTCAGATTACTGGCAATTTAAAAAAAAAAAGAAGAAAAAAAAACATGCAGCAATAGCAATGCAAAGTGCCGACTGCTTTCCAATAAGTTGCAACATGGAGCTAACATGCATTCATTGAATGAAAGTGTTGTGTACATCTGACCATCCTCCTCCTGGCATATCATAAATGATTCTGGCTCCAATTGGTGGCTGCCCTCTTGAGCTCTGCATCTTGTATCACAGCAGGTAAAAAAATTGGTTCAGTAACACTGAACTTGTAATACGGTCACAGCTGTGTGTTTATAGAATATTTTATAATAGCTATACGGCTCAGCCAGTCATAATCAGAGACTGGAACTTTTCGTTTTATAAACTTTAATATGCTGTTAGAGTTATATTGCAGAGAGGAAAAGTGTTTAACAGAGATGAATTATGTACTTCCGGAGAAGTCTGGGAATGCCAGTGAATGTTAACAAATGGGTCACGTAAAGAATTATACCAGCAGGCATTTTGCAGATAATTTATACTTTTATTGCACTGGGTGGTGATGATGAAACCAACAATTTTTCCCTTTTAGCATAAAATCAAACTGTATTCATCCTCAGGATAGGACTGCATACCGGAATACTCTGTAAAGTTTACTATTAAAGAGAAAGCAGCATCAACAGTGAAACACTTTATCAGTTAAAACGAAAAAAGCAAGCTAATTCTGGAAGTGAGACAGCATCATTTTAAATCATAGAAAACCCATTTTTATATTAAGCCCTCTATGCATGAATGTGTCACATCTTATCTCTGTTCACTCTGTGATGTCCAGAATGTTTTCCTGCCTTCTGCCCCAAAATTTGCTGAGATGAGACGTCATCTCCTCATCACCAAGGATAAGTAGATTAAAAAGAACTGCATGAAAGAGTTCAAATGGCTTTACTTCCGTCATATTATCCATATCAGGAGTACGGCATCACCAAAGCAGAGAAACTGGACATCGCTCAGGCTTACTGTGTTCCTCTGATGAAGAAAATCCAGCTGGACCTGCAGAGGACCCACGAGGACGAGGCCGTTAACAAGCTGCACCCCCTGTGAGAGTACAAGCCGCCACTGAAGCACACACAAACATGTTTACATGTACATAGGGGAAGCACCTATATACAGTGTGTGTTTGTGTATGTTTATGTAAGTCACTGATGATGAATAAGCTTTGTGTCGTCTCTTGTCCCCGTGTTCAGGTATTCTCGTGGCGTGATGTCTCCTGGTCGTCACGTTCGCACACGTCTCTACTTCACCAGCGAAAGCCACGTTCACTCCCTGCTCAGTGTCTTCCGCTATGGAGGACTGCTGGATGTATGCTTCATTTTTGTCATCCCTGACCTTTTGTTAAAACAGTGACAGATACTTTTACAGATACTTTTGATCATTTTTTTCTATCATTAAGTTGCTTGAAAGCAACGCATGTACTATTATTTGTACTTGACAACAAAAGCCCATTCTCATGTTGTTAAAAAATAACAAATTACTTTACAACAATGAGCTGGGCAATGATTCAGTATAATTGTAATTAATATTAATGTAATTGTCAGAAATCATATTCCTTTAATATCATCCGTTGTACATCTTTCTGAAGGTTATGAATATAGCTACGCTTGTTTGTGTATGTATGTTTGAGGTGTCATAAAGTTTGCATGTTTTTGTTTGAGTACCAGGATGAGAAGGACCAGCAGTGGAAACAGGCAATGGACTACCTGAGTGCTGTGACTGAACTCAACTACATGACACAGATAGTCATTATGCTGTATGAAGACAACAATAAGGTCAGCTTTTAGAGGGCGGCATAACGGTGCAGCAAAAGTGTTTCTGTCATTTATGTTGTTTCAGTGTCACAGCTGCAGTTTTATGCGTAGAATTCTTTCTGTCTTAATATCTGTGTTGTGAGCAGGACCCTTCCTCAGAGGAGCGTTTCCACGTTGAGCTTCACTTCAGTCCAGGAGTCAAAGTGTGTGAAGATGAGGAAAATGAACCTCTCGGCTTTGGCTTCCGCCCAGCCTCCTCAGAGGTGTGTGAACTTGTGTTTTTGTCATTTATTTTTCAGTCTTTTTCAGGGTTATCTGTTTTCTCTTACCTTCACATTCTCTTAACCCACAATCACTCCCAAATTCAGTAATCGTTATTTGGAATTGCCAGCAGCAGAGAGTCTACCTAATATTTTCTGTGCACAAAGTTTGATGGTGTTAGATCACTACATTCAGAGATAATTTGCCTTTAGAAGGATCTTTAACCAGCTGGCCAGTTATTTTGAAAAGGTAGTGAGTTCTTGCACAGTGATGACTAACATTTTTGTGGAAATGCATTCCAACATACTAGGGCTGCTCGATACGAGAAAGATATGAGATAATGATGTCGCTTACAATAATAAACAGATATTAAAGTGTACAAAGTTATTGACCCAGACTTGCTAAGTACTTGTGCTTGTGCCATGGTGTCTTTCCAGTATCCAAAATATTGCCAGATGGTTGACGTAGTATTTTGTTACACACCACTTCCTTTTTGGCATTTGCACTTTGGTCAGCACTCATCGTGTTACACCTTCCTGCTTTAACCATGCAGAGTAGCATGGCAGCACTAGTCTAATAACTCTCACTTGGATGTATGCTCGTTCTGACAGGTTCTGCATCACCTGAGATGATGCCTCGTGGCCCGGGCTCTTGTGTAATTGGCTAGAGAGTTTACAGCATGGCGAATGTCGGACAAAATAGCACCTACAGACAGATCATAATTTCTTAAGTTGCTATTATATTCAAAGTGGAGCATTGCAGTCTCTGTGTTTATCACGCGAGTTGACATCGTAATGATGTAAAAAAACACATGTTGTATATCCCTACAACATTCAACTCTGTCTGCAGGGAAATAATGTAAATGATCATAACCAGTTCCTAATACTACTGCTACTAATTATTGTTTTTTGATATCAAGTTTTTGTCATGTGTAGTAAAGGCTCGATGTTCTGCAACACTGGTATGCAGGCCATTATGCAGGCCGCGGTGGCGTCTGTCTGTGTGTGTGTGAGGACACATTCCTTTGATTCTGTGTTGAACAATACAATTTCATTCTGTAACAACACATTACAGAAAAGTGACATTTGAAGCATATGGTCCTCCATCATACTTTGTGGGATCATCACCTGTACATTTTTCACATATATGAGGAAAAAATATACTATCAGCTATCACAAAAAAAAGGTAGGATAAAAAAAAATTCTAGCCTTAAAATATATGGTTCATAATACTTTTTGCTGGTCTCAGGTGAAGATAAGTATGTTGTTGAAGAAATATTTGTTGTTTATTTGTTGTTCAGTAATTCTAATCCAATACAATTTTTTCCTCACGGTCCGCTAGCTGTCTGTACTGTGTGTTTGCTGAGGAAAATCTGCCGTTCATACCCAGCACTGGCTCTATACAAGGGGAAACAAACAGAATGGCTCAGACTGAGCCTAACAACCCTTTTCCAGCCAATCAGCGGTCCTGCTTGTGCACAGGACAGGGAAAAGGCCATAGAAGTACAAAGAGAAACGCAGTGAGAGCAAGAGGGACAGTGAAACGGAGCCTCTGAAGGAGCACTCGCGTGAGGGGTGCATTTGTTTGGGTGTTGTTGAATTGCTGACTCCACTTTTAAGGTCATGTTTAATTCAGTATGTCGTGTCGGACACCTTAGTTTTTTGCCTGTGTATTTGGTTCAGTGGACAAGAACATGTACTGAACATAACATCAGTTCAGGCAGGCCACTATGTCAACCTCAGCTCACATTTCAGTTACATCAGCTGATCTCAAGCAGCCCGGTGAGTTGACAGATCAGCGGATTGATGGAAGAGAGTCAGTTGCTGCTTCCCCTGCAAGCCGCTTTGCTGCTGCGCTTTTCCATGTAGGCACATTGAAGGGCAGGTAGGCTTGCTTTCTCTTGCCTCAGGCTTTCCCCGTACTCACGTGAAAGGTAGAGACGTGTGCTCTCGCTGCCTTGGGCTTTCCACTTAGGCACGTTAAAGGGCGGCGAGGTGTGCTCTGTCTGCCTGAAGCTCTCCAAAAGTGCGGGGAGGGCGCAGAGGTGTGCTCACTTCACCTTCAGGTTTCCATGTAAGCATGTAGAAGGGCAGAGAGGTCCCAGAACAGAGACATACTGCCATAATTATCACACTGTAAATAGAAATAAAGTTTTATTTTTTATTTTTATTCATTTTTTATTTTATTTGAAGTGGTCCTGACTGAAATATCATTCACTTCTGTGTTCTCTGACCAATCAGAATCAAGACAAGAAGCCTAATCAGGGCAGTCTGGAGGACCTCTCTCAGGACCAGCCAGACCAGGCACTTCCTCTCTCTGAGCCCATCAACATTCAGCGAAGGTCACCCATGATACGGAACCGGAAGACGGGCTCCATGGAGGTATCAGGCCCTGTAGTGTTTGTGTTGAGAAGTGGGCAGGATGTAATGCTAATAATGATAGACCCAGACTTGGTAGTTCTGGTCTCTTTCCATTTCCACAGTTGTACATTTTTAAGTTTTCATATCAGTTTTTTTTTTTTTTGTTTAAGTGAATGGGAGGCATCAGGTCCCTAATAAATTGTGGCAGCTGTCTCAGTCTTAACCCCTGGTCTCCATGGCCCCACTCAGGTCCTCTCTGAGACCTCCCCCACCCAGTCCTCCAAAGGCTCCACATCCCACCGACTCTTCCCCTCGTGTTCACGCCAGTCTCCTGAAATCAAACCAGCCAGTGGCCTCGGTAGGCACCTCATTTCTGCTGTGTGCGTGTGTGTGTGTGTGTGTGTGTGTGTGTGTGTGAGAGAGTAAAAGAGAGAGAGAGTTTATGCCAACAGACACGCTGACCTTACAACATACTTTATCTCCAGCTGTCATCACTGACCCTCCCCTCATCACAAGCCTTCTCCCTCACCCCTCCCACCTGCCCATGCCCCTCTCTGTGTCTCCCTTTGATTTCTTTTGGTCTGTTTTTCTTTCCCTCTTTTCTTTCCATCCCCCATGCCCTCCCTCCCCTCGCCTCTTTCCCTCTTTCTGACGGCCACATAGCTTCCACTCCAGCTTAGTGTCGCAGCAGCCGAACAGGATCAGACTCCAAACTATGTAGGCAAGAGTTCAGCAGGGTGAGTTGCGTTCACAGCCAACTGCAAGATCTCTGGTGTCACATAGTGTGCAAAGAGGTATTCCTGCAGGTTGATAAAAGAAAAAACATCGAGAATACACCGTAGGTGTTTATCCATCTTAATTCAGAGGTATGTTCAGGAAATGCACTTATTTTAAAACAGGTTTAATTGTAGAACAAACGTTTTTTCCAAGAATAGTTTGTTTAATATTATGCAGCTGTTAGAATTTCCTTCATTTCCTTTGTTCATTGCATCCTGGAACAATAATATTCACCAACAGCAGACTCAAAAATGTTGGGCTCATCGTCCTGTTACAATAAATTCTCTGAAGTTAGATGCTTGGTTGGCTCTTCTTGACCCCTTTTAATGAACACAAGAAGTGTTAAAATTCCCCAAAATGTCTCAAATCAGTTGTGTCAGAGGTCTTTTTAAGTACCTCTCTGGGCCCCTTAACCTCTCCACTAATGACGGAACCTTTGAATGACTCTTGTTTGCTGTGTATACACTTTTCAACGGTATGTAACCTCAACCAAACTGCTAACATAGTGACACTCTCACAAGCATGAAAGCCCGTCGTCTAAATCAAGATGTGTGGAGAAAACCACGAGCGTGAGAAAAGGGACTGAAGTTACATTGTGGAACCAATTTCTGTCACGAGTGCCTCACTGGGAGTTTAAAACCTGCACTCAACTATGTTAAACTGCTTCACAGCTTACAGCTTCTGTATTCAGTACAGATTGTCTCCTTTGTTTACACAATTAAGACCTAAAAGACACGATTAAACCAAATAGATATGTGTCAGAAAGGAAGGAAACCTGTTATAAGTCCTTTCAAAAATGACAAAACTTTCAAGTGCAATCAAGTAAATCCATAAACATCAGGCAGAAAAAACAAAGCAAACAATAGCAGGTATAGGTATAAAACTGCAGTATGGGTGTAGTCTTACTTCTCCCTAAATGTGTTAATCATCGTGTCACTCAGTGCCTAATTATCACAAGTCTTAAATCAGCAGTCGGCTATGCGTTCGCACAACATCAAAGGAGCTCTGTCTAGAGCCTCTGGATAATCTCTGAGTGGAACCTGTCAGTTTGTTACGAGTCTGCTGAGTGATTCGTCCCCAGTTTATCCCCAACTCCAACAACACTGTCTGTGCACAGGTCACTGACAAGAGCAGCAGGTGTCGCGAACGGCCTTTGTTAGCAAGCTGCAATACATACCTTCATACTGTTTATAGCACAGAGGGACGAGGCACAGACGCCTTTTTATGTTTTTTCCCTCTGCAATTACAAAGATAATATTTCCTTTATGGTTTAAGTATTAGTATAAAAATAAGACAGATTTATGAAAATTGGCTGTTGCAGCTTCAGAGGGTTTGTGCACAGTAGGGGTCTGAAACTATTTGATTTCCACACTTGGCCTGTACGTCACGCCTTTGCTGCTTTTTGCATACAAAACATACATGTTCTGTGTTCATTCACTCTTTGCCTCGTATACACATATGCGTACATTCACATCCACAGGTTTTATAGATGTGGTCACTGTTGCGAAAACTTTGTAGTTGCATGTTTAGATTTCCAGGAACCTTTTGTCCATTTAACAATTTTCCATTTATCTTAAATGATTTTTTGAAACTGATTTTTTTTTATTCACAACTGAAGTTAAAGCTACAGTTGGTAACTTTTATAGAAATAACTTGTGCTATATTTCCAGAAACTGTCACTAAATTCTGCAAGGACATGAGACAAATAGTATGTGGAAGAATGCCCCTCTTTCTCTTTCTACTGCTTCTAATGGCATTTGCTAGAATTGACAGCAGTGCACTGAAAAGAACCAATCAGAGCTGAGGAGTCTCTAACGCAGCTCTCAATTATGTCCATTAGAGACAGGACACTGAGCTCTGGTGGTGCATGCTGTGCACTACCTACAGTGAGTTTAATAGAAAGAGGAACGCATGTACAAATGTATTTATGAAGGTATTAAAAAACTTATCTTCAGGATTTCTAAATACCTTGGTATACCGTAATACTGTGATACTGCCAAAGCCCTAATGTTGTCACTGCTTGCGAACTGTAGTCAAACTGTCAAACCAGGCTATGCTGATTAAATGTTTTCAGAAACACATTTTAGTGTACTGCTCAGCTGTAACATTACAAACTTTATGACTTGCTACTATGTTGGATACATACCAAAGTACCAAGCACTGGTCGGACCAGCATTCTCATTTTACACTTTTATGCTTTATGAACCACATTTGAGGTGAGAAATACCCAATGCAATAATAGAATATTGATTCATATGTAATCAGGGCGGCTTAGTTTGACGGTTTGATCACAGTTCACGAGCAGTGATTGACACGATTGACAGCTTGGTTAGAGACCCCTCGACTCTGATTGGTTGTTTTCAGTTACTTGCAGGCCATTCGATTGTTTTAAGGCTATAGAGTCAGCAGATTATTATTACAGATTATCTGTCTTATTCCTTGCTGTGTATACACAGACAGTATCTGCAAATATGAAAAAGGTATCTTTCATGAAAAATTACTAACTACAGCTTTAAAGGGTGAAAATCACTCAAGATGCAGTTAAAGGGTTTTGCATATGTGTAAGTCTTTTGAAATGCACACACTAATGCCAAGATCTCACCTTAGCATCAGTTTTCTCTTAATAATGGCATGGTGTGTAATAAAACTAGTACTCACCCTGCGCCCCCCTCCCCCCGGCTCCTCCTCACACAGGGTCACTTTGCTCTGGCCTCTTCAGTGCCTCTGCCCTTGGGGTGTCCTGTAGCGCCCCCAACCTGCGGGACTACGTCCGCACGCACCACCACCTCCACCGAAAACCACCGCTGTCCCCTGGCAGTCTGCCATGCAAGATGGGCATGTTTGGTATGTTCACACCGCCGCCTGTCCTTCTCCACAAGACGGGTCTTTTTGTCTCTATCCTTTTTTAAGAAGGTCTTCAGACTCTTTTTCTGGCTCTACAGTATCTTCTTTTTTCTTCTACTTCTTGCTCTTTAAGCTTCAGATACTTAAATTTATGGGGCATTCAATATTATAACTCTTTTTTTCTTTTCTTTTTTAAAATTTTTATTAAAGCTCCCTGCTTTCTTTTGCTGCCTTTTCCAAAACAAGCTGACAATTTCAGTCTGTTGCATCACATTTTCTGAGTGATTTCCTTCTCAGTGTGCATGATAAGGGCACTGATTAGACAACAAAGTGATCGGCTGTACAGCAAATGCTAAGTGTGCAGTCTTACTGTGTGATGTACCACAGCTGTCAGTGATTAGTGCTCTCCCTGATCAGCATGTCCTCTTACCAATCACACCGTTATCTGCTTGGTTTTGAATGTGTTGAAATGCTCTCTATGCATGTTGTTTTGCAATGCTCACCGTATCCACTCTCAGACAATTTAATTTCATAATCCACAGTAAAGTAGTTTTTGTGTCTTGAAGCCAGAAGTCTGGCTTTCGTCATTAATCACAATTCACGGTAATCCTTACATTAAGAAACTCAGCCTGTTATTTGGAACAGACCCAATAATCCACCTTTAAATAATCCCCAGTCTTTTCCCTCAGTCTCACGTTGGTAGTGGTGAGTACACTCAAGCTGTTGAAACAGCCACCAGGGGTCCTTATAGCGGGTTTTATTATCCCAGACATATGGATTAGATAACATTCTTATGGTCGTAGCTGTTTTAGTAACACACATTTGAATAATACTAAAGATAAATGGGTCACATCCTCGGATTAAATCAGCAGCAGATAATTTTAACAGCTAGTTATGCGGATGCGTACAGATCTGCACAAGCTGCAGGGATATTTTTTCCCACTGTGGGCTTTAAACGCAGGAAACTGAGCTGTTCGATGTATCCACCGGGTGTCACTCTGACTGCGAGGCTCCTCACTGCCACGAGCAAAGAGATGCTTTGCTCTCAATTCTGTTACATCTTGTTATGCTCTCTGTGAGGCAAGGTGAGGGTTTGGACTGACATCCTTGATGTTCATTTATGGGAAGCAAGGGCTGCATCAGGACAACATATCGTTTTTACTAAAAATGTGAAAAGAAGTGTTTGAATTAAGACCTTAGTGCAACCTTTATAGTCCTATATGCCCCACAGCCCTGTCAGATGAGATTAACCTGTACTAGAGTTCTTTTTGATTTGATTTCAAACACATTTTAGCACTGTTAATTACATATAAGTGGATATTCTTACAATCATTTAGTGATACTGGAAAAGAGACCAACCTTGAATATGAGGTTTGTTTTTTTGGTCATTAGGTTGCTTTGCTACTATTTCGACTTTGTTTCATACATATATCCATTACTTTAAAGCAGTTATAATCAATATTTTATATTCACGATGGATCTCATAACCCGCCAGCTCCCGAGAAGTCAAGGCAAAACATCTCGATCGCCCCCTGGTGGCTAGCCATAGTATAGGTTATAAAACTCACCCACCTCCACGTTAGTGGATTGGACATGGGCCGAACTAACAAAAGTACACGTCCAAAACATTTTTCCCAAAGATGGTTTCTGCCTTTTCTTATCAATCTAATGTTTGTTCAGTTGTTAAGTTTGGTTTAAATTAGTTATTTGATGTTATTAAAGGGGGTTTGACATCATGATTGGCAGCTATGACGATGATAGTGCATTGGCGGGAACACAATACCACAGCTTCACCCTCCGGTTAGTTTTGTACAGTTTCATAGTCCCCGGCTCCAAATGACATCACCAGCTCAGAATGGCAGCTGCTGTATCCAGGGTTTTTATTTTACTTTATTTTATTTGTTGTTTTTGTACAGTGGGAGGAAATGGAGACTCATCAGCCATCTTTATACACAGCCTGTGGCCTAGTTCACACGTATATGGGTACTTTTGAAAATGTAGCTTTTTTTCTACGTGTTTTGGCTTTTTTTCCACCAGCAAACTTCGAATTAGGTCACTGACAACAGACACTTTGTAAAACTCTGCCCAGGGTGAAGATTTTCAGGCCAGGCAGGGAAAACTAACTTTTTGGCTTGAAAGTGCGCGCTGTTATCTCCTTTGTGAGCCATCAGGTGACATTTGTGCAGTGGCGGACTTGACCAAAAATAGTGCTTGCTCTAACCTTGCTAACATGACAAAGCATTTTTTACAGTTACTGTTCCACTGTATTGAGGATCAGTGTCGTCAAAATGAGCTACAGAGGTCACTGCTCCAGGTAGCCTTCTGTTTTTTTTTCCATACTTCAGATCGGCCAAAATCATCCTCTTTGTGTGACTTTAGGGTTACGGTGACAATGCCATCTGTGGGTTTGGCATGCTCTTGACAGTGATTTAAATGTGTTCTTGCCTTTACATTTGGAGAGAGAAGTTTTTAATGTGTGACAGAGATTTTCATTTATTTTGATACATTTGTTTATTTACTTGTAGAACATAGGAGGAAAAGAAGTACCCATGTACTTGTGCACTAGGCCTTTGTGAAGAACCGAGAGGAAATTGTCATCCAACTCTGCAGTTCCACTTACCTTTACTGAGGATTATAACGTCTTTTAGGCAATTGTTTTACTTTTTTGGTTCACTTTCACTGCTCTCATAGCATCATTTTCAGTCACAGCAGGCATCATTTATCAGTGAAAGAGCTCTAAAAACCCACTGAACTCTATGAGCACCAAAACAAAGTTGACCCCCAGCTGGTGAAAAAAATGGAACATTTAGCAGCAGAAGAGACAATATTTCCCTTAAGGGCCAAAAATCAGAGCTGAAAGAAAGTGAACATAACTGTGAATATACTTTTTGTGTAGATTAAAAAAGAAATAAAGTGTAAGTTAGTAATCTTTAGGGGTACAAGTAGCCAGATTTAGTTTGGACAGAAGTGCACAAGCTGTTTTCCCCTGACGTTAGTTTAAGCTAAACTAACATGCTGTTGTAGCTTCATTTTTAGCATTCAGACATGAGAGTGTTATCAGTCCTCTCACTTCTCGGCAAAATAGTCAATAAGTGTGTTTCCCAAAATGTTGAACTAATCAGCAGCCAAGGTAAGGAAGAAAATGGTTGGATTTAGATTGTTTCCTGTCATAGTTTATGTGACATGAACATTATATATGTTTATAATTCCCTTTATTTTAAAGTCCAGCATCATTCCTCCTGCATGTTTACTATCTGGCCAAACTGTCCATCATTTACTCCATCCACTCCTCAGCCTCTCCTCTCACTGTCTCCTCTTTGTTTATTCAGAGATGACCCCGAATTTCACGCATGTTGGTTGGCAGACAGATGTTGAAGAATCGAAAGGCCAACTCTCTCTCTCACTCTGTTTTTCTCTCCTCTTTTTTTTCCTCATGTAAAAACATCACTGGCAAACAGGCAGACACAGGTACCAGCAGTCCCAGTAATACCAGTTACCTTTCTTATCTCCTCAGAGCTGTTCTCTATGCCGCCAGTAAAGAGATTTTCTGTGTCGTTTGCCAGGCATCCGACTAATGGTATGTCTGCTTTTATTCAAGTTTATTTCATCGACACAGTTTTTCTTGTGATCTTGCATGATCTTTTTTTGTGGGAAAACACTTCCTTTGTTTTCTTTTTTTGGGAGTTTGACGTTTGGCTGCGTTAATTACATTGAACGTCTTCAAGATTAAAACCAAACACATTTTTTAAGAGTTTCTGTGTCACCACACACCCTCGGTGTTTGCTGTACCTTGTGTTGTTTTCGGCCCTCACCTCTAACACCACCTGCTCTGCCTGCACTTGTTCCATCTGCCTTTCAGATCCTGCTGTTTCTTTGCAGGATGGATGTATGTGGAATATATCTTCTGTCTCAGATATATGTCCACGTGCAAATAATCTGTGCACACATCATAAAAAATCGTCACCTTCACCTTTTTTCTTTTAGTAATTTCAAATCATTTCTTATTTTTGGCTATAAAAAATAAAATATACTTCTGGCAGCATCACTGATTGGTGTGGTCAGACTGATTACACTTATAACTGCACTCAACAGTGATGCCACGTGTACTGACACACCATGAAGTTAACCTCTACATCACTGCAGGAGGGTGAGAAGTTAAACCAACTGCAATCAATGACTAAAAAATTTTTCTGGGGATGTTTAGTCTCTTTCCAACACGTGAATGAGGAGCTTTTCACAAAATCAGACCGCAAGACATGTAAGTGTGTGATTTTGTTCCTTCATTTATTTGTTGGAATCACAGAGTTGTTCTTAACCACCTAACAAAAGAAAAACACATGGGAGTCATTAAGGAATGGGATGATAAAAAAATCACTATCCTGGCTAAAATAATTGGAATTCAGTATATTATTCTGAAAATAATCAAATTATACTTACAACTTTTTTGAAATGGCACCAAAAAACTATCAGAGTCACTTTACTTTAGTTAAAAAAACAAATATTATTAGTGTCACTTTTTTGGTAAACATCCTTTTTAGTGAAATACATCCTTAAAAAGCCAGGCTTTTAAACTATCTGAAACGGTATCATGTTTTTTTCGATATAAAATATGCTGAGTCTTTATTAAGATTTTGCATTTTTTGTGGTTGCTACGTATGCAGCCTGTTTTTTCAAAGTTTCTTTTATTGTTTGTTACGCAGTCTTTTTTGGTCCTACTGGGCACAATATTTACGATTATCCAGATAATAGAAATTCACTACAATCAGTTAGCAATGATCAAATCAAATCATTCCATTCCTGGAGTACTGTGTTAAACTGGATTTATTCATAACTTTGGACCTCAATTTCCAGTTTTGGAGTTTACAATCTTAAATGTTATGTTTTCATTAACTTGGCAGCATGATGAGCGCTCTCTGTACTTCAGCAGGTGAAATTACATGTCATCTGAGCATCAGGATCGTCTGACACGGTGATTTTAGAAAGCCAGGCAGAGTCAGTGTATTTCAGAAATCTGATACAGTGTTGACAAGTATTTGGAGAAGCCAATGGAACCACAGTGATGAGTGTGTTTTTGTGTGTGTGTGTGTGTGTGTGTGTGTGTGTGTGTGTGTGTGTGTGTGTGTGTGTGTGTGTGTGTGTGTGTGTGTGTGTGTGTGTGTGTGTGTGTGTGTGTGTGTGTGTGGAGTACGTATGTGCTTGGATTTGGCTCAGTATTTTCATTTCAAGACCTTAAATTTTGTAGAATTATGGTTTTGGAAGTAAAACCTACCGTGTAATACTAATAAGGGTATTTCTCTCTGTAAGGTTTGGCTTGATATACAAGACCTTTAACAGCATTTTCAGTTTATTTTGTTTTAGATTCAGTCATAAATCAGTCGCATGTTCACAAATCAATACAGTGTTTTGAAGTGAAGCGCCTCATTATTATCTGTTGATAAAAATAGAACCTGAACACAGACATTCTGTTGACATTTGTGCAGCCAATATAGACACTGACGGGAGAGAAATAAATGTAAAGTTTTTTATTATCACTAGAATCTGCAGCTCACCTCAGTTTCAAGGAGCTTTGCAGGGTTTTTTTTGTTCATGATTTATCTGTCTGACATGATGGCGTTGATCTCTGTTGCAACAGGCAGCTATTTTTTTTTTTTTTTTTTTATTTGACCTTTATTTAACCAGGAATAGTCCCATTGAGATTCAGAATCTCTTTTCCAAGGGAGTCCTGTCCAAGATAGCAGCACACAGAATTTCACATAAAAGAACAAGTAGAGTAAAACCACAACAGCAACATTTAAAACAAACAGCATTAAAAATTCAAACACAAGCAGCAGGCAACCAACTCAAAACAAACAGCCAGTTAACAATGTTCGGAAACCGAATGTGAGCATTTAGTGTCCAAAAGATTCTTAATCCTGTTTTCAAGCAAAAACAAACAAAAAAAAGATCTAAAAACGCTCTTCATGCTGCATGTTCTACACCAAACAACAGACACAGTTAGCACCTTGGTAAAGAGCAGATACTTAACTCAGGAATTGTTAGAGACCAAAAAAAGCTAAAAGAGAGCAAATATTAGACTTATATTTATCAGATGGCCACAAACATTACTCCTAAATAAGTGCTAATATTTCTCTGTAACTCCTGGATGTGTGAATAAGCAACTGCTTGCTAACAAGTTAACAGTATCAACTGAAAAGTTGATGATATGTTGATGATGGCTGTTTGTTTCTGCTGCCCCAAAGTCTAAAAAATAATTTGTTATCATATATTTAAGGCATCTGGCATTTCAAGCGACAGTGCGCTTTAGTGGTGTGTACAGTTTTAACAATAAAATTAGCAACCGATTGCCACAAATTATATGGTAAAGAACATTTATGGACCATGAGCCTCCTGACAGAGTTTGGGTCTCCAGGGAAATTTCCCAATTTGCACAGCTGGTAGTCCATCTCTGCCACAAAGCCATGGTTCGAGCAACAAATCTCAACTTTCAACTCAAGTTTTCTATTTCATCTCCATACACAGTTATCAGTAGACAGTTTTTTTCAGGACTGCGTTTTGAAGTTGGTTTGCTCGAACAGTTTTATCGATGACTCTTTGACCCACTGGTTCACGTGTTTGTGAAGCAGCTTTGTGTCTCCGATGCATTGATTCCTTTCAAATGGAAATGATTGTGTCAGTTGTCTGTGGTCGAGGCATATTGTTGTGCTTAGGCATAGTTGGTCAACTTCACTCATAACTATACGGTCAAGACGAGGATCAACAAAGTAAGTTAGACTGAAACAGTTTGAACTTCCGATGATTAGTTTCTCAGCTCTACAAATACAATCCACCGTCCTGAAGTCACACTGCTTTTTTTTTAGCTCTGTTTTGCACAGATGTACACTTGCACAGCTCCTATCACTCCTCCTCCCTCTGCTCCACTATACTTTCTCTTCCTCTCTCCCTGCTCTGCCTCTTGTTCCTCAGAGCCCTCAGACGAGCTCCGTGTAGTCCAGCTGCTGGGGGGGCTTCCCGCTGAGCCAGCCCTGCAAGGGTTTGCCCCTCTGGTTGTGGATGGGGCCTTAGCCCACCACCTGCACCACTGTCCCTACCACCTCCGCCTCCTCAAGAGCTGGCTGATGTCTGGTCAGGAGCTCCCAGAATCCCTTCACGGTCAGCCTCTGTAGACCCTTGTCACTTCCTGTCGCCGCCTCTTCCTCCCTCTTGCCTTGTTCAGCCAATGTTTGGGCAAAAGGGACGTTGTTATGCCAGTTGAGCTTTGCGTTTACTGTTCAGTGCTTCAGTTTTTTTTTCTTTATTTCCACCTTTGCATTCATCTATTTTCCCTTCCTCTCGCATCTGCAGCCCTGCTCCATTTCATGTCCAACTGCAAACATGTTATATTTTTCTGTTATTTAACTTGTTTGGCAGAGGATGCAGCACTTGCTTTGAAAGCAGGAATTGTCCATTATCTTCTGCATACAGCACTTAAAGTCACAGTGAAATTAGCCTTAATCTTCAGTATTGTTACTTAGTTCTGAGTGAAACTAAATTTGTGGGTAGTGTCAGCTTTAGGTGTGTATTAGTGAAGCAGTGCTGTAGAGGACTGCCGGCCTACAGGTAAATCTCTCCATTACATTCCCCGATCAGGCTCAGGGGGAAAAAACAATATAAATGTGACTACGGAAAAAGTAAAAAGGAAAAGAAGTGGGACTAAGTGTATAAACAAAAAGTTGGATATAGTAACAATTAACTTTTAAGTGGTTTGTACAAAAATAGGCTATTCAATAAATAGGATGTGTTTCCCAAACTCTCCACAAAACAGGAGAGACTCCAGTTCACTGCAGTTCTTAAGCTTCTTCTCCTGTGTTGTTAGATCCGGTGGAGGGAAATGAGGGAGAAATTAATAAATAAGACCTCAACAAAATTTTTATGGCTCCACGCCGTGGGTAGCCAAGGCTAGAGGCATTATCCACTAACTCAAGAACCCTAAAGAACCACCTTGAAACTGTGCTGATTGTATAGATCTTCTGTGTGTGAAGCATCCATGTTATCACAGACATGGATGTTAACTGTAAGTGAAACTTGACTGGTGCGCGGGGGCATACAACAGTGTGACGATATGTCTAGTCTGTGAATGTAAACCTTTTTTCCCAACTGAGATCTTAACACACACGTGTGGCCCATCACAAACAGTCAGTTTTAGCTACCTAGAGTTGCACTGTGGCCATGTACTATTTACACATTATAGTCTTCTGTTCATGATTTTAGTTTGTTTTTCTTTTTTCTTTTTTATTCTTTCACGTTAATTGAATTAAAAAATAAATTGATGAATATAGAATAGAATCCATCCCAATGCATTTTTATTGTACATCTTTATTGTCCACTCACTTGGAAATTTGTCTTCACTTACATTTAAGAATATTCATGCACTAAAAAACTTTGTTGGGTTACATTAGGTGACATGAGATAAAAACAATAAATAAGAAAATATTAAGTAGAAAATTTGCTTTGTTTGCCACAACTATCTTCAAACCAAGAGCAAAAGGGCAGTTTCACACAATATAAATCGTTCAAAATCACATTGGATGGCTACACTATGTCCCCTATATGTATTTAGTAGCGGAAACCAGGACAATTCTAACAAGTTTTGGTTTTGATGTAATTTCTCAGTGACCTCTTAACTATTTAGATACAATCTTTATGTAGGTACTCTGTGTCTGCATTCCACTTGTTAACAGTTATCAGTTGTTTAATCAAGCAATTTTATTGACAATATTGATTTATAAGATAAATGTCAAGATGCTACATTTTCCCCCACCTACAGGAGCAATAGGAATCGTTTCATGAAATCAATCAATCAATCCTTTATTCCAGACTCAGGGTCCATATAAAAAAGACAAAAAAAGTAAAATGTAAATCAGCATCTGCAACCGTGTACAAATATGTGTCTAAATCCCCTCTACCCTCAGCTAATGTGATAAGTATTTTCCGGCAGTATAAAATAAAACACTGGGATACATTTACTTATGTAAACACCGCCCAGCTCAGGATCGGACATCAAAAATATCCTTAAAGTTTTACTGAAAGAGAAAAGAGGGGTTTTCAATCAAACATGATTTATTGGAAATTAAATTTTTGCCTTTAATTGTGATAATTCAGCGATTATATGAACAAGGGATTAAAATGTTTAATTTCACTGTGTCTTTAAGTCCTAAAGTCTGTTTTTTCCCAAGTCCTTCCTTGTTCATAATTGGACCTGTATTTCACCCTTTATGGAACTATAAAAAGCTGTAGTATAACATTGCAAACTTAAGGAGGACGTATTGCTCTACATGCATGCTGGGTGGACACTTAATGACCAGCCAAACAAACTCTTCTGTGAAAGAGTTTCGGGCTTGTCTAAATGCATTGTGTGCATGCTCCATCCTGAGGAGCATCCTCAGTGGTTATGGAGAAAATGCCCTCAAAACTGGGCATTTGTTCAATAACAAGCTCAGTCTGTAGAGGAGAGTCAGCTGTTGGTGGCACCAATTTAGCTTTTGCACCCGGAGGTCATGACTTGGCAGTGCTGTGTCTCCCCAAGCACCTCCAAAGTATGTTTCCTGGCCAGGTGGCAGATATTTTAGCGCCTGTTGAAAGATTTGGGTCATCATCTCATTCTTCATTTTAATTGGCTAATTAAGCAGTGGCCTGTTCACAAACTGCTGATTTTGTAAAGTGTTTCTGGAGCACATCTTGGCGCGTTATGTCACCTTAACGGAGCTGCACAATCATTCTTTTGCATTCAGAAGAGACAACTGTAATACGTTACAGATGTTTTTATTGGCTTCAGGCCAATTGAGATTCATTTGGCTTCGTCACACTGAGTTTAATGACTGAAGTTCTTTTTGAAAAAACGCTTTCCTCTCTTGCGTGTCCCCCTGTGTTCACCTGTGTTGGTGGATGGTTGAGTGAATGGTGCAGTGTAGCATCTGTGTGTTCTGCTCCCACTGCATCTGGTATGTGAGCTGAATTTGAGATACATATGGGGGGGCTGCAGCAAAGATTGGGAGTAAGAGGGGGAGGAGGATGATAAATGCCATCTTATGTAATTCCTTTGCAGTCCAGCTCACAGCTTTATTAGACAGAGTACAGTAACAACAGACCCGGTAAATCTAAACATGTGAAAAAATGATAGTAATCTAGAACAATTAAACATTTTTTCTTGAGGCTCTGTAACCTATTTTTCCTTCTTTTTGTGCTTCAGTGACTTGTGGCAACAACATTTTTTTAAATTGTTCCAATATTGAGAGAGTATGCTACAGCAGGCAGCACTATATGTACCGGTTGCAGTGTACTTGCAACCGGTTCACTTGGGGAAGGAGTGCACTGTCAGCTTACACCCACTAAAATGCATGTTTTTGCCACTGACAGACTTAAGCCTTTTTTACACAGAGATATAGCTATAGAGTCCTCTTTTTATGCTGCCTTTGCATTATTACAGGGAACCAAACACAGATGGCATCATACCGCTCCAGTGTGTGACTTTAGATAGCATGCCAGCATCGTGGAACCAGAAGGGGCATGGCGGGCGGGACATTTACCACAACAGCATTGCCCTTTAGTGTGACATTTTGCATATGTGTCAGCAGCGCTTTTATGAACAATATCAGTGGCATTACATGGCAATAACAATCATTTACTGTCTCGGTTACATGATGACTGATCTTGTGCTCTGCTCGGTGGGTAAGGAGCATCTGAATTTCATTGTTTTTCCAATAAGTGGACATTTATGACCACAGCTCTTCTATAAATTGCTATTATGAGTGTCTTACAACATTACAGAGAGGACCCTGTGAAGAAAGGAGAAAAGTACCTTTTCCCATGTTTTGGTCTGTTTTGTCTCCCAAGTCTTGCTAATGAGAAGTGTCATTCTAAAAATCTTAGAGGAGGGGACTTGTTGCAGAAAATAGTGGAAATGTGAGTGAGAATTGGCAACAGGAGCGCCGGTAATAGTCTGTTGTGCTGGAATACAGAAAGTACATCTTACCCTGATGTAAAAGACTGTCAGCGTCATGACTGAATATTTAGCTGATGCTGACAATTTGAAAAAGTCTGCAAATTTCAGAATAAGACTTCTCCATGAGCACGACTTGGATGCGAAACAGATTAAAGCAGGCGAAAGGCGCGGTTTCATGCTGAACAGCGATCTCGTTTTGGTGTGATTAATAAATCTGCTTTGGCCAACCTCCAGTGACGAACGATAAATGACCAAATGCAGTATTAAACAGGTTTTAAATTGGCTGTATGTTATTTTTGCAGTCTTGTTTTTCTTTGTGTTGTGGTGGATATGAGATGATTGGCCAAAGGTCTACAAAGAAATGTCATGCAGAGATATAAAATGACTTTGATAACCTTCAAATGATGCATAACTTTCTTGATGTCCATAAAAGGTTTTGAGTTGTGTTCTGCACATTAATGATCCCACGGGATACATTAACTTAGAGCAACTCCACAAAACTTTAAAATGATCAACAAGGGGAAATTCATATCTTGGCCCCTCAAGGCCTCAAACGGTTCCCATCTATTAAGTGCTAACTGCAGTTCGTTCCGCTTGTGTTGTTCATTTTAACAAGTTGTTGTATAGTAGCCCTGGAAAAAATCGGTAGTCATAGCACATTAGTCATGGAGAACTGCAAGGCTGACCAGCACATTCTCTGGGGAAGTGGATGTGCTGCTTCAACCTCCGTCCATTCCCTTTTTTCTGTTTCATGGTATCCCTTCATCATGAAGCTCCTTATAGGGCTGCGCTGCTATAGCACAATAGTGTTTGCGATCATACCTTAGGTTTTCTTAGCACATGCATGTATCTGGCTGGTATAAGTCTGTATGTATCCATACTGACTAAAATTAGGAAAAAGAAATTTAAAATATGACTCCAGGCAAGATGAAGATAAATATGTTCATACATGAACATATAAGTCATGCACAGTACAACACAAACAACTCTTAATATTGAATCCAGCTTTTTAGGAAAACAGGGTTGTTGTTTATTCACCTTTAATCTACTAATTATTAAAGTTGATTCAGTTTTGCTAATTTTCAACTAGCTTTGTATCATAACTATGTGGCTCATACATGTGTAAATTAACAACGGTAAATTCACCTTCATCTTACCAGTGCCCAGTTCTCCCTGCTCATGTGTCCTCTCAAATTTGCCTTGTTTTGCATCATCTGCCTGATTTTTGCTGAATCTTGGGCTGTTACTACAGATTTTCTGTCAAACTCAGAACAAACTGATCAGACTGTAAAACCAGGCAGTGCTGATCAAATAAATGCTAAGATTGTGCCACTGTGTTGCCTATTTCTCAACTAAAATGTCTTCAGGAACTTTTTTTAGGCACTGTTTAGCTGTAATAGCAAGTTTGTGAACAGGAAGTGGGTGCCATACTAACTGTTTCTTATTTTGTGAAAACGAAGGCTGGAAAAACTGAGATCAAATGACAGAACTAAGCAGGGCCGATCAATTATAAACCATGATTCTGTTACTGCGTTGCCTGTTTCTCACCTCAGCTTACTGGTTTCTGCCAGCCGGCTGCCATATTGTTTTTGGACGGTTAACTCTTACATCTTACATAACTATTACATCACAGGTGACGTTATTGGTCAGGTGTGACAGTGCGTTGTAGTGCTAACTGGTCTGATCATGCACGTAGCATTCTGGTAGTTGTAGGTTTGCTACCTTTTGAACTAAAGCACCTTTTTATTCTATTTTCTCTGGTCATGTAGCACCATTTCAAAAGTATTTGAGTCTTTCTACTGCAGAGACAGCCTAGTCTTATGTGTGGGCCTTCTTTATACTGATGAATTATAACTTTAAGTTGACAGCCATTATTGACTGACTGTGTACTTATTCTCTATGGGTTTGTTTTTTAGGAATTTTGATGGAATTGACAAATTGATGGAACTAACATTTCACTGAAATAATATGTTCATGTGACTCCTAAATTATTTGATTGATTAATGATGGAGATTATGACGTCCAGTGAACACACAAGCATACCAAATCCAACATCACTTTCCATACAGGTCACAAGCTTGACTTAAAAAAACTTTAACTTACTTTTAGGTTGATGACTGCTTTTTCATGTTGTGAAATAAGAGTATATTGATCCAATCCTCTTATATGACAGAAATGATGAGAATAACCAGTTTGGTTCATAAAGTCTTACTAACCAAAGAGGGAAATTAACACCAGTCATTTTAGTCAGTCAAATAATGTTTGAGATGATGATGATGCTACCTTCTACAGTGGCTGGTAAGTATATGCACTGCAGCTACTGTCGGGGGCCAGGCAGTGGGTTAACTGTACCAGCCACTGTAGAAGGTAGCAAACCACTAATTTGAGTTTACAGTAGCCTAAAAAAGTCTGTGCAGCTTCTTAACAAAAAAAACAAACGGCTGCTGATGTCCTGCTTGTCAATATATGGCTTTGAGAGAATGAGCAGAGCAATCAACATGCACAGAGAGCTGTAGTGTCAGCGCTCCTCCTCTTGCGTTGGATGGCAAAGTGGTACGACCGGCTGTGTTCCTCTCTCTCGTCTGTGCTGCAGGCTTCGAAGGCTGCTCCATGGTGCCCTCTATCTACCCACTGGAAACGCTGCACAACTCCCTCTCTCTGAAGCAGGTGGATGAGTTCCTCAACAAGGTGTGTGAGAGCAGCAGCGACGCCCACGCCAAGACCATGAAAGGTACGCCTGTGTACTGAAGCAGCAACAATGGCTATGTCGTCTTTGTTTTGTTTTGTTCTCCACTGAGTATGAAGTGTAGAAAAAAAGCTTGATTTGGGGAGAAGAAAAGCTCTACTGCAGCAAATATTTTAAGCGCATGAAGTATGCCATAAAAGGTTGTTATGTGTTCAAGCCATTTTCATGCCAAGGTGCCTGGGCTGGAATATATTCAGTTTAGTTAAATGAACAGAAGTACTTTGGCTAGTCCTAGACAGGTTTGAAAAATGTAATTATGTTATTATAGTGTTTGTAAAAATATATGTTTTAATCCTGTGAACGGGAGCTGTTTTGCCAAAACAATGTGCTTAAAACATTCACACATTAAGTGCATTTTAATAAGTTTTTTTATTTGTACAGTGAGACATGTGTTGGCTCTGTATTCCAGCACTCTGCATTTGAAAAGAAAAGTAATTTTGAAGTTAAACTGCAGACTTTCACTCTTGATTGTGTTAAAGGGTTTTAACATCCAGACTGGGTGAACAATCAGCTCTGCATACTTTAGGACAATATTGACGGACATCAGTCCTCTTAATACGTACAAAGACAAAGGAACCAATTTTTTAGACAAACTTTGGGATTGTCTTGACTCAAGTCAAGTCAGACACCTGGCCTGAATCCTACCGATCATTTGATTCATGCACTAAAGACCAAACTGAAGATAAAAACAAATTAAAACAAAAAACACTCAGAAGGTGCAGACTCGCAAAGGCCAAAGGCTCTATAAAGCAATGTCAACAAAAAGGGAAAAATAATGAATACATCTACCTCATGCTTCAAATATTCTGCCAAATTGTATGGGTTCTCTTTGGCCCACCAAGTTTCATGAATAGGTTTTTCCTTAATCCTGCTGTCAAAGCAAAGAAAAAGAAACGACAACAAAAAAGATGCGGGTCTCATGAAAAGAGCCGTAGTGGTTGGCCAAAACGCCACACACGTGACGTTGATCTGATGTGGATTCAAACAGGCACATAAACCAGAGTAGAGCCAACTCAACACCTTTGAACACTCAGCTGTCATTTTCACAATGATCTTAATGTATTTTTCTGATTCGGCTCCAGTGCTCTCCAGCCTGTTTGACTCTCAGAGCCAGACGTCTCTGTACAGTCCTCAGCAGCCGCTGTCCTCCTCTGGATCTGAAACATCTCTTCGGCCGCCAAGCCAGCCTCTGTGGCGTGAGTCTTTTGAATGATTTTATGGCATTTTGAAATATGTACTGTTATCTTTCTGACATGTCTGCAAATAAACATAGTGATGGGGATTTGCACCTTAAAGACAAACTGTTACTACAATGGAAGGAAACAATGCCTTATCTTTTAGGATACATTTTGATCACTATACACAGTGTAATGGTTTTTTTGTGGATTCTATTTAAAAGCATTAAATGGAAAAACAGGAGATCGACTGGAACAACTCAGGTCTTAAAGCTCCATTCTGGCTGGTAAAATATAAATGTACCTCTCAAGGATCACTTAAGTGGTCAAAATCATTTTTCATTCATACGCTGCAGTCACTGCTTAGTGGCTATCAGTTTCAGATTCTACCTTGAACGAGGCTTTTAATCCTCAGACCTTCCTGTAGAGCTCCTGTGTGAAAATGAATAACTGCATGAATGAGAAGTAGAGTGCACGCTCAGCAAAACCTGGTTTTAGATGAAAAGGCCCCCAACACATTCAGCATGACCTTCACATACTGTAGATAGTGGCAAATGTGACCTGATGGGCTTCATTCATCTCCAGCGACTTTGTGGATACAGATACTAACTGCATCGTGACAAACAGGTTATAGGTCTGTAACATCAGCTGAAAAAGCATGTCTCCTTGAACTACAGCTGCTAACTGCTGCCTACTTTCTGTATTTATTAGCCTGTTCATAATATTTTTTATAAATATAAACATTTCTTTGAGGAAAAATAAGTTGATCACAGTGTATACTGCAGTGTTGTAGAGGCTGGCGACTGCAAGATAATCAGAAAAGATATAAAAGACCTGTGATTATGTAAGTTAATAGTGCACTTAGACCATAAACATATGATCAATTATAGTTTTAATTTAGTCATCAGGCTCATTGAACAGTTCAAAGCGCCAAAAGCTTTTAAACAGCGTTAAGTAGCTTTTCCATATAAATTGAAAGTCAATCTTATACTAAACTAACTTTCAACAGTTAAAATAGCATCTATCCCTCTCTCACAGTGCGCCCCAGTCACCTGAAAGCAGGTGACTGGGTTTTTTTTGGTAAATTGGCCAGCATGCCGCATGTCTCTCCCAAGAAGCGTGTCCAGCTTTGCAGCACTGTGTTACACATCAGCCTTCAGCTAAAAAGGAGCCAGTTAGCTCGTCTCAAACAAGCCATGTACACTGTTAACACTGCATAAATAGAACATTGTAACATAACAAATGCAGGGTTGCAAACTGTTCACGCTACTGTCCAGCATTTAGGTTTTAGTATTATGATCTGTCTCATTGCTCATGAGAAAGCTGTAATCCGATGGCAGACATCGTGGCAACAGTTTACTTGACCACACACATACTCCACATGCAAACAGTTTGCAAACAACGGGCTGTTGACATCAGCATGGTCCGGTTACTGTACCTTGTCTTTCGACATGGTTCTTTGGCCTCTCATAATATCTGTGCCAGCTCCAAATCACCCAGCTTATCAAAAAATTCACATTGTCTGTGAGGGGAAGGCACAACAGCTCTATGGGTTTTACAACAGTGGAGTTGCACTCAGAGACCTTCAGTGGGTGCCAAAGCACACAGAACCAAATTGCTACATAATGTTGCTTTAATATGTGAAAGCAAAGCAATTTGTAGCCTTATCACTGACTGTATTGACATGCACAAAATATTTGGTTTTTGCCTTTATTCGGGAAAATTAAATTAGCAGTTTACATGGCTAATGAATATTATTATTCCGTTAATATTCCTGTTTACATGCAGCCGTACATACTGCGATCAGTATGCCCAGCATGTTGCTTCACGACAAAAGGGGAATTTTTTAGAAGAAAATGTTCACTAATTAATTGTTTCACTAGTGCTGCTACAGCTATTTTAAGTTTTTCTGGATAAAAGCATCACCTAAAATGAGTACAATGTGCTTAATGAGCTGTATTTCAGTTAAAGCCCTGAAACTGTCAGACGAGCTAAATAACAGCAGAATGTAAATGTCTGGTGGGCTGCCCCGTGGGATCACCATCAAAAAAAACTGAAGTAAAATAGGCCTCATTTTTAATGTTGTCACCCTCTTCTTTCTAATCTACACCTCTTCTCTTCAATCTGTTTTCTTTTTCTTTTCATCCCCCTGTGTGAAGAGGTGTTTAATTTAGCCTATTCCCAGTGTGGTTGATTGATGAAGCATCTGTATCTTTTACTTATTTCCTCTTATATCTCCCCTTTTCATCCGCCACTTGTGTATTTTCTCTAAATTGTGTGCACTTTGGGTGGCTTTTTATCTCTCTGCTGATCTCATTTATCACACGGTGCACTGGCTGGGATGCTGGAGGTTATAGATGAATGAATACACCACAGCTGGTGGTGTGACACTGTTTGTTCTCCTATCCTAACAAACAGTTACGGGACATCTGTTCAAGAGTACGGGGTTATATCACTCAGATACTGAGCCTGTTTACACCTGGTAATATCGTGTGTCTTGGTCGATCCGATCGCGAGTGGACAGCTTTAAGTCTGTCTATTGTGTTTGGAACTCACTTCCCTGCTCTATTTGCAAATAAACGTGCACCATTATCAACAGCACCATCGTCGTCCTGGTCAAATATAGCTGCAATACAGGTGAAAGTTGCTGTGTCAACTTATTCCTTCCTACAGAGTCAGCCTGTAGTGTGATATTATATTATTGTGTGATATTCTGCAGTGCTTTATAAACAGTAACAATGGCATAACATGGCAATAACAATCACTTACCTTCTCTGTGATATGGTAGCTGCTCTCCTCCTCTGCTCGGAGGGTAAGGAGCTCCCGATACTCATATTATTTTCCCAATATGTGAACATTAACGGCTGCTGTTCCTCTTCGTTGAGTTGGATACTAACCTCTTCTAGCTGCTTTTTCAATCCCATGGGGAGGGTTGCACACATTACACGTTGACAAAATGTCTCCCCCGTCCTACCTCTGCTCCTTGCCAGCTGTCCAGTTTACACAGGCACAGTTTCAGTGCTGTTACTACCTACTGTGGCAGCTTAAAGGCGAGACAATTCTGTCCCTGCATTTTGCAGCCGTACTAGGATGGCGAGGTGGCATAGCATTGTGATATTCCCGCCTTAAACAGGCAGTGTAAAAGTA